>NW_027045252.1:0-313000 GCF_963576615.1 Watersipora subatra
AGTTGCAATATTCTCTCAATAAGCTAATTAGCTCATTAGGAGCATTTCTAGCATGTTTGGTTGAAATTAGAAATTTACATTTTTCAGTGTTGTTAGACGTTTGTAATATTCTCACAATAAGCTAATTAGCTCAATTAGAGCATTTCAAGCATGTTTGGTTGAAATTGGAAATTTACATTTTTCACTTTTGTCAGACAATTGCAATATTCTCACAATAAGCTAATTAGCTCAATTGGAGCATTTCTAGCATGTTTGGTTGAAATTGGAAATTTACATTTTTCAGTTTTGTCAGACGTTTGTAGTATTCTCACAATAAGCTAATTAGCTCAATTGGAGCATTTCTAGCATGTTTGGTTGAAATTGGAAATTTACATTTTTCACTTTTGTCAGACAATTGCAATATTCTCACAATAAGCTAATTAGCTCAATTGGAGCATTTCTAGCATGTTTGGTTGAAATTGGAAAATTACATTTTTCACTTTTGTCAGACAATTGCAATATTCTCTCAATAAGCTAATTAGCTCAATTGGAGCATTTCTAGCATGTTTGGTTGAAATTAGAAATTCACATTTTTCAGTTTTGTCAGGCTTTTGTAATATTCTCACAATAAGCTAATTAGCTCAATTGGAGCATTTCTAGCATGTTTGGTTGAAATTGGAAATTTACATTTTTCAGTTTTGTCAGACGTTTGTAAAATTCTTACAGTAGGCTTATTTGCGCAATTTGAGCATTTCTAGCATGTTTGGTTGAAATTGGAAATTTACATTTTTCAGTTTTGTCAGACGTTTGTAATATTCTCACAATAAGCGAATTAGCTCAATTGGAGCATTTCTAGCATGTTTGGTTGAAATTGAAAATTTACATTTTTCACTTTTGTCAGACAATTGCAATATTCTCTCAATAAGCTAATTAGCTCAATTGGAGCATTTCTAGCATGTTTGGTTGAAATTGGAAATTTACATTTTTCAGTTTTGTCAGACGTTTGTGGTATTCTGACAATAAGCTAATTAGCTCAATTGGAGCATGTCTAGCATGTTTGGTTGAAATTGGAAATTTACATTTTTCACTTTTGTCAGACAATTGCAATATTCTCACAATAAGCTAATTAGCTCAATTGGAACATTTCTAGCATGTTTGGTTGAAATTGGAAGTTTACATTTTTCACATTTGTCAGACAATTGCAATATTCTCTCAATAAGCTAATTAGCTCATTTGGAGCATTTCCAGCATGTTTGGTTGAAATTAGAAATTTACATTTTTCAGTGTTGTCAGACGTTTGTAATATTCTCACAATAAGCTAATTAGCTCAATTGGAGCATTTCTAGCATGTTTGGTTGAAATTGGAAATTTACATTTTTCACTATCGTCAGACAATTGCAATATTCTCACAATAAGCTAATTAGCTCAATTGGAGCATTTCTAGCATGTTTGGTTGAAATTGGAAATTTACAATTTTCAATTTTGTCAGACGTTTGTAATATTCTCACAATAAGCTAATTAGCTCAATTGGAGCATTTCTAGCATGTTTGGTTGAAATTGGAAATTTACATTTTTCAGTTTTGTCTGACAATTGCAATATTCTCACAATAAGCTAATTAGCTCAATTGGAGCATTTCTAGCATGTTTGGTTGAAATTGGAAATTTAAATTTTTCACTTTTGTCAGACAGTTGCAATATTCTCTCAATAAGCTAATTAGCTCATTTGGAGCATTTCTAGCATGTTTGGTTGAAATTAGAAATTTACATTTTTCAGTGTTGTCAGACGTTTGTAATATTCTCACAATAAGCTAATTAGCTCAATTAGAGCATTTCAAGCATGTTTGGTTGAAATTGGAAATTTACATTTTTCACTTTTGTCAGACAATTGCAATATTCTCACAATAAGCTAATTAGCTCAATTGGAGCATTTCTAGCATGTTTGGTTGAAATTGGAAAGTTACATTTTTCAGTTTTGTCAGACGTTTGTAGTATTCTCACAATAAGCTAATTAGCTCAATTGGAGCATTTCTAGCATGTTTGGTTGAAATTGGAAATTTACATTTTTCACTTTTGTCAGACAATTGCAATATTCTCACAATAAGCTAATTAGCTCAATTGGAGCATTTCTAGCATGTTTGGTTGAAATTGGAAATTTACAATTTTCAATTTTGTCAGACGTTTGTAATATTCTCACAATAAGCTAATTAGCTCAATTGGAGCATTTCTAGCATGTTTGGTTGAAATTGGAAATTTACATTTTTCACTTTTGTCAGACAATTGCAATATTCTCACAATAAGCTAATTAGCTCAATTGGAGCATTTCTAGCATGTTTGGTTGAAATTGGAAATTTACATTTTTCACTTTTGTCAGACAGTTGCAATATTCTCTCAATAAGCTAATTAGCTCATTTGGAGCATTTCTAGCATGTTTGGTTGAAATTAGAAATTTACATTTTTCAGTGTTGTCAGACGTTTGTAATATTCTCACAATAAGCTAATTAGCTCAATTAGAGCATTTCAAGCATGTTTGGTTGAAATTGGAAATTTACATTTTTCACTTTTGTCAGACAATTGCAATATTCTCACAATAAGCTAATTAGCTCAATTAGAGCATTTCTAGCATGTTTGGTTGAAATTGGAAATTTACATTTTTCAGTTTTGTCAGACGTTTGTAGTATTCTCACAATAAGCTAATTAGCTCAATTGGAGCATTTCTAGCATGTTTGGTTGAAATTGGAAATTTACATTTTTCACTTTTGTCAGACAATTGCAATATTCTCACAATAAGCTAATTAGCTCAATTGGAGCATTTCTAGCATGTTTGGTTGAAATTGGAAATTTACATTTTTCAGTTTTGTCTGACAATTGCAATATTCTCTCAATAAGCTAATTAGCTCAATTGGAGCATTTCTAGCATGTTTGGTTGAAATTGGAAATTTAAATTTTTCACTTTTGTCAGACAGTTGCAATATTCTCTCAATAAGCTAATTAGCTCATTTGGAGCATTTCTAGCATGTTTGGTTGAAATTAGAAATTTACATTTTTCAGTGTTGTCAGACGTTTGTAATATTCTCACAATAAGCTAATTAGCTCAATTAGAGCATTTCAAGCATGTTTGGTTGAAATTGGAAATTTACATTTTTCACTTTTGTCAGACAATTGCAATATTCTCACAATAAGCTAATTAGCTCAATTGGAGCATTTCTAGCATGTTTGGTTGAAATTGGAAAGTTACATTTTTCAGTTTTGTCAGACGTTTGTAGTATTCTCACAATAAGCTAATTAGCTCAATTGGAGCATTTCTAGCATGTTTGGTTGAAATTGGAAATTTACATTTTTCACTTTTGTCAGACAATTGCAATATTCTCACAATAAGCTAATTAGCTCAATTGGAGCATTTCTAGCATGTTTGGTTGAAATTGGAAATTTACAATTTTCAATTTTGTCAGACGTTTGTAATATTCTCACAATAAGCTAATTAGCTCAATTGGAGCATTTCTAGCATGTTTGGTTGAAATTGGAAATTTACATTTTTCACTTTTGTCAGACAATTGCAATATTCTCACAATAAGCTAATTAGCTCAATTGGAGCATTTCTAGCATGTTTGGTTAAAATTGGAAATTTACATTTTTCACTTTTGTCAGACAGTTGCAATATTCTCTCAATAAGCTAATTAGCTCATTTGGAGCATTTCTAGCATGTTTGGTTGAAATTAGAAATTTACATTTTTCAGTGTTGTCAGACGTTTGTAATATTCTCACAATAAGCTAATTAGCTCAATTAGAGCATTTCAAGCATGTTTGGTTTAAATTGGAAATTTACATTTTTCACTTTTGTCAGACAATTGCAATATTCTCACAATAAGCTAATTAGCTCAATTGGAGCATTTCTAGCATGTTTGGTTGAAATTGGAAATTTACATTTTTCAGTTTTGTCAGACGTTTGTAGTATTCTCACAATAAGCTAATTAGCTCAATTGGAGCATTTCTAGCATGTTTGGTTGAAATTGGAAATTTACATTTTTCACTTTTGTCAGACAATTGCAATATTCTCACAATAAGCTAATTAGCTCAATTGGAGCATTTCTAGCATGTTTGGTTGAAATTGGAAAATTACATTTTTCACTTTTTTCAGACAATTGCAATATTCTCTCAATAAGCTAATTAGCTCAATTGGAGCATTTCTAGCATGTTTGGTTGAAATTAGAAATTCACATTTTTCAGTTTTGTCAGACTTTTGTAATATTCTCACAATAAGCTAATTAGCTCAATTGGAGCATTTCTAGCATGTTTGGTTGAAATTGGAAATTTACATTTTTCAGTTTGTCAGACGTTTGCAGTATTCTCACAATAAGCATATTATCTCAATTGGAGCATTTCTAGCATGTTTGGTTGAAATTGGAAATTTACATTTTTCACTTTTGTCAGACAATTGCAATATTCTCACAATAAGCTAATTAGCTCAATTGGAACATTTCTAGCATGTTTGGTTGAAATTGGAAGTTTACATTTTTCACTTTTGTCAGACAATTGCAATATTCTCTCAATAAGCTAATTAGCTCATTTGGAGCATTTCTAGCATGTTTGGTTGAAATTAGAAATTTACATTTTTCAGTGTTGTCAGACGTTTGTAATATTCTCACAATAAGCTAATTAGCTCAATTGGAGCATTTCTAGCATGTTTGGTTGAAATTGGAAATTTACATTTTTCACTTTTGTCAGACGTTTGTAATATTGTCACAATAAGCTAATTAGCTCAATTGGAGCATTTCTAGCATGTTTGGTTGAAATTGGAAATTTACATTTTTCACTTTTGTCAGACGTTTGTAATATTCTCACAATAAGCTAATTAGCTCAATTGGAGCATTTCTAGCATGTTTGGTTGAAATTGGAAATTTACATTTTTCACTTTTGTCAGACGTTTGTAATATTGTCACAATAAGCTAATTAGCTCAATTGGAGCATTTCTAGCATGTTTGGTTGAAATTGGAAATTTACATTTTTCACTTTTGTCAGACGTTTGTAGTATTCTCACAATAAGCTAATTAGCTCAATTGGAGCATTTCTAGCATGTTTGGTTGAAATTGGAAATTTACATTTTTCACTTTTGTCAGACAATTGCAATATTCTCACAATAAGCTAATTAGCTCAATTGGAGCATTTCTAGCATGTTTGGTTGAAATTGGAAATTTACATTTTTCACTTTTGTCAGACAGTTGCAATATTCTCTCAATAAGCTAATTAGCTCATTAGGAGCATTTCTAGCATGTTTGGTTGAAATTAGAAATTTACATTTTTCAGTGTTGTTAGACGTTTGTAATATTCTCACAATAAGCTAATTAGCTCAATTAGAGCATTTCAAGCATGTTTGGTTGAAATTGGAAATTTACATTTTTCACTTTTGTCAGACAATTGCAATATTCTCACAATAAGCTAATTAGCTCAATTGGAGCATTTCTAGCATGTTTGGTTGAA
Organism: Watersipora subatra; assembly: GCF_963576615.1. Taxonomy (NCBI): domain Eukaryota; kingdom Metazoa; phylum Bryozoa; class Gymnolaemata; order Cheilostomatida; family Watersiporidae; genus Watersipora; species Watersipora subatra. Next base: position 5,455 of record NW_027045252.1, read on the forward strand.
ATTGGAAATTTACATTTTTCAGTTTTGTCAGACGTTTGTAGTATTCTCACAATAAGCTAATTAGCTCAATTGGAGCATTTCTAGCATGTTTGGTTGAAATTGGAAATTTACATTTTTCACTTTTGTCAGACAATTGCAATATTCTCACAATAAGCTAATTAGCTCAATTGGAGCATTTCTAGCATGTTTGGTTGAAATTGGAAAATTACATTTTTCACTTTTGTCAGACAATTGCAATATTCTCTCAATAAGCTAATTAGCTCAATTGGAGCATTTCTAGCATGTTTGGTTGAAATTAGAAATTCACATTTTTCAGTTTTGTCAGGCTTTTGTAATATTCTCACAATAAGCTAATTAGCTCAATTGGAGCATTTCTAGCATGTTTGGTTGAAATTGGAAATTTACATTTTTCAGTTTTGTCAGACGTTTGTAAAATTCTTACAGTAGGCTTATTTGCGCAATTTGAGCATTTCTAGCATGTTTGGTTGAAATTGGAAATTTACATTTTTCAGTTTTGTCAGACGTTTGTAATATTCTCACAATAAGCGAATTAGCTCAATTGGAGCATTTCTAGCATGTTTGGTTGAAATTGAAAATTTACATTTTTCACTTTTTTCAGACAATTGCAATATTCTCTCAATAAGCTAATTAGCTCAATTGGAGCATTTCTAGCATGTTTGGTTGAAATTAGAAATTTACATTTTTCAGTTTTGTCTGACAATTGCAATATTCTCACAATAAGCTAATTAGCTCAATTGGAGCATTTCTAGCATGTTTGGTTGAAATTGGAAATTTAAATTTTTCACTTTTGTCAGACAGTTGCAATATTCTCTCAATAAGCTAATTAGCTCATTTGGAGCATTTCTAGCATGTTTGGTTGAAATTAGAAATTTACATTTTTCAGTGTTGTCAGACGTTTGTAATATTCTCACAATAAGCTAATTAGCTCAATTAGAGCATTTCAAGCATGTTTGGTTGAAATTGGAAATTTACATTTTTCACTTTTGTCAGACAATTGCAATATTCTCACAATAAGCTAATTAGCTCAATTGGAGCATTTCTAGCATGTTTGGTTGAAATTGGAAAGTTACATTTTTCAGTTTTGTCAGACGTTTGTAGTATTCCCACAATAAGCTAATTAGCTCAATTGGAGCATTTCTAGCATGTTTGGTTGAAATTGGAAATTTACATTTTTCACTTTTGTCAGACAATTGCAATATTCTCACAATAAGCTAATTAGCTCAATTGGAGCATTTCTAGCATGTTTGGTTGAAATTGGAAATTTACAATTTTCAATTTTGTCAGACGTTTGTAATATTCTCACAATAAGCTAATTAGCTCAATTGGAGCATTTCTAGCATGTTTGGTTGAAATTGGAAATTTACATTTTTCACTTTTGTCAGACAATTGCAATATTCTCACAATAAGCTAATTAGCTCAATTGGAGCATTTCTAGCATGTTTAGTTAAAATTGGAAATTTACATTTTTCACTTTTGTCAGACAGTTGCAATATTCTCTCAATAAGCTAATTAGCTCATTTGGAGCATTTCTAGCATGTTTGGTTGAAATTAGAAATTTACATTTTTCAGTGTTGTCAGACGTTTGTAATATTCTCACAATAAGCTAATTAGCTCAATTAGAGCATTTCAAGCATGTTTGGTTTAAATTGGAAATTTACATTTTTCACTTTTGTCAGACAATTGCAATATTCTCACAATAAGCTAATTAGCTCAATTGGAGCATTTCTAGCATGTTTGGTTGAAATTGGAAATTTACATTTTTCAGTTTTGTCAGACGTTTGTAGTATTCTCACAATAAGCTAATTAGCTCAATTGGAGCATTTCTAGCATGTTTGGTTGAAATTGGAAAATTACATTTTTCACTTTTTTCAGACAATTGCAATATTCTCTCAATAAGCTAATTAGCTCAATTGGAGCATTTCTAGCATGTTTGGTTGAAATTAGAAATTCACATTTTTCAGTTTTGTCAGACGTTTGTAATATTCTCACAATAAGCTAATTAGCTCAATTGGAGCATTTCTAGCATGTTTGGTTGAAATTGGAAATTTACATTTTTCAGTTTTGTCAGACGTTTGTAAAATTCTTACAGTAGGCTTATTTGCGCAATTTGAGCATTTCTAGCATGTTTGGTTGAAATTGGAAATTTACATTTTTCAGTGTTGTCAGACGTTTGTAATATTCTCACAATAAGCGAATTAGCTCAATTGGAGCATTTCTAGCATGTTTGGTTGGAATTGAAAATTTACCTTTTTCACTTTTGTCAGACAATTGCAATATTCTCTCAATAAGCTAATTAGCTCAATTGGAGCATTTCTAGCATGTTTGGTTGAAATTGGAAATTTACATTTTTCAGTTTTGTCAGACGTTTGTAGTATTCTGACAATAAGCTAATTAGCTCAATTGGATCATTTCTAGCATGTTTGGTTGAAATTGGAAATTTACATTTTTCACTTTTGTCAGACAATTGCAATATTCTCACAATAAGCTAATTAGCTCAATTGGAACATTTCTAGCATGTTTGGTTGAAATTGGAAGTTTACATTTTTCACTTTTGTCAGACAATTGCAATATTCTCTCAATAAGCTAATTAGCTCATTTGGAGCAATTCTAGCATGTTTGGTTGAAATTAGAAATTTACATTTTTCTGTGTTGTCAGACGTTTGTAATATTCTCACAATAAGCTAATTAGCTCAATTGGAGCATTTCTAGCATGTTTGGTTGAAATTGGAAATTTACATTTTTCAGTTTTGTCAGACGTTTGTAGTATTCTCACAATAAGCTAATTAGCTCAATTGGAGCATTTCTAGCATGTTTGGTTGAAATTGGAAATTTACATTTTTCACTTTTGTCAGACAATTGCAATATTCTCACAATAAGCTAATTAGCTCAATTGGAGCATTTCTAGCATGTTTGGTTGAAATTGGAAATTTACAATTTTCAATTTTGTCAGACGTTTGTAATATTCTCACAATAAGCTAATTAGCTCAATTGGAGCATTTCTAGCATGTTTGGTTGAAATTGGAAATTTACATTTTTCACTTTTGTCAGACAATTGCAATATTCTCACAATAAGCTAATTAGCTCAATTGGAGCATTTCTAGCATGTTTGGTTGAAATTGGAAATTTACATTTTTCACTTTTGTCAGACAGTTGCAATATTCTCTCAATAAGCTAATTAGCTCATTTGGAGCATTTCTAGCATGTTTGGTTGAAATTAGAAATTTACATTTTTCAGTGTTGTCAGACGTTTGTAATATTCTCACAATAAGCTAATTAGCTCAATTAGAGCATTTCAAGCATGTTTGGTTGAAATTGGAAATTTACATTTTTCACTTTTGTCAGACAATTGCAATATTCTCACAGTAAGCTAATTAGCTCAATTGGAGCATTTCTAGCATGTTTGGTTGAAATTGGAAAATTACATTTTTCAGTTTTGTCAGACGTTTGTAGTATTCTCACAATAAGCTAATTAGCTCAATTGGAGCATTTCTAGCATGTTTGGTTGAAATTGGAAATTTACATTTTTCACTTTTGTCAGACAATTGCAATATTCTCACAATAAGCTAATTAGCTCAATTGGAGCATTTCTAGCATGTTTGGTTGAAATTGGAAATTTACATTTTTCAGTTTTGTCAGACGTTTGTAGTATTCTCACAATAAGCTAATTAGCTCAATTGGAGCATTTCTAGCATGTTTGGTTGAAATTGGAAATTTACATTTTTCACTTTTGTCAGACAATTGCAATATTCTCACAATAAGCTAATTAGCTCAATTGGAGCATTTCTAGCATGTTTGGTTGAAATTGGAAAATTACATTTTTCACTTTTTTCAGACAATTGCAATATTCTCTCAATAAGCTAATTAGCTCAATTGGAGCATTTCTAGCATGTTTGGTTGAAATTAGAAATTCACATTTTTCAGTTTTGTCAGACTTTTGTAATATTCTCACAATAAGCTAATTAGCTCAATTGGAGCATTTCTAGCATGTTTGGTTGAAATTGGAAATTTACATTTTTCAGTTTTGTCAGACGTTTGTAAAATTCTTACAGTAGGCTTATTTGCGCAATTTGAGCATTTCTAGCATGTTTGGTTGAAATTGGAAATTTACATTTTTCAGTGTTGTCAGACGTTTGTAATATTCTCACAATAAGCGAATTAGCTCAATTGGAGCATTTCTAGCATGTTTGGTTGGAATTGAAAATTTACATTTTTCACTTTTGTCAGACAATTGCAATATTCTCTCAATAAGCTAATTAGCTCAATTGGAGCATTTCTAGCATGTTTGGTTGAAATTGGAAATTTACATTTTTCAGTTTTGTCAGACGTTTGTAGTATTCTGACAATAAGCTAATTAGCTCAATTGGACCATTTCTAGCATGTTTGGTTGAAATTGGAAATTTACATTTTTCACTTTTGTCAGACAATTGCAATATTCTCACAATAAGCTAATTAGCTCAATTGGAACATTTCTAGCATGTTTGGTTGAAATTGGAAGTTTACATTTTTCACTTTTGTCAGACAATTGCAATATTCTCTCAATAAGCTAATTAGCTCATTTGGAGCAATTCTAGCATGTTTGGTTGAAATTAGAAATTTACATTTTTCTGTGTTGTCAGACGTTTGTAATATTCTCACAATAAGCTAATTAGCTCAATTGGAGCATTTCTAGCATGTTTGGTTGAAATTGGAAATTTACATTTTTCAGTTTTGTCAGACGTTTGTAGTATTCTCACAATAAGCTAATTAGCTCAATTGGAGCATTTCTAGCATGTTTGGTTGAAATTGGAAATTTACATTTTTCACTTTTGTCAGACAATTGCAATATTCTCACAATAAGCTAATTAGCTCAATTGGAGCATTTCTAGCATGTTTGGTTGAAATTGGAAATTTACAATTTTCAATTTTGTCAGACGTTTGTAATATTCTCACAATAAGCTAATTAGCTCAATTGGAGCATTTCTAGCATGTTTGGTTGAAATTGGAAATTTACATTTTTCACTTTTGTCAGACAATTGCAATATTCTCACAATAAGCTAATTAGCTCAATTGGAGCATTTCTAGCATGTTTGGTTGAAATTGGAAATTTACATTTTTCACTTTTGTCAGACAGTTGCAATATTCTCTCAATAAGCTAATTAGCTCATTTGGAGCATTTCTAGCATGTTTGGTTGAAATTAGAAATTTACATTTTTCAGTGTTGTCAGACGTTTGTAATATTCTCACAATAAGCTAATTAGCTCAATTAGAGCATTTCAAGCATGTTTGGTTGAAATTGGAAATTTACATTTTTCACTTTTGTCAGACAATTGCAATATTCTCACAGTAAGCTAATTAGCTCAATTGGAGCATTTCTAGCATGTTTGGTTGAAATTGGAAATTTACATTTTTCAGTTTTGTCAGACGTTTGTAGTATTCTCACAATAAGCTAATTAGCTCAATTGGAGCATTTCTAGCATGTTTGGTTGAAATTGGAAATTTACATTTTTCACTTTTGTCAGACAATTGCAATATTCTCACAATAAGCTAATTAGCTCAATTGGAGCATTTCTAGCATGTTTGGTTGAAATTGGAAAATTACATTTTTCACTTTTGTCAGACAATTGCAATATTCTCTCAATAAGCTAATTAGCTCAATTGGATCATTTCTAGCATGTTTGGTTGAAATTAGAAATTCACATTTTTCAGTTTTGTCAGACTTTTGTAATATTCTCACAATAAGCTAATTAGCTCAATTGGAGCATTTCTAGCATGTTTGGTTGAAATTGGAAATTTACATTTTTCAGTTTTGTCAGACGTTTGTAAAATTCTTACAGTAGGCTTATTTGCGCAATTTGAGCATTTCTAGCATGTTTGGTTGAAATTGGAAATTTACATTTTTCAGTGTTGTCAGACGTTTGTAATATTCTCACAATAAGCGAATTAGCTCAATTGGAGCATTTCTAGCATGTTTGGTTGAAATTGGAAATTTACATTTTTCACTTTTGTCAGACAATTGCAATATTCTCTCAATAAGCTAATTAGCTCAATTGGAGCATTTCTAGCATGTTTGGTTGAAATTGGAAATTTACATTTTTCAGTTTTGTCAGACAATTGCAATATTCTCTCAATAAGCTAATTAGCTCATTTGGAGCATTTCTAGCATGTTTGGTTGAAATTAGAAATTTACATTTTTCAGTGTTGTCAGACGTTTGTAATATTCTCACAATAAGCTAATTAGCTCAATTGGAGCATTTCTAGCATGTTTGGTTGAAATTGGAAATTTACATTTTTCACTTTTGTCAGACGTTTGTAATATTGTCACAATAAGCTAATTAGCTCAATTGGAGCATTCCTAGCATGTTTGGTTGAAATTGGAAAATTACATTTTTCACTATCGTCAGACAATTGCAATATTCTCACAATAAGCTAATTAGCTCAATTGGAGCATTTCTAGCATGTTTGGTTGAAATTGGAAATTTACAATTTTCAATTATGTCAGACGTTTGTAATATTCTCACAATAAGCTAATTAGCTCAATTGGAGCATTTCTAGCATGTTTGGTTGAAATTGGAAATTTACATTTTTCAGTTTTGTCTGACAATTGCAATATTCTCTCAATAAGCTAATTAGCTCAATTAGAGCATTTCAAGCATGTTTGGTTGAAATTGGAAATTTACATTTTTCACTTTTGTCAGACAATTGCAATATTCTCACAATAAGCTAATTAGCTCAATTGGAGCATTTCTAGCATGTTTGGTTGAAATTGGAAATTTACATTTTTCAGTTTTGTCAGACGTTTGTAGTATTCTCGCAATAAGCTAATTAGCTCAATTGGAGCATTTCTAGCATGTTTGGTTGAAATTGGAAATTTACATTTTTCACTTTTGTCAGACAATTGCAATATTCTCACAATAAGCTAATTAGCTCAATTGGAGCATTTCTAGCATGTTTGGTTGAAATTGGAAATTTACATTTTTCACTTTTGTCAGACAACTGCAATATTCTCTCAATAAGCTAATTAGCCTAATTGGAGCATTTCTAGCATGTTTGGTTGAAATTAGAAATTTACATTTTTCAGTTTTGTCAGTCGTTTGCAACATTCTCACAGTAAGCTAATTAGCTCAATTAGAGCATTTCAAGCATGTTTGGTTGAAATTGGAAATTTACATTTTTCACTTTTGTCAGACAATTGCAATATTCTCACAATAAGCTAATTAGCTCAATTGGAGCATTTCTAGCATGTTTGGTTGAAATTGGAAATTTACATTTTTCAATTTTGTTAGACGTTTGTAATATTCTCACAATAAGCTAATTAGCTCAATTGGAGCATTTCTAGCATGTTTGGTTGAAATTGGAAATTTACATTTTTCAGTTTTGTCAGACAATTGCAATAATCTCTCAATAAGCTAATTAGTTCAATTGGAGCATTTCTAGCATGTTTGGTTGAAATTGGAACTTTACATTTTTCAGTTTGTCAGACGTTTGTAATATTCTCACAATAAGCTAATTAGCTCAATTGGAGCATTTCTAGCATGTTTGGTTGAAATTGGAAATTTACATTTTTCAGTTTTGTCAGACAATTGCAATAATCTCTCAATAAGCTAATTAGCTCAATTAGAGCATTTCAAGCATGTTTGGTTGAAATTGGAAATTTACATTTTTCACTTTTGTCAGACAATTGCAATATTCTCACAATAAGCTAATTAGCTCAATTGGAGCATTTCTAGCATGTTTGGTTGAAATTGGAAATTTACATTTTTCAATTTTGTTAGACGTTTGTAATATTCTCACAATAAGCAAATTATCTCAATTGGAGCATTTCTAGCATGTTTGGTTGAAATTGGAAATTTACATTTTTCAGTTTTGTCAGACGTTTGTAAAATTTTTACAGTAGGCTTATTTGCGCAATTTGAGCATTTCTAGCATGTTTGGTTGAAATTGGAAATTTACATTTTTCACTTTTGTCAGACAATTGCAATATTCTCACAATAAGCTAATTAGCTCAATTGGAGCATTTCTAGCATGTTTGGATGAAATTGGAAATTTACATTTTTCAGTGTTGTCAGACGTTTGTAATATTCTCACAATAAGCTAATTAGCTCAATTGGAGCATTTCTAGCATGTTTGGTTGAAATTGAAAATTTACATTTTTCACTTTTGTCAGACAATTGCAATATTCTCTCAATAAGCTAATTAGCTCAATTGGAGCATTTCTAGCATGTTTGGTTGAAATTGAAAATTTACATTTTTCACTTTTGTCAGACAATTGCAATATTCTCACAATAAGCTAATTAGCTCAATTGGAGCATTTCTAGCATGTTTGGTTGAAATTGGAAATTTACATTTTTCAGTTTTTTCAGACATTTGTAAAATTCTTACAGTAGGCTTATTTGCGCAATTTGAGCATTTCTAGCATGTTTGGTTGAAATTGGAAATTTACATTTTTCAGTGTTGTCAGACGTTTGTAATATTCTCACAATAGGCGAATTAGCTCAATTGGAGCATTTCTAGCATGTTTGGTTGAAATTGAAAATTTACATTTTTCACTTTTGTCAGACAATTGCAATATTCTCTCAATAAGCTAATTAGCTCAATTGGAGCATTTCTAGCATGTTTGGTTGAAATTGGAAATTTACATTTTTCGCTTTTGTCAGACAATTGCAATATTCTCACAATAAGCTAATTAGCTCAATTGGAACATTTCTAGCATGTTTGGTTGAAATTGAAAATTTACATTTTTCACTTTTGTCAGACAATTGCAATATTCTCTCAATAAGCTAATTAGCTCAATTGGAGCATTTCTAGCATGTTTGGTTGAAATTGAAAATTTACATTTTTCACTTTTGTCAGACAATTGCAATATTCTCTCAATAAGCTAATTAGCTCATTTGGAGCATTTCTAGCATGTTTGGTTGAAATTAGAAATTTACATTTTTCAGTGTTGTCAGACGTTTGTAATATTCTCACAATAAGCTAATTAGCTCAATTGGAGCATTTCTAGCATGTTTGGTTGAAATTGGAAATTTACATTTTTCACTTTTGTCAGACAATTGCAATATTCTCACAATAAGCTAATTAGCTCAATTGGAGCATTTCTAGCATGTTTGGTTGAAATTGGAAATTTACATTTTTCACTTTTGTCAGACAATTGCAATATTCTCTCAATAAGCTAATTAGCCTAATTGGAGCATTTCTAGCATGTTTGGTTGAAATTAGAAATTTACATTTTTCAGTTTTGTCAGTCGTTTGCAACATTCTCACAATAAGCTAATTAGCTCGATTAGAGCATTTCAAGCATGTTTGGTTGAAATTGGAAATTTACATTTTTCACTTTTGTCAGACAATTGCAATATTCTCACAATAAGCTAATTAGCTCAATTGGAGCATTTCTAGCATGTTTGGTTGAAATTGGAAATTTACATTTTTCAATTTTGTTAGACGTTTGCAATATTCTCACAATAAGCTAATTAGCTCAATTGGAGCATTTCTAGCATGTTTGGTTGAAATTGGAAATTTACATTTTTCAGTTTTGTCAGACAATTGCAATAATCTCTCAATAAGCTAATTAGTTCAATTGGAGCATTTCTAGCATGTTTGGTTGAAATTGGAACTTTACATTTTTCAGTTTGTCAGACGTTTGTAGTATTCTCACAATAAGCAAATTATCTCAATTGGAGCATTTCTAGCATGTTTGGTTGAAATTAGAAATTTACATTTTTCAGTTTTGTCAGACGTTTGTAAAATTCTTACAGTAGGCTTATTTGCGCAATTTGAGCATTTCTAGCATGTTTGGTTGAAATTGGAAATTTACATTTTTCACTTTTGTCAGACAATTGCAATATTCTCACAATAAGCTAATTAGCTCAATTGGAGCATTTCTAGCATGTTTGGTTGAAATTGAAAATTTACATTTTTCACTTTTGTCAGACAATTGCAATATTCTCTCAATAAGCTAATTAGCTCAATTGGAGCATTTCTAGCATGTTTGGTTGAAATTGGAAATTTACATTTTTCAGTTTTGTCAGACGTTTGTAAAATTTTTACAGTAGGCTTATTTGCGCAATTTGAGCATTTCTAGCATGTTTGGTTGAAATTGGAAATTTACATTTTTCACTTTTGTCAGACAATTGCAATATTCTCACAATAAGCTAATTAGCTCAATTGGAGCATTTCTAACATGTTTGGATGAAATTGGAAATTTACATTTTTCAGTGTTGTCAGACGTTTGTAATATTCTCACAATAAGCTAATTAGCTCAATTGGAGCATTTCTAGCATGTTTGGTTGAAATTGAAAATTTACATTTTTCACTTTTGTCAGACAATTGCAATATTCTCTCAATAAGCTAATTAGCTCAATTGGAGCATTTCTAGCATGTTTGGTTGAAATTGGAAATTTACATTTTTCACTTTTGTCAGACAATTGCAATATTCTCACAATAAGCTAATTAGCTCAATTGGAGCATTTCTAGCATGTTTGGTTGAAATTGGAAATTTACATTTTTCAGTTTTTTCAGACATTTGTAAAATTCTTACAGTAGGCTTATTTGCGCAATTTGAGCATTTCTAGCATGTTTGGTTGAAATTGGAAATTTACATTTTTCAGTGTTGTCAGACGTTTGTAATATTCTCACAATAGGCGAATTAGCTCAATTGGAGCATTTCTAGCATGTTTGGTTGAAATTGAAAATTTACATTTTTCACTTTTGTCAGACAATTGCAATATTCTCTCAATAAGCTAATTAGCTCAATTGGAGCATTTCTAGCATGTTTGGTTGAAATTAGAAATTTACATTTTTCAGTTTTGTCAGTCGTTTGCAACATTCTCACAATAAGCTAATTAGCTCGATTAGAGCATTTCAAGCATGTTTGGTTGAAATTGGAAATTTACATTTTTCACTTTTGTCAGACAATTGCAATATTCTCACAATAAGCTAATTAGCTCAATTGGAGCATTTCTAGCATGTTTGGTTGAAATTGGAAATTTACATTTTTCAATTTTGTTAGACGTTTGCAATATTCTCACAATAAGCTAATTAGCTCAATTGGAGCATTTCTAGCATGTTTGGTTGAAATTGGAAATTTACATTTTTCAGTTTTGTCAGACAATTGCAATAATCTCTCAATAAGCTAATTAGTTCAATTGGAGCATTTCTAGCATGTTTGGTTGAAATTGGAACTTTACATTTTTCAGTTTGTCAGACGTTTGTAGTATTCTCACAATAAGCAAATTATCTCAATTGGAGCATTTCTAGCATGTTTGGTTGAAATTAGAAATTTACATTTTTCAGTTTTGTCAGACGTTTGTAAAATTCTTACAGTAGGCTTATTTGCGCAATTTGAGCATTTCTAGCATGTTTGGTTGAAATTGGAAATTTACATTTTTCACTTTTGTCAGACAATTGCAATATTCTCACAATAAGCTAATTAGCTCAATTGGAGCATTTCTAGCATGTTTGGTTGAAATTGAAAATTTACATTTTTCACTTTTGTCAGACAATTGCAATATTCTCTCAATAAGCTAATTAGCTCAATTGGAGCATTTCTAGCATGTTTGGTTGAAATTGGAAATTTACATTTTTCAGTTTTGTCAGACGTTTGTAAAATTTTTACAGTAGGCTTATTTGCGCAATTTGAGCATTTCTAGCATGTTTGGTTGAAATTGGAAATTTACATTTTTCACTTTTGTCAGACAATTGCAATATTCTCACAATAAGCTAATTAGCTCAATTGGAGCATTTCTAGCATGTTTGGATGAAATTGGAAATTTACATTTTTCAGTGTTGTCAGACGTTTGTAATATTCTCACAATAAGCTAATTAGCTCAATTGGAGCATTTCTAGCATGTTTGGTTGAAATTGAAAATTTACATTTTTCACTTTTGTCAGACAATTGCAATATTCTCTCAATAAGCTAATTAGCTCAATTGGAGCATTTCTAGCATGTTTGGTTGAAATTGGAAATTTACATTTTTCACTTTTGTCAGACAATTGCAATATTCTCACAATAAGCTAATTAGCTCAATTGGAGCATTTCTAGCATGTTTGGTTGAAATTGGAAATTTACATTTTTCAGTTTTTTCAGACATTTGTAAAATTCTTACAGTAGGCTTATTTGCGCAATTTGAGCATTTCTAGCATGTTTGGTTGAAATTGGAAATTTACATTTTTCAGTGTTGTCAGACGTTTGTAATATTCTCACAATAGGCGAATTAGCTCAATTGGAGCATTTCTAGCATGTTTGGTTGAAATTGAAAATTTACATTTTTCACTTTTGTCAGACAATTGCAATATTCTCTCAATAAGCTAATTAGCTCAATTGGAGCATTTCTAGCATGTTTGGTTGAAATTGGAAATTTACATTTTTCACTTTTGTCAGACAATTGCAATATTCTCACAATAAGCTAATTAGCTCAATTGGAACATTTCTAGCATGTTTGGTTGAAATTGAAAATTTACATTTTTCACTTTTGTCAGACAATTGCAATATTCTCTCAATAAGCTAATTAGCTCAATTGGAGCATTTCTAGCATGTTTGGTTGAAATTGAAAATTTACATTTTTCACTTTTGTCAGACAATTGCAATATTCTTTCAATAAGCTAATTAGCTCATTTGGAGCATTTCTAGCATGTTTGGTTGAAATTAGAAATTTACATTTTTCAGTGTTGTCAGACGTTTGTAATATTCTCACAATAAGCTAATTAGCTCAATTGGAGCATTTCTAGCATGTTTGGTTGAAATTGGAAATTTACATTTTTCACTTTTGTCAGACAATTGCAATATTCTCACAATAAGCTAATTAGCTCAATTGGAGCATTTCTAGCATGTTTGGTTGAAATTGGAAATTTACATTTTTCACTTTTGTCAGACAATTGCAATATTCTCTCAATAAGCTAATTAGCCTAATTGGAGCATTTCTAGCATGTTTGGTTGAAATTAGAAATTTACATTTTTCAGTTTTGTCAGTCGTTTGCAACATTCTCACAATAAGCTAATTAGCTCGATTAGAGCATTTCAAGCATGTTTGGTTGAAATTGGAAATTTACATTTTTCACTTTTGTCAGACAATTGCAATATTCTCACAATAAGCTAATTAGCTCAATTGGAGCATTTCTAGCATGTTTGGTTGAAATTGGAAATTTACATTTTTCAATTTTGTTAGACGTTTGCAATATTCTCACAATAAGCTAATTAGCTCAATTGGAGCATTTCTAGCATGTTTGGTTGAAATTGGAAATTTACATTTTTCAGTTTTGTCAGACAATTGCAATAATCTCTCAATAAGCTAATTAGTTCAATTGGAGCATTTCTAGCATGTTTGGTTGAAATTGGAACTTTACATTTTTCAGTTTGTCAGACGTTTGTAGTATTCTCACAATAAGCAAATTATCTCAATTGGAGCATTTCTAGCATGTTTGGTTGAAATTAGAAATTTACATTTTTCAGTTTTGTCAGACGTTTGTAAAATTCTTACAGTAGGCTTATTTGCGCAATTTGAGCATTTCTAGCATGTTTGGTTGAAATTGGAAATTTACATTTTTCACTTTTGTCAGACAATTGCAATATTCTCACAATAAGCTAATTAGCTCAATTGGAGCATTTCTAGCATGTTTGGTTGAAATTGAAAATTTACATTTTTCACTTTTGTCAGACAATTGCAATATTCTCTCAATAAGCTAATTAGCTCAATTGGAGCATTTCTAGCATGTTTGGTTGAAATTGGAAATTTACATTTTTCACTTTTGTCAGACAATTGCAATATTCTCACAATAAGCTAATTAGCTCAATTGGAACATTTCTAGCATGTTTGGTTGAAAATGGAAGTTTACATTTTTCACTTTTGTCAGACAATTGCAATATTCTCTCAATAAGCTAATTAGCTCATTTGGAGCATTTCTAGCATGTTTGGTTGAAATTAGAAATTTACATTTTTCAGTGTTGTCAGACGTTTGTAATATTCTCACAATAAGCTAATTAGCTCAATTGGAGCATTTCTAGCATGTTTGGTTGAAATTGGAAATTTACATTTTTCACTTTTGTCAGACGTTTGTAATATTGTCACAATAAGCTAATTAGCTCAATTGGAGCATTTCTAGCATGTTTGGTTGAAATTGGAAAATTACATTTTTCACTATCGTCAGACAATTGCAATATTCTCACAATAAGCTAATTAGCTCAATTGGAGCATTTCTAGCATGTTTGGTTGAAATTGGAAATTTACATTTTTCAGTTTTGTCAGACGTTTGTAGTATTCTGACAATAAGCTAATTAGCTCAATTGGAGCATTTCTAGCATGTTTGGTTGAAATTGGAAATTTACATTTTTCACTTTTGTCAGACAATTGCAATATTCTCACAATAAGCTAATTAGCTCAATTTGAGCATTTCTAGCATGTTTGGTTGAAATTGGAAATTTACATTTTTCACTTTTGTCAGACAATTGCAATATTCTCACAATAAGCTAATTAGCTCAATTGGAGCATTTCTAGCATGTTTGGATGAAATTGGAAATTTACATTTTTCAGTGTTGTCAGACGTTTGTAATATTCTCACAATAAGCTAATTAGCTCAATTGGAGCATTTCTAGCATGTTTGGTTGAAATTGAAAATTTACATTTTTCACTTTTGTCAGACAATTGCAATATTCTCTCAATAAGCTAATTAGCTCAATTGGAGCATTTCTAGCGTGTTTGGTTGAAATTGGAAATTTACATTTTTCACTTTTGTCAGACAATTGCAATATTCTCACAATAAGCTAATTAGCTCAATTGGAACATTTCTAGCATGTTTGGTTGAAATTGGAAGTTTACATTTTTCACTTTTGTCAGACAATTGCTATATTCTCTCAATAAGCTAATTAGCTCATTTGGAGCATTTCTAGCATGTTTGGTTGAAATTAGAAATTTACATTTTTCAGTGTTGTCAGACAATTGTAATATTCTCACAATAAGCTAATTAGCTCAATTGGAGCATTTCTAGCATGTTTGGTTGAAATTGGAAATTTACATTTTTCACTTTTGTCAGACGTTTGTAATATTGTCACAATAAGCTAATTAGCTCAATTGGAGCATTTCTAGCATGTTTGGTTGAAATTGGAAATTTACATTTTTCACTTTTGTCAGACGTTTGTAATATTCTCACAATAAGCTAATTAGCTCAATTGGAGCATTTCTAGCATGTTTGGTTGAAATTGGAAATTTACATTTTTCACTTTTGTCAGACGTTTGTAATATTGTCACAATAAGCTAATTAGCTCAATTGGAGCATTTCTAGCATGTTTGGTTGAAATTGGAAATTTACATTTTTCACTTTTGTCAGACGTTTGTAGTATTCTCACAATAAGCTAATTAGCTCAATTGGAGCATTTCTAGCATGTTTGGTTGAAATTGGAAATTTACATTTTTCACTTTTGTCAGACAATTGCAATATTCTCACAATAAGCTAATTAGCTCAATTGGAGCATTTCTAGCATGTTTGGTTGAAATTGGAAATTTACATTTTTCACTTTTGTCAGACAGTTGCAATATTCTCTCAATAAGCTAATTAGCTCATTAGGAGCATTTCTAGCATGTTTGGTTGAAATTAGAAATTTACATTTTTCAGTGTTGTTAGACGTTTGTAATATTCTCACAATAAGCTAATTAGCTCAATTAGAGCATTTCAAGCATGTTTGGTTGAAATTGGAAATTTACATTTTTCACTTTTGTCAGACAATTGCAATATTCTCACAATAAGCTAATTAGCTCAATTGGAGCATTTCTAGCATGTTTGGTTGAAATTGGAAATTTACATTTTTCAGTTTTGTCAGACGTTTGTAGTATTCTCACAATAAGCTAATTAGCTCAATTGGAGCATTTCTAGCATGTTTGGTTGAAATTGGAAATTTACATTTTTCACTTTTGTCAGACAATTGCAATATTCTCACAATAAGCTAATTAGCTCAATTGGAGCATTTCTAGCATGTTTGGTTGAAATTGGAAAATTACATTTTTCACTTTTGTCAGACAATTGCAATATTCTCTCAATAAGCTAATTAGCTCAATTGGAGCATTTCTAGCATGTTTGGTTGAAATTAGAAATTCACATTTTTCAGTTTTGTCAGACTTTTGTAATATTCTCACAATAAGCTAATTAGCTCAATTGGAGCATTTCTAGCATGTTTGGTTGAAATTGGAAATTTACATTTTTCAGTTTTGTCAGACGTTTGTAAAATTCTTACAGTAGGCTTATTTGCGCAATTTGAGCATTTCTAGCATGTTTGGTTGAAATTGGAAATTTACATTTTTCAGTGTTGTCAGACGTTTGTAATATTCTCACAATAAGCGAATTAGCTCAATTGGAGCATTTCTAGCATGTTTGGTTGAAATTGAAAATTTACATTTTTCACTTTTGTCAGACGTTTGTAATATTCTCACAATAAGCTAATTAGCTCAATTGGAGCATTTCTAGCATGTTTGGTTGAAATTGGAAATTTACATTTTTCACTTTTGTCAGACAATTGCAATATTCTCACAATAAGCTAATTAGCTCAATTGGAGCATTTCTAGCATGTTTGGTTGAAATTGGAAATTTACATTTTTCACTTTTGTCAGACAGTTGCAATATTCTCTCAATAAGCTAATTAGCTCATTTGGAGCATTTCTAGCATGTTTGGTTGAAATTAGAAATTTACATTTTTCAGTGTTGTCAGACGTTTGTAATATTCTCACAATAAGCTAATTAGCTCAATTAGAGCATTTCAAGCATGTTTGGTTGAAATTGGAAATTTACATTTTTCACTTTTGTCAGACAATTGCAATATTCTCACAATAAGCTAATTAGCTCAATTGGAGCATTTCTAGCATGTTTGGTTGAAATTGGAAATTTACATTTTTCAGTTTTGTCAGACGTTTGTAGTATTCTCACAATAAGCTAATTAGCTCAATTGGAGCATTTCTAGCATGTTTGGTTGAAATTGGAAATTTACATTTTTCACTTTTGTCAGACAATTGCAATATTCTCACAATAAGCTAATTAGCTCAATTGGAGCATTTCTAGCATGTTTGGTTGAAATTGGAAAATTACATTTTTCACTTTTGTCAGACAATTGCAATATTCTCTCAATAAGCTAATTAGCTCAATTGGAGCATTTCTAGCATGTTTGGTTGAAATTAGAAATTCACATTTTTCAGTTTTGTCAGACTTTTGTAATATTCTCACAATAAGCTAATTAGCTCAATTGGAGCATTTCTAGCATGTTTGGTTGAAATTGGAAATTTACATTTTTCAGTTTTGTCAGACGTTTGTAAAATTCTTACAGTAGGCTTATTTGCGCAATTTGAGCATTTCTAGCATGTTTGGTTGAAATTGGAAATTTACATTTTTCAGTGTTGTCAGGCGTTTGTAATATTCTCACAATAAGCGAATTAGCTCAATTGGAGCATTTCTAGCATGTTTGGTTGAAATTGAAAATTTACATTTTTCACTTTTGTCAGACAATTGCAATATTCTCTCAATAAGCTAATTAGCTCAATTGGAGCATTTCTAGCATGTTTGGTTGAAATTGGAAATTTACATTTTTCAGTTTTGTCAGACGTTTGTAGTATTCTGACAATAAGCTAATTAGCTCAATTGGATCATTTCTAGCATGTTTGGTTGAAATTGGAAATTTACATTTTTCACTTTTGTCAGACAATTGCAATATTCTCACAATAAGCTAATTAGCTCAATTGGAACATTTCTAGCATGTTTGGTTGAAATTGGAAGTTTACATTTTTCACTTTTGTCAGACAATTGCAATATTCTCTCAATAAGCTAATTAGCTCATTTGGAGCATTTCTAGCATGTTTGGTTGAAATTAGAAATTTACATTTTTCAGTGTTGTCAGACGTTTGTAATATTCTCACAATAAGCTAATTAGCTCAATTGGAGCATTTCTAGCATGTTTGGTTGAAATTGGAAATTTACATTTTTCACTTTTGTCAGACGTTTGTAATATTGTCACAATAAGCTAATTAGCTCAATTGGAGCATTTCTAGCATGTTTGGTTGAAATTGGAAATTTACAATTTTCAATTTTGTCAGACGTTTGTAATATTCTCACAATAAGCTAATTAGCTCAATTGGAGCATTTCTAGCATGTTTGGTTGAAATTGGAAATTTACATTTTTCAGTTTTGTCTGACAATTGCAATATTCTCTCAATAAGCTAATTAGCTCAATTAGAGCATTTCAAGCATGTTTGGTTGAAATTGGAAATTTACATTTTTCACTTTTGTCAGACAATTGCAATATTCTCACAATAAGCTAATTAGCTCAATTGGAGCATTTCTAGCATGTTTGGTTGAAATTGGAAATTTACATTTTTCAGTTTTGTCAGACGTTTGTAGTATTCTCGCAATAAGCTAATTAGCTCAATTGGAGCATTTCTAGCACGTTTGGTTGACATTGGAAATTTACATTTTTCACTTTTGTCAGACAATTGCAATATTCTCACAATAAGCTAATTAGCTCAATTGGAGCATTTCTAGCATGTTTGGTTGAAATTGGAAATTTACATTTTTCACTTTTGTCAGACAATTGCAATATTCTCTCAATAAGCTAATTAGCCTAATTGGAGCATTTCTAGCATGTTTGGTTGAAATTAGAAATTTACATTTTTCAGTTTTGTCAGTCGTTTGCAACATTCTCACAGTAAGCTAATTAGCTCAATTAGAGCATTTCAAGCATGTTTGGTTGAAATTGGAAATTTACATTTTTCACTTTTGTCAGACAATTGCAATATTCTCACAATAAGCTAATTAGCTCAATTGGAGCATTTCTAGCATGTTTGGTTGAAATTGGAAATTTACATTTTTCAATTTTGTTAGACGTTTGTAATATTCTCACAATAAGCTAATTAGCTCAATTGGAGCATTTCTAGCATGTTTGGTTGAAATTGGAAATTTACATTTTTCAGTTTTGTCAGACAATTGCAATAATTTTTCAATAAGCTAATTAGTTCAATTGGAGCATTTCTAGCATGTTTGGTTGAAATTGGAAATTTACATTTTTCAGTTTGTCAGACGTTTGTAGTATTCTCACAATAAGCAAATTATCTCAATTGGAGCATTTCTAGCATGTTTGGTTGAAATTGGAAATTTACATTTTTCAGTTTTGTCAGACGTTTGTAAAATTTTTACAGTAGGCTTATTTGCGCAATTTGAGCTTTTCTAGCATGTTTGGTTGAAATTGGAAATTTACATTTTTCAGTGTTGTCAGACGTTTGTAATATTCTCACAATAAGCTAATTAGCTCAATTGGAGCATTTCTAGCATGTTTGGTTGAAATTGAAAATTTACATTTTTCACTTTTGTCAGACAATTGCAATATCCTCTCAATAAGCTAATTAGCTCAATTGGAGCATTTCTAGCATGTTTGGTTGAAATTGGAAATTTACATTTTTCACTTTTGTCAGACAATTGCAATATTCTCACAATAAGCTAATTAGCTCAATTGGAGCATTTCTAGCATGTTTGGTTGAAATTGGAAATTTACATTTTTCAGTTTTGTCAGACAATTGCAATATTCTCACAATAAGCTAATTAGCTCAATTGGAGCATTTCTAGCATGTTTGGTTGAAATTGGAAAATTACATTTTTCACTTTTGTCAGACAATTGCAATATTCTCTCAATAAGCTAATTAGCTCAATTGGAGCATTTCTAGCATGTTTGGTTGAAATTAGAAATTCACATTTTTCAGTTTTGTCAGACTTTTGTAATATTCTCACAATAAGCTAATTAGCTCAATTGGAGCATTTCTAGCATGTTTGGTTGAAATTGGAAATTTACATTTTTCAGTTTTGTCAGACGTTTGTAAAATTCTTACAGTAGGCTTATTTGCGCAATTTGAGCATTTCTAGCATGTTTGGTTGAAATTGGAAAATTACATTTTTCAGTTTTGTCTGACAATTGCAATATTCTCTCAATAAGCTAATTAGCTCAATTAGAGCATTTCAAGCATGTTTGGTTGAAATTAAAAATTTACATTTTTCAGTGTTGTCAGACGTTTGTAATATTCTCACAATAAGCTAATTAGCTCAATTGGAGCATTTCTAGCATGTTTGGTTGAAATTGGAAATTTACATTTTTCAGTTTTGTCAGACGTTTGTAAAATTCTTACAGTAGGCTTATTTGCGCAATTTGAGCATTTCTAACATGTTTGGTTGAAATTGAAAATTTACATTTTTCAGTTTTGTCAGTCGTTTGTAACATTCTCACAATAAGCTAATTAGCTCAATTAGAGCATTTCAAGCATGTTTGGTTGAAATTGGAAATTTACATTTTTCACTTTTGTCAGACAATTGCAATATTCTCACAATAAGCTAATTAGCTCAATTGGAGCATTTCTAGCATGTTTGGTTGAAATTGGAAATTTACATTTTTCAATTTTGTTAGACGTTTGTAATATTCTCACAATAAGCTAATTAGCTCAATTGGAGCATTTCTAGCATGTTTGGTTGAAATTGGAAATTTACATTTTTCAGTGTTGTCAGACGTTTGTAATATTCTCACAATAAGCTAATTAGCTCAATTGGAGCATTTCTAGCATGTTTGGTTGAAATTGAAAATTTACATTTTTCAGTTTTGTCAGTCGTTTGTAACATTCTCACAATAAGCTAATTAGCTCAATTGGAGCATTTCTAGCATGTTTGGTTGAAATTGGAAATTTACATTTTTCAGTTTTGTCTGACAATTGCAATATTCTCTCAATAAGCTAATTAGCTCAATTAGAGCATTTCAAGCATGTTTGGTTGAAATTGGAAATTTACATTTTTCACTTTTGTCAGACAATTGCAATATTCTCACAATGAGCTAATTAGCTCAATTGGAGCATTTCTAGCATGTTTGGTTGAAATTTTAAATTTACATTTTTCAGTTTTGTCAGACGTTTGTAGTATTCTCACAATAAGCTAATTAGCTCAATTGGAGCATTTCTAGCATGTTTGGTTGAAATTGGAAATGTACATTTTTCACTTTTGACAGACAATTGCAATATTCTCACAATAAGCTAATTAGCTCAATTGGAGCATTTCTAGCATGTTTGGTTGAAATTGGAAATTTACATTTTTCAGTTTTGTCAGACAATTGCAATATTCTCACAATAAGCTAATTAGCTCAATTGGAGCATTTCTAGCATGTTTGGTTGAAATTGGAAATTTACATTTTTCACTTTTGTCAGACAATTGCAATATTCTCTCAATAAGCTAATTAGCTCAATTGGAGCATTTCTAGCATGTTTGGTTGAAATTAGAAATTCACATTTTTCAGTTTTGTCAGACTTTTGTAATATTCTCACAATAAGCTAATTAGCTCAATTGGAGCATTTCTAGCATGTTTGGTTGAAATTGGAAATTTACATTTTTCAGTTTTGTCAGACGTTTGTAAAATTCTTACAGTAGGCTTATTTGCGCAATTTGACCATTTCTAGCATGTTTGGTTGAAATTGGAAATTTACATTTTTCAGTGTTGTCAGACGTTTGTAATATTCTCACAATAAGCGAATTAGCTCAATTGGAGCATTTCTAGCATGTTTGGTTGAAATTGAAAATTTACATTTTTCACTTTTGTCAGACAATTGCAATATTCTCTCAATAAGCTAATTAGCTCAATTGGAGCATTTCTAGCATGTTTGGTTGAAATTGGAAATTTACATTTTTCAGTTTTGTCAGACGTTTGTGGTATTCTGACAATAAGCTAATTAGCTCAATTGGAGCATGTCTAGCATGTTTGGTTGAAATTGGAAATTTACATTTTTCACTTTTGTCAGACAATTGCAATATTCTCACAATAAGCTAATTAGCTCAATTGGAACATTTCTAGCATGTTTGGTTGAAATTGGAAGTTTACATTTTTCACATTTGTCAGACAATTGCAATATTCTCTCAATAAGCTAATTAGCTCATTTGGAGCATTTCTAGCATGTTTGGTTGAAATTAGAAATTTACATTTTTCAGTGTTGTCAGACGTTTGTAATATTCTCACAATAAGCTAATTAGCTCAATTGGAGCATTTCTAGCATGTTTGGTTGAAATTGGAAATTTACATTTTTCACTATCGTCAGACAATTGCAATATTCTCACAATAAGCTAATTAGCTCAATTGGAGCATTTCTAGCATGTTTGGTTGAAATTGGAAATTTACAATTTTCAATTTTGTCAGACGTTTGTAATATTCTCACAATAAGCTAATTAGCTCAATTGGAGCATTTCTAGCATGTTTGGTTGAAATTGGAAATTTACATTTTTCAGTTTTGTCTGACAATTGCAATATTCTCACAATAAGCTAATTAGCTCAATTGGAGCATTTCTAGCATGTTTGGTTGAAATTGGAAATTTAAATTTTTCACTTTTGTCAGACAGTTGCAATATTCTCTCAATAAGCTAATTAGCTCATTTGGAGCATTTCTAGCATGTTTGGTTGAAATTAGAAATTTACATTTTTCAGTGTTGTCAGACGTTTGTAATATTCTCACAATAAGCTAATTAGCTCAATTAGAGCATTTCAAGCATGTTTGGTTGATATTGGAAATTTACATTTTTCACTTTTGTCAGACAATTGCAATATTCGCACAATAAGCTAATTAGCTCAATTGGAGCATTTCTAGCATGTTTGGTTGAAATTGGAAATTTACATTTTTCAGTTTTGTCAGACGTTTGTAGTATTCTCACAATAAGCTAATTAGCTCAATTGGAGCATTTCTAGCATGTTTGGTTGAAATTGGAAATTTACATTTTTCACTTTTGTCAGACAATTGCAATATTCTCACAATAAGCTAATTAGCTCAATTGGAGCATTTCTAGCATGTTTGGTTGAAATTGGAAATTTACAATTTTCAATTTTGTCAGACGTTTGTAATATTCTCACAATAAGCTAATTAGCTCAATTGGAGCATTTCTAGCATGTTTGGTTGAAATTGGAAATTTACATTTTTCACTTTTGTCAGACAATTTCAATATTCTCACAATAAGCTAATTAGCTCAATTGGAGCATTTCTAGCATGTTTGGTTGAAATTGGAAATTTACATTTTTCACTTTTGTCAGACAGTTGCAATATTCTCTCAATAAGCTAATTAGCTCATTTGGAGCATTTCTAGCATGTTTGGTTGAAATTAGAAATTTACATTTTTCAGTGTTGTCAGACGTTTGTAATATTCTCTCAATAAGCTAATTAGCTCAATTAGAGCATTTCAAGCATGTTTGGTTGAAATTGAAAATTTACATTTTTCACTTTTGTCAGACAATTGCAATATTCTCACAATGAGCTAATTAGCTCAATTGGAGCATTTCTAGCATGTTTGGTTGAAATTTTAAATTTACATTTTTCAGTTTTGTCAGACGTTTGTAGTATTCTCACAATAAGCTAATTAGCTCAATTGGAGCATTTCTAGCATGTTTGGTTGAAATTGGAAATGTACATTTTTCACTTTTGACAGACAATTGCAATATTCTCACAATAAGCTAATTAGCTCAATTGGAGCATTTCTAGCATGTTTGGTTGAAATTGGAAATTTACATTTTCAGTTTTGTCAGACAATTGCAATATTCTCACAATAAGCTAATTAGCTCAATTGGAGCATTTCTAGCATGTTTGGTTGAAATTGGAAATTTACATTTTTCACTTTTGTCAGACAATTGCAATATTCTCTCAATAAGCTAATTAGGTCAATTGGAGCATTTCTAGCATGTTTGGTTGAAATTAGAAATTCACATTTTTCAGTTTTGTCAGACTTGTAATATTCTCACAATAAGCTAATTAGCTCAATTGGATCATTTCTAGCATGTTTGGTTGAAATTGGAAATTTACATTTTTCAGTTTTGTCAGACGTTTGTAAAATTCTTACAGTAGGCTTATTTGCGCAATTTGAGCATTTCTAGCATGTTTGGTTGAAATTGGAAATTTACATTTTTCAGTGTTGTCAGACGTTTGTAATATTCTCACAATAAGCGAATTAGCTCAATTGGAGCATTTCTAGCATGTTTGGTTGAAATTGAAAATTTACATTTGTCACTTTTGTCAGACAATTGCAATATTCTCTCAATAAGCTAATTAGCTCAATTGGAGCATTTCTAGCATGTTTGGTTGAAATTGGAAATTTACATTTTTCAGTTTTGTCAGACGTTTGTGGTATTCTGACAATAAGCTAATTAGCTCAATTGGAGCATGTCTAGCATGTTTGGTTGAAATTGGAAATTTACATTTTTCACTTTTGTCAGACAATTGCAATATTCTCACAATAAGCTAATTAGCTCAATTGGAACATTTCTAGCATGTTTGGTTGAAATTGGAAGTTTACATTTTTCACATTTGTCAGACAATTGCAATATTCTCTCAATAAGCTAATTAGCTCATTTGGAGCATTTCTAGCATGTTTGGTTGAAATTAGAAATTTACATTTTTCAGTGTTGTCAGACGTTTGTAATATTCTCACAATAAGCTAATTAGCTCAATTGGAGCATTTCTAGCATGTTTGGTTGAAATTGGAAATTTACATTTTTCACTATCGTCAGACAATTGCAATATTCTCACAATAAGCTAATTAGCTCAATTGGAGCATTTCTAGCATGTTTGGTTGAAATTGGAAATTTACAATTTTCAATTTTGTCAGACGTTTGTAATATTCTCACAATAAGCTAATTAGCTCAATTGGAGCATTTCTAGCATGTTTGGTTGAAATTGGAAATTTACATTTTTCAGTTTTGTCTGACAATTGCAATATTCTCACAATAAGCTAATTAGCTCAATTGGAGCATTTCTAGCATGTTTGGTTGAAATTGGAAATTTAAATTTTTCACTTTTGTCAGACAGTTGCAATATTCTCTCAATAAGCTAATTAGCTCATTTGGAGCATTTCTAGCATGTTTGGTTGAAATTAGAAATTTACATTTTTCAGTGTTGTCAGACGTTTGTAATATTCTCACAATAAGCTAATTAGCTCAATTAGAGCATTTCAAGCATGTTTGGTTGAAATTGGAAATTTACATTTTTCACTTTTGTCAGACAATTGCAATATTCGCACAATAAGCTAATTAGCTCAATTGGAGCATTTCTAGCATGTTTGGTTGAAATTGGAAATTTACATTTTTCAGTTTTGTCAGACGTTTGTAGTATTCTCACAATAAGCTAATTAGCTCAATTGGAGCATTTCTAGCATGTTTGGTTGAAATTGGAAATTTACATTTTTCACTTTTGTCAGACAATTGCAATATTCTCACAATAAGCTAATTAGCTCAATTGGAGCATTTCTAGCATGTTTGGTTGAAATTGGAAATTTACATTTTTCACTTTTGTCAGACAGTTGCAATATTCTCTCAATAAGCTAATTAGCTCATTTGGAGCATTTCTAGCATGTTTGGTTGAAATTAGAAATTTACATTTTTCAGTGTTGTCAGACGTTTGTAATATTCTCACAATAAGCTAATTAGCTCAATTGGAGCATTTCTAGCATGTTTGGTTGAAATTGGAAATTTACATTTTTCACTTTTGTCAGACAATTGCAATATTCTCTCAATAAGCTAATTAGCTCAATTGGAGCATTTCTAGCATGTTTGGTTGAAATTAGAAATTCACATTTTTCAGTTTTGTCAGACTTTTGTAATATTCTCACAATAAGCTAATTAGCTCAATTGGAGCATTTCTAGCATGTTTGGTTGAAATTGGAAATTTACATTTTTTAGTTTTGTCAGACGTTTGTAAAATTCTTACAGTAGGCTTATTTGCGCAATTTGAGCATTTCTAGCATGTTTGGTTGAAATTGGAAATTTACATTTTTCAGTGTTGTCAGACGTTTGTAATATTCTCACAATAAGCGAATTAGCTCAATTGGAGCATTTCTAGCATGTTTGGTTGAAATTGAAAATTTACATTTTTCACTTTTGTCAGACAATTGCAATATTCTCTCAATAAGCTAACTAGCTCAATTGGAGCATTTCTAGCATGTTTGGTTGAAATTGGAAATTTACATTTTTCAGTTTTGTCAGACGTTTGTAGTATTCTGACAATAAGCTAATTAGCTCAATTGGATCATTTCTAGCATGTTTGGTTGAAATTGGAAATTTACATTTTTCACTTTTGTCAGACAATTGCAATATTCTCACAATAAGCTAATTAGCTCAATTGGAACATTTCTAGCATGTTTGGTTGAAATTGGAAGTTTACATTTTTCACTTTTGTCAGACAATTGCAATATTCTCTCAATAAGCTAATTAGCTCAATTGGAGCATTTCTAGCATGTTTGGTTGAAATTAGAAATTTACATTTTTCAGTGTTGTCAGACGTTTGTAATATTCTCACAATAAGCTAATTAGCTCAATTGGAGCATTTCTAGCATGTTTGGTTGAAATTGGAAATTTACATTTTTCACTTTTGTCAGACGTTTGTAATATTGTCACAATAAGCTAATTAGCTCAATTGGAGCATTTCTAGCATGTTTGGTTGAAATTGGAAAATTACATTTTTCACTATCGTCAGACAATTGCAATATTCTCACAATAAGCTAATTAGCTCAATTGGAGCATTTCTAGCATGTTTGGTTGAAATTGGAAATTTACAATTTTCAATTTTGTCAGACGTTTGTAATATTCTCACAATAAGCTAATTAGCTCAATTGGAGCATTTCTAGCATGTTTGGTTGAAATTGGAAATTTACCTTTTTCAGTTTTGTCTGACAATTGCAATATTCTCTCAATAAGCTAATTAGCTCAATTAGAGCATTTCAAGCATGTTTGGTTGAAATTGGAAATTTACATTTTTCACTTTTGTCAGACAATTGCAATATTCTCACAATAAGCTAATTAGCTCAATTGGAGCATTTCTAGCATGTTTGGTTGAAATTGGAAATTTACATTTTTCAGTTTTGTCAGACGTTTGTAGTATTCTCGCAATAAGCTAATTAGCTCAATTGGAGCATTTCTAGCATGTTTGGTTGAAATTGGAAATTTACATTTTTCACTTTTGTCAGACAATTGCAATATTCTCTCAATAAGCTAACTAGCTCAATTGGAGCATTTCTAGCATGTTTGGTTGAAATTGGAAATTTACATTTTTCAGTTTTGTCAGACGTTTGTAGTATTCTGACAATAAGCTAATTAGCTCAATTGGATCATTTCTAGCATGTTTGGTTGAAATTGGAAATTTACATTTTTCACTTTTGTCAGACAATTGCAATATTCTCACAATAAGCTAATTAGCTCAATTGGAACATTTCTAGCATGTTTGGTTGAAATTGGAAGTTTACATTTTTCACTTTTGTCAGACAATTGCAATATTCTCTCAATAAGCTAATTAGCTCAATTGGAGCATTTCTAGCATGTTTGGTTGAAATTAGAAATTTACATTTTTCAGTGTTGTCAGACGTTTGTAATATTCTCACAATAAGCTAATTAGCTCAATTGGAGCATTTCTAGCATGTTTGGTTGAAATTGGAAATTTACATTTTTCACTTTTGTCAGACGTTTGTAATATTGTCACAATAAGCTAATTAGCTCAATTGGAGCATTTCTAGCATGTTTGGTTGAAATTGGAAAATTACATTTTTCACTATCGTCAGACAATTGCAATATTCTCACAATAAGCTAATTAGCTCAATTGGAGCATTTCTAGCATGTTTGGTTGAAATTGGAAATTTACAATTTTCAATTTTGTCAGACGTTTGTAATATTCTCACAATAAGCTAATTAGCTCAATTGGAGCATTTCTAGCATGTTTGGTTGAAATTGGAAATTTACCTTTTTCAGTTTTGTCTGACAATTGCAATATTCTCTCAATAAGCTAATTAGCTCAATTAGAGCATTTCAAGCATGTTTGGTTGAAATTGGAAATTTACATTTTTCAGTTTTGTCAGACGTTTGTAGTATTCTCGCAATAAGCTAATTAGCTCAATTGGAGCATTTCTAGCATGTTTGGTTGAAATTGGAAATTTACATTTTTCACTTTTGTCAGACAATTGCAATATTCTCTCAATAAGCTAACTAGCTCAATTGGAGCATTTCTAGCATGTTTGGTTGAAATTGGAAATTTACATTTTTCAGTTTTGTCAGACGTTTGTAGTATTCTGACAATAAGCTAATTAGCTCAATTGGATCATTTCTAGCATGTTTGGTTGAAATTGGAAATTTACATTTTTCACTTTTGTCAGACAATTGCAATATTCTCACAATAAGCTAATTAGCTCAATTGGAACATTTCTAGCATGTTTGGTTGAAATTGGAAGTTTACATTTTTCACTTTTGTCAGACAATTGCAATATTCTCTCAATAAGCTAATTAGCTCAATTGGAGCATTTCTAGCATGTTTGGTTGAAATTAGAAATTTACATTTTTCAGTGTTGTCAGACGTTTGTAATATTCTCACAATAAGCTAATTAGCTCAATTGGAGCATTTCTAGCATGTTTGGTTGAAATTGGAAATTTACATTTTTCAGTTTTGTCAGACGTTTGTAGTATTCTCGCAATAAGCTAATTAGCTCAATTGGAGCATTTCTAGCATGTTTGGTTGAAATTGGAAATTTACATTTTTCACTTTTGTCAGACAATTGCAATATTCTCACAATAAGCTAATTAGCTCAATTGGAGCATTTCTAGCATGTTTGGTTGAAATTGGAAATTTACATTTTTCACTTTTGTCAGACAATTGCAATATTCTCTCAAAAAGCTAATTAGCCTAATTGGAGCATTTCTAGCATGTTTGGTTGAAATTAGAAATTTACATTTTTCAGTTTTGTCAGTCGTTTGCAACATTCTCACAGTAAGCTAATTAGCTCAATTAGAGCATTTCAAGCATGTTTGGTTGAAATTGGAAATTTACATTTTTCACTTTTGTCAGACAATTGCAATATTCTCACAATAAGCTAATTAGCTCAATTGGAGCATTTCTAGCATGTTTGGTTGAAATTGGAAATTTACAATTTTCAATTTTGTCAGACGTTTGTAATATTCTCACAATAAGCTAATTAGCTCAATTGGAGCATTTCTAGCATGTTTGGTTGAAATTGGAAATTTACATTTTTCACTTTTGTCAGACAATTTCAATATTCTCACAATAAGCTAATTAGCTCAATTGGAGCATTTCTAGCATGTTTGGTTGAAATTGGAAATTTACATTTTTCACTTTTGTCAGACGTTTGTAGTATTCTCACAATAAGCTAATTAGCTCAATTGGAGCATTTCTAGCATGTTTGGTTGAAATTGGAAATTTACATTTTTCACTTTTGTCAGACAATTGCAATATTCTCACAATAAGCTAATTAGCTCAATTGGAGCATTTCTAGCATGTTTGGTTGAAATTGGAAATTTACAATTTTCAATTTTGTCAGACGTTTGTAATATTCTCACAATAAGCTAATTAGCTCAATTGGAGCATTTCTAGCATGTTTGGTTGAAATTGGAAATTTACATTTTTCACTTTTGTCAGACAATTTCAATATTCTCACAATAAGCTAATTAGCTCAATTGGAGCATTTCTAGCATGTTTGGTTGAAATTGGAAATTTACATTTTTCACTTTTGTCAGACAGTTGCAATATTCTCTCAATAAGCTAATTAGCTCATTTGGAGCATTTCTAGCATGTTTGGTTGAAATTAGAAATTTACATTTTTCAGTGTTGTCAGACGTTTGTAATATTCTCTCAATAAGCTAATTAGCTCAATTAGAGCATTTCAAGCATGTTTGGTTGAAATTGAAAATTTACATTTTTCACTTTTGTCAGACAATTGCAATATTCTCACAATGAGCTAATTAGCTCAATTGGAGCATTTCTAGCATGTTTGGTTGAAATTTTAAATTTACATTTTTCAGTTTTGTCAGACGTTTGTAGTATTCTCACAATAAGCTAATTAGCTCAATTGGAGCATTTCTAGCATGTTTGGTTGAAATTGGAAATGTACATTTTTCACTTTTGACAGACAATTGCAATATTCTCACAATAAGCTAATTAGCTCAATTGGAGCATTTCTAGCATGTTTGGTTGAAATTGGAAATTTACATTTTCAGTTTTGTCAGACAATTGCAATATTCTCACAATAAGCTAATTAGCTCAATTGGAGCATTTCTAGCATGTTTGGTTGAAATTGGAAATTTACATTTTTCACTTTTGTCAGACAATTGCAATATTCTCTCAATAAGCTAATTAGCTCAATTGGAGCATTTCTAGCATGTTTGGTTGAAATTAGAAATTCACATTTTTCAGTTTTGTCAGACTTTTGTAATATTCTCACAATAAGCTAATTAGCTCAATTGGATCATTTCTAGCATGTTTGGTTGAAATTGGAAATTTACATTTTTCAGTTTTGTCAGACGTTTGTAAAATTCTTACAGTAGGCTTATTTGCGCAATTTGAGCATTTCTAGCATGTTTGGTTGAAATTGGAAATTTACATTTTTCAGTGTTGTCAGACGTTTGTAATATTCTCACAATAAGCGAATTAGCTCAATTGGAGCATTTCTAGCATGTTTGGTTGAAATTGAAAATTTACATTTGTCACTTTTGTCAGACAATTGCAATATTCTCTCAATAAGCTAATTAGCTCAATTGGAGCATTTCTAGCATGTTTGGTTGAAATTGGAAATTTACATTTTTCAGTTTTGTCAGACGTTTGTGGTATTCTGACAATAAGCTAATTAGCTCAATTGGAGCATGTCTAGCATGTTTGGTTGAAATTGGAAATTTACATTTTTCACTTTTGTCAGACAATTGCAATATTCTCACAATAAGCTAATTAGCTCAATTGGAACATTTCTAGCATGTTTGGTTGAAATTGGAAGTTTACATTTTTCACATTTGTCAGACAATTGCAATATTCTCTCAATAAGCTAATTAGCTCATTTGGAGCATTTCTAGCATGTTTGGTTGAAATTAGAAATTTACATTTTTCAGTGTTGTCAGACGTTTGTAATATTCTCACAATAAGCTAATTAGCTCAATTGGAGCATTTCTAGCATGTTTGGTTGAAATTGGAAATTTACATTTTTCACTTTTGTCAGACAATTGCAATATTCGCACAATAAGCTAATTAGCTCAATTGGAGCATTTCTAGCATGTTTGGTTGAAATTGGAAATTTACATTTTTCAGTTTTGTCAGACGTTTGTAGTATTCTCACAATAAGCTAATTAGCTCAATTGGAGCATTTCTAGCATGTTTGGTTGAAATTGGAAATTTACATTTTTCACTTTTGTCAGACAATTGCAATATTCTCACAATAAGCTAATTAGCTCAATTGGAGCATTTCTAGCATGTTTGGTTGAAATTGGAAATTTACATTTTTCACTTTTGTCAGACAGTTGCAATATTCTCTCAATAAGCTAATTAGCTCATTTGGAGCATTTCTAGCATGTTTGGTTGAAATTAGAAATTTACATTTTTCAGTGTTGTCAGACGTTTGTAATATTCTCACAATAAGCTAATTAGCTCAATTAGAGCATTTCAAGCATGTTTGGTTGAAATTGGAAATTTACATTTTTCACTTTTGTCAGACAATTGCAATATTCTCACAATAAGCTAATTAGCTCAATTGGAGCATTTCTAGCATGTTTGGTTGAAATTGGAAATTTACATTTTTCACTTTTGTCAGACAATTGCAATATTCTCTCAATAAGCTAATTAGCTCAATTGGAGCATTTCTAGCATGTTTGGTTGAAATTAGAAATTCACATTTTTCAGTTTTGTCAGACTTTTGTAATATTCTCACAATAAGCTAATTAGCTCAATTGGAGCATTTCTAGCATGTTTGGTTGAAATTGGAAATTTACATTTTTCAGTTTTGTCAGACGTTTGTAAAATTCTTACAGTAGGCTTATTTGCGCAATTTGAGCATTTCTAGCATGTTTGGTTGAAATTGGAAATTTACATTTTTCAGTGTTGTCAGACGTTTGTAATATTCTCACAATAAGCGAATTAGCTCAATTGGAGCATTTCTAGCATGTTTGGTTGAAATTGAAAATTTACATTTTTCACTTTTGTCAGACAATTGCAATATTCTCTCAATAAGCTAACTAGCTCAATTGGAGCATTTCTAGCATGTTTGGTTGAAATTGGAAATTTACATTTTTCAGTTTTGTCAGACGTTTGTAGTATTCTGACAATAAGCTAATTAGCTCAATTGGATCATTTCTAGCATGTTTGGTTGAAATTGGAAATTTACATTTTTCACTTTTGTCAGACAATTGCAATATTCTCACAATAAGCTAATTAGCTCAATTGGAACATTTCTAGCATGTTTGGTTGAAATTGGAAGTTTACATTTTTCACTTTTGTCAGACAATTGCAATATTCTCTCAATAAGCTAATTAGCTCAATTGGAGCATTTCTAGCATGTTTGGTTGAAATTAGAAATTTACATTTTTCAGTGTTGTCAGACGTTTGTAATATTCTCACAATAAGCTAATTAGCTCAATTGGAGCATTTCTAGCATGTTTGGTTGAAATTGGAAATTTACATTTTTCAATTTTGTCAGACGTTTGTAATATTGTCACAATAAGCTAATTAGCTCAATTGGAGCATTTCTAGCATGTTTGGTTGAAATTGGAAAATTACATTTTTCACTATCGTCAGACAATTGCAATATTCTCACAATAAGCTAATTAGCTCAATTGGAGCATTTCTAGCATGTTTGGTTGAAATTGGAAATTTACAATTTTCAATTTTGTCAGACGTTTGTAATATTCTCACAATAAGCTAATTAGCTCAATTGGAGCATTTCTAGCATGTTTGGTTGAAATTGGAAATTTACCTTTTTCAGTTTTGTCTGACAATTGCAATATTCTCTCAATAAGCTAATTAGCTCAATTAGAGCATTTCAAGCATGTTTGGTTGAAATTGGAAATTTACATTTTTCACTTTTGTCAGACAATTGCAATATTCTCACAATAAGCTAATTAGCTCAATTGGAGCATTTCTAGCATGTTTGGTTGAAATTGGAAATTTACATTTTTCAGTTTTGTCAGACGTTTGTAGTATTCTCGCAATAAGCTAATTAGCTCAATTGGAGCATTTCTAGCATGTTTGGTTGAAATTGGAAATTTACATTTTTCACTTTTGTCAGACAATTGCAATATTCTCACAATAAGCTAATTAGCTCAATTGGAGCATTTCTAGCATGTTTGGTTGAAATTGGAAATTTACATTTTTCACTTTTGTCAGACAATTGCAATATTCTCTCAAAAAGCTAATTAGCCTAATTGGAGCATTTCTAGCATGTTTGGTTGAAATTAGAAATTTACATTTTTCAGTTTTGTCAGTCGTTTGCAACATTCTCACAGTAAGCTATTTAGCTCAATTAGAGCATTTCAAGCATGTTTGGTTGAAATTGGAAATTTACATTTTTCACTTTTGTCAGACAATTGCAATATTCTCACAATAAGCTAATTAGCTCAATTGGAGCATTTCTAGCATGTTTGGTTGAAATTGGAAATTTACATTTTTCAATTTTGTTAGACGTTTGTAATATTCTCACAATAAGCTAATTAGCTCAATTGGAGCATTTCTAGCATGTTTGGTTGAAATTGGAAATTTACATTTTTCAGTTTTGTCAGACAATTGCAATAATCTTTCAATAAGCTAATTAGTTCAATTGGAGCATTTCTAGCATGTTTGGTTGAAATTGGAACTTTACATTTTTCAGTTTGTCAGACGTTTGTAGTATTCTCACAATAAGCAAATTATCTCAATTGGAGCATTTCTAGCATGTTTGGTTGAAATTGGAAATTTACATTTTTCAGTTTTGTCAGACGTTTGTAAAATTTTTACAGTAGGCTTATTTGCGCAATTTGAGCATTTCTAGCATGTTTGGTTGAAATTGGAAATTTACATTTTTCACTTTTGTCAGACAATTGCAATATTCTCACAATAAGCTAATTAGCTCAATTGGAGCATTTCTAGCATGTTTGGATGAAATTGGAAATTTACATTTTTCAGTGTTGTCAGACGTTTGTAATATTCTCACAATAAACTAATTAGCTCAATTGGAGCATTTCTAGCATGTTTGGTTGAAATTGAAAATTTACATTTTTCACTTTTGTCAGACAATTGCAATATTCTCTCGATAAGCTAATTAGCTCAATTGGAGCATTTCTAGCATGTTTGGTTGAAATTGGAAATTTACATTTTTCACTTTTGTCAGACAATTGCAATATTCTCACAATAAGCTAATTAGCTCAATTGGAGCATTTCTAGCATGTTTGGTTGAAATTGGAAATTTACATTTTTCAGTTTTTTCAGACATTTGTAAAATTCTTACAGTAGGCTTATTTGCGCAATTTGAGCATTTCTAGCATGTTTGGTTGAAATTGGAAATTTACATTTTTCAGTGTTGTCAGACGTTTGTAATATTCTCACAATAGGCGAATTAGCTCAATTGGAGCATTTCTAGCATGTTTGGTTGAAATTGGAAATTTACATTTTTCACTTTTGTCAGACAATTGCAATATTCTCACAATAAGCTAATTAGCTCAATTGGAGCATTTCTAGCATGTTTGGTTGAAATTGGAAATTTACATTTTTCAGTTTTGTCAGACGTTTGTAGTATTCTCACAATAAGCTAATTAGCTCAATTGGAGCATTTCTAGCATGTTTGGTTGAAATTGGAAATTTACATTTTTCACTTTTGTCAGACAATTGCAATATTCTCACAATAAGCTAATTAGCTCAATTGGAGCATTTCTAGCATGTTTGGTTGAAATTGGAAATTTACATTTTTCACTTTTGTCAGACAGTTGCAATATTCTCTCAATAAGCTAATTAGCTCATTTGGAGCATTTCTAGCATGTTTGGTTGAAATTAGAAATTTACATTTTTCAGTGTTGTCAGACGTTTGTAATATTCTCACAATAAGCTAATTAGCTCAATTAGAGCATTTCAAGCATGTTTGGTTGAAATTGGAAATTTACATTTTTCACTTTTGTCAGACAATTGCAATATTCTCACAATAAGCTAATTAGCTCAATTGGAGCATTTCTAGCATGTTTGGTTGAAATTGGAAATTTACATTTTTCACTTTTGTCAGACAATTGCAATATTCTCTCAATAAGCTAATTAGCTCAATTGGAGCATTTCTAGCATGTTTGGTTGAAATTAGAAATTCACATTTTTCAGTTTTGTCAGACCTTTGTAATATTCTCACAATAAGCTAATTAGCTCAATTGGAGCATTTCTAGCATGTTTGGTTGAAATTGGAAATTTACATTTTTCAGTTTTGTCAGACGTTTGTAAAATTCTTACAGTAGGCTTATTTGCGCAATTTGAGCATTTCTAGCATGTTTGGTTGAAATTGGAAATTTACATTTTTCAGTGTTGTCAGACGTTTGTAATATTCTCACAATAAGCGAATTAGCTCAATTGGAGCATTTCTAGCATGTTTGGTTGAAATTGAAAATTTACATTTTTCACTTTTGTCAGACAATTGCAATATTCTCTCAATAAGCTAACTAGCTCATTTGGAGCAGTTCTAGCATGTTTGGTTGAAATTGGAAATTTACATTTTTCAGTTTTGTCAGACGTTTGTAGTATTCTGACAATAAGCTAATTAGCTCAATTGGATCATTTCTAGCATGTTTGGTTGAAATTGGAAATTTACATTTTTCACTTTTGTCAGACAATTGCAATATTCTCACAATAAGCTAATTAGCTCAATTGGAACATTTATAGCATGTTTGGTTGAAATTGGAAGTTTACATTTTTCACTTTTGTCAGACAATTGCAATATTCTCTCAATAAGCTAATTAGCTCATTTGGAGCATTTCTAGCATGTTTGGTTGAAATTAGAAATTTACATTTTTCAGTGTTGTCAGACGTTTGTAATATTCTCACAATAAGCTAATTAGCTCAATTGGAGCATTTCTAGCATGTTTGGTTGAAATTGGAAATTTACATTTTTCACTTTTGTCAGACGTTTGTAATATTGTCACAATAAGCTAATTAGCTCAATTAGAGCATTTCTAGCATGTTTGGTTGAAATTGGAAAATTACATTTTTCACTATCGTCAGACAATTGCAATATTCTCACAATAAGCTAATTAGCTCAATTGGAGCATTTCTAGCATGTTTGGTTGAAATTGGAAATTTACAATTTTCAATTCTGTCAGACGTTTGTAATATTCTCACAATAAGCTAATTAGCTCAATTGGAGCATTTCTAGCATGTTTGGTTGAAATTGGAAATTTACATTTTTCAGTTTTGTCTGACAATTGCAATATTCTCTCAATAAGCTAATTAGCTCAATTAGAGCATTTCAAGCATGTTTGGTTGAAATTGGAAATTTACATTTTTCACTTTTGTCAGACAATTGCAATATTCTCACAATAAGCTAATTAGCTCAATTGGAGCATTTCTAGCATGTTTGGTTGAAATTGGAAATTTACATTTTTCAGTTTTGTCAGACGTTTGTAGTATTCTCGCAATAAGCTAATTAGCTCAATTGGAGCATTTCTAGCATGTTTGGTTGAAATTAGAAATTTACATTTTTCACTTTTGTCAGACAATTGCAATATTCTCACAATAAGCTAATTAGCTCAATTGGAGCATTTCTAGCATGTTTGGTTGAAATTGGAAATTTACATTTTTCACTTTTGTCAGACAATTGCAATATTCTCTCAAAAAGCTAATTAGCCTAATTGGAGCATTTCTAGCATGTTTGGTTGAAATTAGAAATTTACATTTTTCAGTTTTGTCAGTCGTTTGCAACATTCTCACAGTAAGCTAATTAGCTCAATTAGAGCATTTCAAGCATGTTTGGTTGAAATTGGAAATTTACATTTTTCACTTTTGTCAGACAATTGCAATATTCTCACAATAAGCTAATTAGCTCAATTGGAGCATTTCTAGCATGTCTGGTTGAAATTGGAAATTTACATTTTTCAATTTTGTTAGACGTTTGTAATATTCTCACAATAAGCTAATTAGCTCAATTGGAGCATTTCTAGCATGTTTGGTTGAAATTGGAAATTTACATTTTTCAGTTTTGTCAGACGTTTGTAAAATTTTTACAGTAGGCTTATTTGCGCAATTTGAGCATTTCTAGCATGTTTGGTTGAAATTGGAAATTTACATTTTTCACTTTTGTCAGACAATTGCAATATTCTCACAATAAGCTAATTAGCTCAATTGGAGCATTTCTAGCATGTTTGGATGAAATTGGAAATTTACATTTTTCAGTGTTGTCAGACGTTTGTAATATTCTCACAATAAGCTAATTAGCTCAATTGGAGCATTTCTAGCATGTTTGGTTGAAATTGGAAATTTACATTTTTCAGTTTTGTCAGACGTTTGTAAAATTTTTACAGTAGGCTTATTTGCGCAATTTGAGCATTTCTAGCATGTTTGGTTGAAATTGGAAATTTACATTTTTCACTTTTGTCAGACAATTGCAATATTCTCACAATAAGCTAATTAGCTCAATTGGAGCATTTCTAGCATGTTTGGTTGAAATTGGAAATTTACATTTTTCAATTTTGTTAGACGTTTGTAATATTCTCACAATAAGCTAATTAGCTCAATTGGAGCATTTCTAGCATGTTTGGTTGAAATTGGAAATTTACATTTTTCAATTTTGTTAGACGTTTGTAATATTCTCACAATAAGCTAATTAGCTCAATTGGAGCATTTCTAGCATGTTTGGTTGAAATTGAAAATTTACATTTTTCACTTTTGTCAGACAATTGCAATATTCTCTCGATAAGCTAATTAGCTCAATTGGAGCATTTCTAGCATGTTTGGTTGAAATTGGAAATTTACATTTTTCACTTTTGTCAGACAATTGCAATATTCTCACAATAAGCTAATTAGCTCAATTGGAGCATTTCTAGCATGTTTGGTTGAAATTGGAAATTTACATTTTTCAGTTTTTTCAGACATTTGTAAAATTCTTACAGTAGGCTTATTTGCGCAATTTGAGCATTTCTAGCATGTTTGGTTGAAATTGGAAATTTACATTTTTCAGTGTTGTCAGACGTTTGTAATATTCTCACAATAGGCGAATTAGCTCAATTGGAGCATTTCTAGCATGTTTGGTTGAAATTGGAAATTTACATTTTTCACTTTTGTCAGACAATTGCAATATTCTCACAATAAGCTAATTAGCTCAATTGGAACATTTCTAGCATGTTTGGTTGAAATTGGAAATTTACATTTTTCACTTTTGTCAGACAATTGCAATATTCTCTCAATAAGCTAATTAGCTCATTTGGAGCATTTCTAGCATGTTTGGTTGAAATTAGAAATTTACATTTTTCAGTGTTGTCAGACGTTTGTAATATTCTCACAATAAGCTAATTAGCTCAATTGGAGCATTTCTAGCATGTTTGGTTGAAATTGGAAATTTACATTTTTCACTTTTGTCAGACAATTGCAATATTCTCACAATAAGCTAATTAGCTCAATTGGAGCATTTCTAGCATGTTTGGTTGAAATTGGAAATTTACATTTTTCACTTTTGTCAGACAATTGCAATATTCTCTCAATAAGCTAATTAGCCTAATTGGAGCATTTCTAGCATGTTTGGTTGAAATTAGAAATTTACATTTTTCAGTTTTGTCAGTCGTTTGCAACATTCTCACAATAAGCTAATTAGCTCGATTAGAGCATTTCAAGCATGTTTGGTTGAAATTGGAAATTTACATTTTTCACTTTTGTCAGACAATTGCAATATTCTCACAATAAGCTAATTAGCTCAATTGGAGCATTTCTAGCATGTTTGGTTGAAATTGGAAATTTACATTTTTCAATTTTGTTAGACGTTTGCAATATTCTCACAATAAGCTAATTAGCTCAATTGGAGCATTTCTAGCATGTTTGGTTGAAATTGGAAATTTACATTTTTCAGTTTTGTCAGACAATTGCAATAATCTCTCAATAAGCTAATTAGTTCAATTGGAGCATTTCTAGCATGTTTGGTTGAAATTGGAACTTTACATTTTTCAGTTTGTCAGACGTTTGTAGTATTCTCACAATAAGCAAATTATCTCAATTGGAGCATTTCTAGCATGTTTGGTTGAAATTGGAAATTTACATTTTTCAGTTTTGTCAGACGTTTGTAAAATTCTTACAGTAGGCTTATTTGCGCAATTTGAGCATTTCTAGCATGTTTGGTTGAAATTGGAAATTTACATTTTTCACTTTTGTCAGACAATTGCAATATTCTCACAATAAGCTAATTAGCTCAATTGGAGCATTTCTAGCATGTTTGGATGAAATTGGAAATTTACATTTTTCAGTGTTGTCAGACGTTTGTAATATTCTCACAATAAGCTAATTAGCTCATTTGGAGCATTTCTAGCATGTTTGGTTGAAATTAGAAATTTACATTTTTCAGTGTTGTCAGACGTTTGTAATATTCTCACAATAAGCTAATTAGCTCAATTGGAGCATTTCTAGCATGTTTGGTTGAAATTGGAAATTTACATTTTTCACTTTTGTCAGACAATTGCAATATTCTCACAATAAGCTAATTAGCTCAATTGGAACATTTCTAGCATGTTTGGTTGAAATTGGAAGTTTACATTTTTCACTTTTGTCAGACAATTGCAATATTCTCTCAATAAGCTAATTAGCTCATTTGGAGCATTTCTAGCATGTTTGGTTGAAATTAGAAATTTACATTTTTCAGTGTTGTCAGACGTTTGTAATATTCTCACAATAAGCTAATTAGCTCAATTGGAGCATTTCTAGCATGTTTGGTTGAAATTGGAAATTTACATTTTTCACTTTTGTCAGACGTTTGTAATATTGTCACAATAAGCTAATTAGCTCAATTGGAGCATTTCTAGCATGTTTGGTTGAAATTGGAAATTTACATTTTTCAGTTTTGTCAGACGTTTGTAATATTCTCACAATAAGCTAATTCGCTCAATTGGAGCATTTCTAGCATGTTTGGATGAAATTGGAAATTTACATTTTTCAGTGTTGTCAGACGTTTGTAATATTCTCACAATAAGCTAATTAGCTCAATTGGAGCATTTCTAGCATGTTTGGTTGAAATTGGAAATTTACATTTTTCACTTTTGTCAGACGTTTGTAATATTGTCACAATAAGCTAATTAGCTCAATTGGAGCATTTCTAGCATGTTTGGTTGAAATTGGAAATTTACATTTTTCACTTTTGTCAGACAATTGCAATATTCTCACAATAAGCTAATTAGCTCAATTGGAGCATTTCTAGCATGTTTGGATGAAATTGGAAATTTACATTTTTCAGTGTTGTCAGACGTTTGTAATATTCTCACAATAAGCTAATTAGCTCAATTGGAGCTTTTCTAGCATGTTTGGTTGAAATTGAAAATTTACATTTTTCACTTTTGTCAGACAATTGCAATATTCTCTCAATAAGCTAATTAGCTCAATTGGAGCATTTCTAGCATGTTTGGTTGAAATTGGAAATTTACATTTTTCACTTTTGTCAGACAATTGCAATATTCTCACAATAAGCTAATTAGCTCAATTGGAACATTTCTAGCATGTTTGGTTGAAATTGGAAGTTT
Organism: Watersipora subatra; assembly: GCF_963576615.1. Classification (NCBI taxonomy): domain Eukaryota; kingdom Metazoa; phylum Bryozoa; class Gymnolaemata; order Cheilostomatida; family Watersiporidae; genus Watersipora; species Watersipora subatra. Next base: position 45,929 of record NW_027045252.1, read on the forward strand.
ACATTTTTCACTTTTGTCAGACAATTGCAATATTCTCTCAATAAGCTAATTAGCTCATTTGGAGCATTTCTAGCATGTTTGGTTGAAATTAGAAATTTACATTTTTCAGTGTTGTCAGACGTTTGTAATATTCTCACAATAAGCTAATTAGCTCAATTGGAGCATTTCTAGCATGTTTGGTTGAAATTGGAAATTTACATTTTTCACTTTTGTCAGACGTTTGTAATATTGTCACAATAAGCTAATTAGCTCAATTGGAGCATTTCTAGCATGTTTGGTTGAAATTGGAAAATTACATTTTTCACTATCGTCAGACAATTGCAATATTCTCACAATAAGCTAATTAGCTCAATTGGAGCATTTCTAGCATGTTTGGTTGAAATTGGAAATTTACATTTTTCAGTTTTGTCAGACGTTTGTAGTATTCTCGCAATAAGCTAATTAGCTCAATTGGAGCATTTCTAGCATGTTTGGTTGAAATTAGAAATTTACATTTTTCACTTTTGTCAGACAATTGCAATATTCTCACAATAAGCTAATTAGCTCAATTGGAGCATTTCTAGCATGTTTGGTTGAAATTGGAAATTTACATTTTTCACTTTTGTCAGACAATTGCAATATTCTCTCAAAAAGCTAATTAGCCTAATTGGAGCATTTCTAGCATGTTTGGTTGAAATTAGAAATTTACATTTTTCAGTTTTGTCAGTCGTTTGCAACATTCTCACAGTAAGCTAATTAGCTCAATTAGAGCATTTCAAGCATGTTTGGTTGAAATTGGAAATTTACATTTTTCACTTTTGTCAGACAATTGCAATATTCTCACAATAAGCTAATTAGCTCAATTGGAGCATTTCTAGCATGTCTGGTTGAAATTGGAAATTTACATTTTTCAATTTTGTTAGACGTTTGTAATATTCTCACAATAAGCTAATTAGCTCAATTGGAGCATTTCTAGCATGTTTGGTTGAAATTGGAAATTTACATTTTTCAGTTTTGTCAGACGTTTGTAAAATTTTTACAGTAGGCTTATTTGCGCAATTTGAGCATTTCTAGCATGTTTGGTTGAAATTGGAAATTTACATTTTTCACTTTTGTCAGACAATTGCAATATTCTCACAATAAGCTAATTAGCTCAATTGGAGCATTTCTAGCATGTTTGGATGAAATTGGAAATTTACATTTTTCAGTGTTGTCAGACGTTTGTAATATTCTCACAATAAGCTAATTAGCTCAATTGGAGCATTTCTAGCATGTTTGGTTGAAATTGGAAATTTACATTTTTCAGTTTTGTCAGACGTTTGTAAAATTTTTACAGTAGGCTTATTTGCGCAATTTGAGCATTTCTAGCATGTTTGGTTGAAATTGGAAATTTACATTTTTCACTTTTGTCAGACAATTGCAATATTCTCACAATAAGCTAATTAGCTCAATTGGAGCATTTCTAGCATGTTTGGTTGAAATTGGAAATTTACATTTTTCAATTTTGTTAGACGTTTGTAATATTCTCACAATAAGCTAATTAGCTCAATTGGAGCATTTCTAGCATGTTTGGTTGAAATTGGAAATTTACATTTTTCAATTTTGTTAGACGTTTGTAATATTCTCACAATAAGCTAATTAGCTCAATTGGAGCATTTCTAGCATGTTTGGTTGAAATTGAAAATTTACATTTTTCACTTTTGTCAGACAATTGCAATATTCTCTCGATAAGCTAATTAGCTCAATTGGAGCATTTCTAGCATGTTTGGTTGAAATTGGAAATTTACATTTTTCACTTTTGTCAGACAATTGCAATATTCTCACAATAAGCTAATTAGCTCAATTGGAGCATTTCTAGCATGTTTGGTTGAAATTGGAAATTTACATTTTTCAGTTTTTTCAGACATTTGTAAAATTCTTACAGTAGGCTTATTTGCGCAATTTGAGCATTTCTAGCATGTTTGGTTGAAATTGGAAATTTACATTTTTCAGTGTTGTCAGACGTTTGTAATATTCTCACAATAGGCGAATTAGCTCAATTGGAGCATTTCTAGCATGTTTGGTTGAAATTGGAAATTTACATTTTTCACTTTTGTCAGACAATTGCAATATTCTCACAATAAGCTAATTAGCTCAATTGGAACATTTCTAGCATGTTTGGTTGAAATTGGAAATTTACATTTTTCACTTTTGTCAGACAATTGCAATATTCTCTCAATAAGCTAATTAGCTCATTTGGAGCATTTCTAGCATGTTTGGTTGAAATTAGAAATTTACATTTTTCAGTGTTGTCAGACGTTTGTAATATTCTCACAATAAGCTAATTAGCTCAATTGGAGCATTTCTAGCATGTTTGGTTGAAATTGGAAATTTACATTTTTCACTTTTGTCAGACAATTGCAATATTCTCACAATAAGCTAATTAGCTCAATTGGAGCATTTCTAGCATGTTTGGTTGAAATTGGAAATTTACATTTTTCACTTTTGTCAGACAATTGCAATATTCTCTCAATAAGCTAATTAGCCTAATTGGAGCATTTCTAGCATGTTTGGTTGAAATTAGAAATTTACATTTTTCAGTTTTGTCAGTCGTTTGCAACATTCTCACAATAAGCTAATTAGCTCGATTAGAGCATTTCAAGCATGTTTGGTTGAAATTGGAAATTTACATTTTTCACTTTTGTCAGACAATTGCAATATTCTCACAATAAGCTAATTAGCTCAATTGGAGCATTTCTAGCATGTTTGGTTGAAATTGGAAATTTACATTTTTCAATTTTGTTAGACGTTTGCAATATTCTCACAATAAGCTAATTAGCTCAATTGGAGCATTTCTAGCATGTTTGGTTGAAATTGGAAATTTACATTTTTCAGTTTTGTCAGACAATTGCAATAATCTCTCAATAAGCTAATTAGTTCAATTGGAGCATTTCTAGCATGTTTGGTTGAAATTGGAACTTTACATTTTTCAGTTTGTCAGACGTTTGTAGTATTCTCACAATAAGCAAATTATCTCAATTGGAGCATTTCTAGCATGTTTGGTTGAAATTGGAAATTTACATTTTTCAGTTTTGTCAGACGTTTGTAAAATTCTTACAGTAGGCTTATTTGCGCAATTTGAGCATTTCTAGCATGTTTGGTTGAAATTGGAAATTTACATTTTTCACTTTTGTCAGACAATTGCAATATTCTCACAATAAGCTAATTAGCTCAATTGGAGCATTTCTAGCATGTTTGGATGAAATTGGAAATTTACATTTTTCAGTGTTGTCAGACGTTTGTAATATTCTCACAATAAGCTAATTAGCTCAATTGGAGCTTTTCTAGCATGTTTGGTTGAAATTGAAAATTTACATTTTTCACTTTTGTCAGACAATTGCAATATTCTCTCAATAAGCTAATTAGCTCAATTGGAGCATTTCTAGCATGTTTGGTTGAAATTGGAAATTTACATTTTTCACTTTTGTCAGACAATTGCAATATTCTCACAATAAGCTAATTAGCTCAATTGGAACATTTCTAGCATGTTTGGTTGAAATTGGAAGTTTACATTTTTCACTTTTGTCAGACAATTGCAATATTCTCTCAATAAGCTAATTAGCTCATTTGGAGCATTTCTAGCATGTTTGGTTGAAATTAGAAATTTACATTTTTCAGTGTTGTCAGACGTTTGTAATATTCTCACAATAAGCTAATTAGCTCAATTGGAGCATTTCTAGCATGTTTGGTTGAAATTGGAAATTTACATTTTTCACTTTTGTCAGACGTTTGTAATATTGTCACAATAAGCTAATTAGCTCAATTGGAGCATTTCTAGCATGTTTGGTTGAAATTGGAAAATTACATTTTTCACTATCGTCAGACAATTGCAATATTCTCACAATAAGCTAATTAGCTCAATTGGAGCATTTCTAGCATGTTTGGTTGAAATTGGAAATTTACATTTTTCAGTTTTGTCAGACGTTTGTAGTATTCTGACAATAAGCTAATTAGCTCAATTGGAGCATTTCTAGCATGTTTGGTTGAAATTGGAAATTTACATTTTTCACTTTTTTCAGACAATTGCAATATTCTCACAATAAGCTAATTAGCTCAATTGGAACATTTCTAGCATGTTTGGTTGAAATTGGAAATTTACATTTTTCACTTTTGTCAGACAATTGCAATATTCTCTCAATAAGCTAATTAGCTGATTTGGAGCATTTCTAGCATGTTTGGTTGAAATTAGAAATTTACATTTTTCAGTGTTGTCAGACGTTTGTAATATTCTCACAATAAGCTAATTAGCTCAATTGGAGCATTTCTAGCATGTTTGGTTGAAATCGGAAATTTACATTTTTCACTTTTGTCAGACAATTGCAATATTCTCACAATAAGCTAATTAGCTCAATTGGAGCATTTCTAGCATGTTTGGTTGAAATTGGAAATTTACATTTTTCACTTTTGTCAGACAATTGCAATATTCTCTCAATAAGCTAATTAGCCTAATTGGAGCATTTCTAGCATGTTTGGTTGAAATTAAAAATTTACATTTTTCAATTTTGTTAGACGTTTGTAATATTCTCACAATAAGCTAATTAGCTCAATTGGAGCATTTCTAGCATGTTTGGTTGAAATTGGAAATTTACATTTTTCAGTTTTGTCAGACAATTGCAATAATCTCTCAATAAGCTAATTAGCTCAATTGGAGCATTTCTAGCATGTTTGGATGAAATTGGAAATTTACATTTTTCAGTGTTGTCAGACGTTTGTAATATTCTCACAATAAGCTAATTAGCTCAATTGGAGCATTTCTAGCATGTTTGGATGAAATTGGAAATTTACATTTTTCAGTGTTGTCAGACGTTTGTAATATTCTCACAATAAGCTAATTAGCTCAATTGGAGCTTTTCTAGCATGTTTGGTTGAAATTGGAAATTTACATTTTTCACTTTTGTCAGACAATTGCAATATTCTCACAATAAGCTAATTAGCTCAATTGGAGCATTTCTAGCATGTTTGGATGAAATTGGAAATTTACATTTTTCAGTGTTGTCAGACGTTTGTAATATTCTCACAATAAGCTAATTAGCTCAATTGGAGCTTTTCTAGCATGTTTGGTTGAAATTGAAAATTTACATTTTTCACTTTTGTCAGACAATTGCAATATTCTCTCAATAAGCTAATTAGCTCAATTGGAGCATTTCTAGCATGTTTGGTTGAAATTGGAAATTTACATTTTTCACTTTTGTCAGACAATTGCAATATTCTCACAATAAGCTAATTAGCTCAATTGGAACATTTCTAGCATGTTTGGTTGAAATTGGAAGTTTACATTTTTCACTTTTGTCAGACAATTGCAATATTCTCTCAATAAGCTAATTAGCTCATTTGGAGCATTTCTAGCATGTTTGGTTGAAATTAGAAATTTACATTTTTCAGTGTTGTCAGACGTTTGTAATATTCTCACAATAAGCTAATTAGCTCAATTGGAGCATTTCTAGCATGTTTGGTTGAAATTGGAAATTTACATTTTTCACTTTTGTCAGACGTTTGTAATATTGTCACAATAAGCTAATTAGCTCAATTGGAGCATTTCTAGCATGTTTGGTTGAAATTGGAAAATTACATTTTTCACTATCGTCAGACAATTGCAATATTCTCACAATAAGCTAATTAGCTCAATTGGAGCATTTCTAGCATGTTTGGTTGAAATTGGAAATTTACATTTTTCAGTTTTGTCAGACGTTTGTAGTATTCTGACAATAAGCTAATTAGCTCAATTGGAGCATTTCTAGCATGTTTGGTTGAAATTGGAAATTTACATTTTTCACTTTTTTCAGACAATTGCAATATTCTCACAATAAGCTAATTAGCTCAATTGGAACATTTCTAGCATGTTTGGTTGAAATTGGAAATTTACATTTTTCACTTTTGTCAGACAATTGCAATATTCTCTCAATAAGCTAATTAGCTGATTTGGAGCATTTCTAGCATGTTTGGTTGAAATTAGAAATTTACATTTTTCAGTGTTGTCAGACGTTTGTAATATTCTCACAATAAGCTAATTAGCTCAATTGGAGCATTTCTAGCATGTTTGGTTGAAATCGGAAATTTACATTTTTCACTTTTGTCAGACAATTGCAATATTCTCACAATAAGCTAATTAGCTCAATTGGAGCATTTCTAGCATGTTTGGTTGAAATTGGAAATTTACATTTTTCACTTTTGTCAGACAATTGCAATATTCTCTCAATAAGCTAATTAGCCTAATTGGAGCATTTCTAGCATGTTTGGTTGAAATTAAAAATTTACATTTTTCAATTTTGTTAGACGTTTGTAATATTCTCACAATAAGCTAATTAGCTCAATTGGAGCATTTCTAGCATGTTTGGTTGAAATTGAAAATTTACATTTTTCACTTTTGTCAGACAATTGCAATATTCTCTCAATAAGCTAATTAGCTCAATTGGAGCATTTCTAGCGTGTTTGGTTGAAATTGGAAATTTACATTTTTCACTTTTGTCAGACAATTGCAATATTCTCACAATAAGCTAATTAGCTCAATTGGAACATTTCTAGCATGTTTGGTTGAAATTGAAAATTTACATTTTTCACTTTTGTCAGACAATTGCAATATTCTCTCAATAAGCTAATTAGCTCAATTGGAGCATTTCTAGCATGTTTGGTTGAAATTGGAACTTTACATTTTTCAGTTTGTCAGACGTTTGTAGTATTCTCACAATAAGCAAATTATCTCAATTGGAGCATTTCTAGCATGTTTGGTTGAAATTGGAAATTTACATTTTTCAGTTTTGTCAGACGTTTGTAAAATTCTTACAGTAGGCTTATTTGCGCAATTTGAGCATTTCTAGCATGTTTGGTTGAAATTGGAAATTTACATTTTTCACTTTTGTCAGACAATTGCAATATTCTCACAATAAGCTAATTAGCTCAATTGGAGCATTTCTAGCATGTTTGGATGAAATTGGAAATTTACATTTTTCAGTGTTGTCAGACGTTTGTAATATTCTCACAATAAGCTAATTAGCTCAATTGGAGCATTTCTAGCATGTTTGGTTGAAATTGAAAATTTACATTTTTCACTTTTGTCAGACAATTGCAATATTCTCTCAATAAGCTAATTAGCTCAATTGGAGCATTTCTAGCGTGTTTGGTTGAAATTGGAAATTTACATTTTTCACTTTTGTCAGACAATTGCAATATTCTCACAATAAGCTAATTAGCTCAATTGGAACATTTCTAGCATGTTTGGTTGAAATTGGAAGTTTACATTTTTCACTTTTGTCAGACAATTGCAATATTCTCACAATAAGCTAATTAGCTCATTTGGAGCATTTCTAGCATGTTTGGTTGAAATTAGAAATTTACATTTTTCAGTGTTGTCAGACGTTTGTAATATTCTCACAATAAGCTAATTAGCTCAATTGGAGCATTTCTAGCATGTTTGGTTGAAATTGGAAATTTACATTTTTCACTTTTGTCAGACGTTTGTAATATTGTCACAATAAGCTAATTAGCTCAATTGGAGCATTTCTAGCATGTTTGGTTGAAATTGGAAAATTACATTTTTCACTATCGTCAGACAATTGCAATATTCTCACAATAAGCTAATTAGCTCAATTGGAGCATTTCTAGCATGTTTGGTTGAAATTGGAAATTTACATTTTTCAGTGTTGTCAGACGTTTGTAATATTCTCACAATAAGCTAATTAGCTCAATTGGAGCATTTCTAGCATGTTTGGTTGAAATTGAAAATTTACATTTTTCACTTTTGTCAGACAATTGCAATATTCTCTCAATAAGCTAATTAGCTCAATTGGAGCATTTCTAGCGTGTTTGGTTGAAATTGGAAATTTACATTTTTCACTTTTGTCAGACAATTGCAATATTCTCACAATAAGCTAATTAGCTCAATTGGAACATTTCTAGCATGTTTGGTTGAAATTGGAAGTTTACATTTTTCACTTTTGTCAGACAATTGCAATATTCTCACAATAAGCTAATTAGCTCAATTGGAGCATTTCTAGCATGTTTGGATGAAATTGGAAATTTACATTTTTCAGTGTTGTCAGACGTTTGTAATATTCTCACAATAAGCTAATTAGCTCAATTGGAGCATTTCTAGCATGTTTGGTTGAAATTGGAAATTTACATTTTTCAGTTTTGTCAGACGTTTGTAAAATTTTTACAGTAGGCTTATTTGCGCAATTTGAGCATTTCTAGCATGTTTGGCTGAAATTGGAAATTTACATTTTTCACTTTTGTCAGACAATTGCAATATTCTCACAATAAGCTAATTAGCTCAATTGGAGCATTTCTAGCATGTTTGGTTGAAATTGGAAATTTACATTTTTCAATTTTGTTAGACGTTTGTAATATTCTCACAATAAGCTAATTAGCTCAATTGGAGCATTTCTAGCATGTTTGGTTGAAATTGGAAATTTACATTTTTCAATTTTGTTAGACGTTTGTAATATTCTCACAATAAGCTAATTAGCTCAATTGGAGCATTTCTAGCATGTTTGGTTGAAATTGAAAATTTACATTTTTCACTTTTGTCAGACAATTGCAATATTCTCTCGATAAGCTAATTAGCTCAATTGGAGCATTTCTAGCATGTTTGGTTGAAATTGGAAATTTACATTTTTCACTTTTGTCAGACAATTGCAATATTCTCACAATAAGCTAATTAGCTCAATTGGAGCATTTGTAGCATGTTTGGTTGAAATTGGAAATTTACATTTTTCAGTTTTTTCAGACATTTGTAAAATTCTTACAGTAGGCTTATTTGCGCAATTTGAGCATTTCTAGCATGTTTGGTTGAAATTGGAAATTTACATTTTTCAGTGTTGTCAGACGTTTGTAATATTCTCACAATAGGCGAATTAGCTCAATTGGAGCATTTCTAGCATGTTTGGTTGAAATTGGAAATTTACATTTTTCACTTTTGTCAGACAATTGCAATATTCTCACAATAAGCTAATTAGCTCAATTGGAACATTTCTAGCATGTTTGGTTGAAATTGGAAATTTACATTTTTCACTTTTGTCAGACAATTGCAATATTCTCTCAATAAGCTAATTAGCTCATTTGGAGCATTTCTAGCATGTTTGGTTGAAATTAGAAATTTACATTTTTCAGTGTTGTCAGACGTTTGTAATATTCTCACAATAAGCTAATTAGCTCAATTGGAGCATTTCTAGCATGTTTGGTTGAAATTGGAAATTTACATTTTTCACTTTTGTCAGACAATTGCAATATTCTCACAATAAGCTAATTAGCTCAATTGGAGCATTTCTAGCATGTTTGGTTGAAATTGGAAATTTACATTTTTCACTTTTGTCAGACAATTGCAATATTCTCTCAATAAGCTAATTAGCCTAATTGGAGCATTTCTAGCATGTTTGGTTGAAATTAGAAATTTACATTTTTCAGTTTTGTCAGTCGTTTGCAACATTCTCACAATAAGCTAATTAGCTCGATTAGAGCATTTCAAGCATGTTTGGTTGAAATTGGAAATTTACATTTTTCACTTTTGTCAGACAATTGCAATATTCTCACAATAAGCTAATTAGCTCAATTGGAGCATTTCTAGCATGTTTGGTTGAAATTGGAAATTTACATTTTTCAGTTTTGTCAGACAATTGCAATAATCTCTCAATAAGCTAATTAGTTCAATTGGAGCATTTCTAGCATGTTTGGTTGAAATTGGAACTTTACATTTTTCAGTTTGTCAGACGTTTGTAGTATTCTCACAATAAGCAAATTATCTCAATTGGAGCATTTCTAGCATGTTTGGTTGAAATTGGAAATTTACATTTTTCAGTTTTGTCAGACGTTTGTAAAATTCTTACAGTAGGCTTATTTGCGCAATTTGAGCATTTCTAGCATGTTTGGTTGAAATTGGAAATTTACATTTTTCACTTTTGTCAGACAATTGCAATATTCTCACAATAAGCTAATTAGCTCAATTGGAGCATTTCTAGCATGTTTGGATGAAATTGGAAATTTACATTTTTCAGTGTTGTCAGACGTTTGTAATATTCTCACAATAAGCTAATTAGCTCAATTGGAGCTTTTCTAGCATGTTTGGTTGAAATTGAAAATTTACATTTTTCACTTTTGTCAGACAATTGCAATATTCTCTCAATAAGCTAATTAGCTCAATTGGAGCATTTCTAGCATGTTTGGTTGAAATTGGAAATTTACATTTTTCACTTTTGTCAGACAATTGCAATATTCTCACAATAAGCTAATTAGCTCAATTGGAACATTTCTAGCATGTTTGGTTGAAATTGGAAGTTTACATTTTTCACTTTTGTCAGACAATTGCAATATTCTCTCAATAAGCTAATTAGCTCATTTGGAGCATTTCTAGCATGTTTGGTTGAAATTAGAAATTTACATTTTTCAGTGTTGTCAGACGTTTGTAATATTCTCACAATAAGCTAATTAGCTCAATTGGAGCATTTCTAGCATGTTTGGTTGAAATTGGAAATTTACATTTTTCACTTTTGTCAGACGTTTGTAATATTGTCACAATAAGCTAATTAGCTCAATTGGAGCATTTCTAGCATGTTTGGTTGAAATTGGAAAATTACATTTTTCACTATCGTCAGACAATTGCAATATTCTCACAATAAGCTAATTAGCTCAATTGGAGCATTTCTAGCATGTTTGGTTGAAATTGGAAATTTACATTTTTCAGTTTTGTCAGACGTTTGTAGTATTCTGACAATAAGCTAATTAGCTCAATTGGAGCATTTCTAGCATGTTTGGTTGAAATTGGAAATTTACATTTTTCACTTTTTTCAGACAATTGCAATATTCTCACAATAAGCTAATTAGCTCAATTGGAACATTTCTAGCATGTTTGGTTGAAATTGGAAATTTACATTTTTCACTTTTGTCAGACAATTGCAATATTCTCTCAATAAGCTAATTAGCTCATTTGGAGCATTTCTAGCATGTTTGGTTGAAATTAGAAATTTACATTTTTCAGTGTTGTCAGACGTTTGTAATATTCTCACAATAAGCTAATTAGCTCAATTGGAGCATTTCTAGCATGTTTGGTTGAAATCGGAAATTTACATTTTTCACTTTTGTCAGACAATTGCAATATTCTCACAATAAGCTAATTAGCTCAATTGGAGCATTTCTAGCATGTTTGGTTGAAATTGGAAATTTACATTTTTCACTTTTGTCAGACAATTGCAATATTCTCTCAATAAGCTAATTAGCCTAATTGGAGCATTTCTAGCATGTTTGGTTGAAATTAGAAATTTACATTTTTCAATTTTGTTAGACGTTTGTAATATTCTCACAATAAGCTAATTAGCTCAATTGGAGCATTTCTAGCATGTTTGGTTGAAATTGGAAATTTACATTTTTCAGTTTTGTCAGACAATTGCAATAATCTCTCAATAAGCTAATTAGTTCAATTGGAGCATTTCTAGCATGTTTGGTTGAAATTGGAACTTTACATTTTTCAGTTTGTCAGACGTTTGTAGTATTCTCACAATAAGCAAATTATCTCAATTGGAGCATTTCTAGCATGTTTGGTTGAAATTGGAAATTTACATTTTTCAGTTTTGTCAGACGTTTGTAAAATTCTTACAGTAGGCTTATTTGCGCAATTTGAGCATTTCTAGCATGTTTGGTTGAAATTGGAAATTTACATTTTTCACTTTTGTCAGACAATTGCAATATTCTCACAATAAGCTAATTAGCTCAATTGGAGCATTTCTAGCATGTTTGGATGAAATTGGAAATTTACATTTTTCAGTGTTGTCAGACGTTTGTAATATTCTCACAATAAGCTAATTAGCTCAATTGGAGCATTTCTAGCATGTTTGGTTGAAATTGAAAATTTACATTTTTCACTTTTGTCAGACAATTGCAATATTCTCTCAATAAGCTAATTAGCTCAATTGGAGCATTTCTAGCGTGTTTGGTTGAAATTGGAAATTTACATTTTTCACTTTTGTCAGACAATTGCAATATTCTCACAATAAGCTAATTAGCTCAATTGGAACATTTCTAGCATGTTTGGTTGAAATTGGAAGTTTACATTTTTCACTTTTGTCAGACAATTGCAATATTCTCTCAATAAGCTAATTAGCTCATTTGGAGCATTTCTAGCATGTTTGGTTGAAATTAGAAATTTACATTTTTCAGTGTTGTCAGACGTTTGTAATATTCTCACAATAAGCTAATTAGCTCAATTGGAGCATTTCTAGCATGTTTGGTTGAAATTGGAAATTTACATTTTTCACTTTTGTCAGACGTTTGTAATATTGTCACAATAAGCTAATTAGCTCAATTGGAGCATTTCTAGCATGTTTGGTTGAAATTGGAAAATTACATTTTTCACTATCGTCAGACAATTGCAATATTCTCACAATAAGCTAATTAGCTCAATTGGAGCATTTCTAGCATGTTTGGTTGAAATTGGAAATTTACATTTTTCAATTTTGTCAGACGTTTGTAATATTCTCACAATAAGCTAATTAGCTCAATTGGAGCATTTCTAGCATGTTTGGTTGAAATTGGAAATTTACATTTTTCAGTTTTGTCTGACAATTGCAATATTCTCTCAATAAGCTAATTAGCTCAATTAGAGCATTTCAAGCATGTTTGGTTGAAATTGGAAATTTACATTTTTCACTTTTGTCAGACAATTGCAATATTCTCACAATAAGCTAATTAGCTCAATTGGAGCATTTCTAGCATGTTTGGTTGAAATTGGAAATTTACATTTTTCACTTTTGTCAGACGTTTGTAGTATTCTCACAATAAGCTAATTAGCTCAATTGGAGCATTTCTAGCATGTTTGGTTGAAATTGGAAATTTACATTTTTCACTTTTGTCAGACAATTGCAATATTCTCACAATAAGCTAATTAGCTCAATTGGAGCATTTCTAGCATGTTTGGTTGAAATTGGAAATTTACATTTTTCAGTTTTGTCAGACAATTGCAATAATCTCTCAATAAGCTAATTAGTTCAATTGGAGCATTTCTAGCATGTTTGGTTGAAATTGGAACTTTACATTTTTCAGTTTGTCAGACGTTTGTAGTATTCTCACAATAAGCAAATTATCTCAATTGGAGCATTTCTAGCATGTTTGGTTGAAATTGGAAATTTACATTTTTCAATTTTGTTAGACGTTTGTAATATTCTCACAATAAGCTAATTAGCTCAATTGGAGCATTTCTAGCATGTTTGGTTGAAATTGGAAATTTACATTTTTCAGTTTTGTCAGACAATTGCAATAATCTCTCAATAAGCTAATTAGTTCAATTGGAGCATTTCTAGCATGTTTGGTTGAAATTGGAACTTTACATTTTTCAGTTTGGCAGACGTTTGTAGTATTCTCACAATAAGCAAATTATCTCAATTGGAGCATTTCTAGCATGTTTGGTTGAAATTGGAAATTTACATTTTTCAGTTTTGTCAGACGTTTGTAAAATTCTTACAGTAGGCTTATTTGCGCAATTTGAGCATTTCTAGCATGTTTGGTTGAAATTGGAAATTTACATTTTTCACTTTTGTCAGACAATTGCAATATTCTCACAATAAGCTAATTAGCTCAATTGGAGCATTTCTAGCATGTTTGGTTGAAATTGGAAATTTACATTTTTCAGTTTTGTCAGACGTTTGTAAAATTCTTACAGTAGGCTTATTTGCGCAATTTGAGCATTTCTAGCATGTTTGGTTGAAATTGGAAATTTACATTTTTCAGTGTTGTCAGACGTTTGTAATATTCTCACAATAAGCGAATTAGCTCAATTGGAGCATTTCTAGCATGTTTGGTTGAAATTGAAAATTTACATTTTTCACTTTTGTCAGACAATTGCAATATTCTCTCAATAAGCTAATTAGCTCAATTGGAGCATTTCTAGCATGTTTGGTTGAAATTGGAAATTTACATTTTTCAGTTTTGTCAGACGTTTGTAGTATTCTGACAATAAGCTAATTAGCTCAATTGGAGCATTTCTAGCATGTTTGGTTGAAATTGGAAATTTACATTTTTCACTTTTGTCAGACAATTGCAATATTCTCACAATAAGCTAATTAGCTCAATTGGAACATTTCTAGCATGTTTGGTTGAAATTTGAAATTTACATTTTTCACTTTTGTCAGACAATTGCAATATTCTCTCAATAAGCTAATTAGCTCATTTGGAGCATTTCTAGCATGTTTGGTTGAAATTAGAAATTTACATTTTTCAGTGTTGTCAGACGTTTGTAATATTCTCACAATAAGCTAATTAGCTCAATTGGAGCATTTCTAGCATGTTTGGTTGAAATTGGAAATTTACATTTTTCAATTTTGTTAGACGTTTGTAATATTCTCACAATAAGCTAATTAGCTCAATTGGAGCATTTCTAGCATGTTTGGTTGAAATTGGAAATTTACATTTTTCAGTTTTGTCAGACAATTGCAATAATCTCTCAATAAGCTAATTAGTTCAATTGGAGCATTTCTAGCATGTTTGGTTGAAATTGGAACTTTACATTTTTCAGTTTGTCAGACGTTTGTAGTATTCTCACAATAAGCAAATTATCTCAATTGGAGCATTTCTAGCATGTTTGGTTGAAATTGGAAATTTACATTTTTCAGTTTTGTCAGACGTTTGTAAAATTCTTACAGTAGGCTTATTTGCGCAATTTGAGCATTTCTAGCATGTTTGGTTGAAATTGGAAATTTACATTTTTCACTTTTGTCAGACAATTGCAATATTCTCACAATAAGCTAATTAGCTCAATTGGAGCATTTCTAGCATGTTTGGTTGAAATTGGAAATTTACATTTTTCAGTTTTGTCAGACGTTTGTAAAATTCTTACAGTAGGCTTATTTGCGCAATTTGAGCATTTCTAGCATGTTTGGTTGAAATTGGAAATTTACATTTTTCAGTGTTGTCAGACGTTTGTAATATTCTCACAATAAGCGAATTAGCTCAATTGGAGCATTTCTAGCATGTTTGGTTGAAATTGAAAATTTACATTTTTCACTTTTGTCAGACAATTGCAATATTCTCTCAATAAGCTAATTAGCTCAATTGGAGCATTTCTAGCATGTTTGGTTGAAATTGGAAATTTACATTTTTCAGTTTTGTCAGACGTTTGTAGTATTCTGACAATAAGCTAATTAGCTCAATTGGAGCATTTCTAGCATGTTTGGTTGAAATTGGAAATTTACATTTTGCACTTTTGTCAGACAATTGCAATATTCTCACAATAAGCTAATTAGCTCAATTGGAACATTTCTAGCATGTTTGGTTGAAATTTGAAATTTACATTTTTCACTTTTGTCAGACAATTGCAATATTCTCTCAATAAGCTAATTAGCTCATTTGGAGCATTTCTAGCATGTTTGGTTGAAATTAGAAATTTACATTTTTCAGTGTTGTCAGACGTTTGTAATATTCTCACAATAAGCTAATTAGCTCAATTGGAGCATTTCTAGCATGTTTGGTTGAAATTGGAAATTTACATTTTTCACTTTTGTCAGACGTTTGTAATATTCTCACAATAAGCTAATTAGCTCAATTGGAGCATTTCTAGCATGTTTGGTTGAAATTGGAAAATTACATTTTTCACTATCGTCAGACAATTGCAATATTCTCACAAAAAGCTAATTAGCTCAATTGGAGCATTTCTAGAATGTTTGGTTGAAATTGGAAATTTACATTTTTCAATTTTGTCAGACGTTTGTAATATTCTCACAATAAGCTAATTAGCTCAATTGGAGCATTTCTAGCATGTTTGGTTGAAATTGGAAATTTACATTTTTCAGTTTTGTCTGACAATTGCAATATTCTCTCAATAAGCTAATTAGCTCAATTAGAGCATTTCAAGCATGTTTGGTTGAAATTGGAAATTTACATTTTTCACTTTTGTCAGACAATTGCAATATTCTCACAATAAGCTAATTAGCTCAATTGGAGCATTTCTAGCATGTTTGGTTGAAATTGGAAATTTACATTTTTCAGTTTTGTCAGACGTTTGTAGTATTCTCACAATAAGCTAATTAGCTCAATTGGAGCATTTCTAGCATGTTTGGTTGAAATTGGAAATTTACATTTTTCACTTTTGTCAGACAATTGCAATATTCTCACAATAAGCTAATTAGCTCAATTGGAGCATTTCTAGCATGTTTGGTTGAAATTGGAAATTTACATTTTTCACTTTTGTCAGACAATTGCAATATTCTCTCAATAAGCTAATTAGCCTAATTGGAGCATTTCTAGCATGTTTGGTTGAAATTAGAAGTTTACATTTTTCAGTTTTGTCAGTCGTTTGCAACATTCTCACAATAAGCTAATTAGCTCAATTAGAGCATTTCAAGCATGTTTGGTTGAAATTGGAAATTTACATTTTTCACTTTTGTCAGACAATTGCAATATTCTCACAATAAGCTAATTAGCTCAATTGGAGCATTTCTAGCATGTTTGGTTGAAATTGGAAATTTACATTTTTCAATTTTGTTAGACGTTTGTAATATTCTCACAATAAGCTAATTAGCTCAATTGGAGCATTTCTAGCATGTTTGGTTGAAATTGGAAATTTACATTTTTCAGTTTTGTCAGACAATTGCAATAATCTCTCAATAAGCTAATTAGTTCAATTGGAGCATTTCTAGCATGTTTGGTTGAAATTGGAAATTTACATTTTTCAGTTTTGTCAGACGTTTGTAAAATTCTTACAGTAGGCTTATTTGCGCAATTTGAGCATTTCTAGCATGTTTGGTTGAAATTGGAAATTTACATTTTTCACTTTTGTCAGACAATTGCAATATTCTCACAATAAGCTAATTAGCTCAATTGGAGCATTTCTAGCATGTTTGGTTGAAATTGGAAATTTACATTTTTCAGTTTTGTCAGACGTTTGTAGTATTCTCACAATAAGCTAATTAGCTCAATTGGAGCATTTCTAGCATGTTTGGTTGAAATTGGAAATTTACATTTTTCACTTTTGTCAGACGTTTGTAAAATTCTTACAGTAGGCTTATTTGCGCAATTTGAGCATTTCTAGCATGTTCGGTTGAAATTGGAAATTTACATTTTTCAGTGTTGTCAGACGTTTGTAATATTCTCACAATAAACGAATTAGCTCAATTGGAGCATTTCTAGCATGTTTGGTTGAAATTGAAAATTTACATTTTTCACTTTTGTCAGACAATTGCAATATTCTCTCAATAAGCTAATTAGCTCAATTGGAGCATTTCTAGCATGTTTGGTTGAAATTGGAAATTTACATTTTTCAGTTTTGTCAGACGTTTGTAGTATTCTGACAATAAGCTAATTAGCTCAATTGGAGCATTTCTAGCATGTTTGGTTGAAATTGGAAATTTACATTTTTCACTTTTGTCAGACAATTGCAATATTCTCACAATAAGCTAATTAGCTCAATTGGAACATTTCTAGCATGTTTGGTTGAAATTGGAAGTTTACATTTTTCACTTTTGTCAGACAATTGCAATATTCTCTCAATAAGCTAATTAGCTCCTTTGGAGCATTTCTAGCATGTTTGGTTGAAATTAGAAATTTACATTTTTCAGTGTGGTCAGACGTTTGTAATATTCTCACAATAAGCTAATTAGCTCAATTGGAGCATTTCTAGCATGTTTGGTTGAAATTGGAAATTAACATTTTTCACTTTTGTCAGACGTTTGTAATATTGTCACAATAAACTAATTAGCTCAATTGGAGCATTTCTAGCATGTTTGGTTGAAATTGGAAAATTACATTTTTCACTATCGTCAGACAATTGCAATATTCTCACAATAAGCTAATTAGCTCAAATGGAGCATTTCTAGCATGTTTGGTTGAAATTGGAAATTTACATTTTTCAATTTTGTCAGACGTTTGTAATATTCTCACAATAAGCTAATTAGCTCAATTGGAGCATTTCTAGCATGTTTGGTTGAAATTGGAAATTTACATTTTTCAGTTTTGTCTGACAATTGCAATATTCTCTCAATAAGCTAATTAGCTCAATTAGAGCATTTCAAGCATGTTTGGTTGAAATTGGAAATTTACATTTTTCACTTTTGTCAGACAATTGCAATATTCTCACAATAAGCTAATTAGCTCAATTGGAGCATTTCTAGCATGTTTGGTTGAAATTGGAAATTTACATTTTTCAGTTTTGTCAGACGTTTGTAGTATTCTCACAATAAGCTAATTAGCTCAATTGGAGCATTTCTAGCATGTTTGGTTGAAATTGGAAATTTACATTTTTCACTTTTGTCAGACGTTTGCAATATTCTCTCAATAAGCTAATTAGCTCAATTGGAGCATTTCTAGCATGTTTGGTTGAAATTGGAAATTTACATTTTTCAGTTTTTTCAGACAATTGCAATAATCTCTCAATAAGCTAATTAGTTCAATTGGAGCATTTCTAGCATGTTTGGTTGAAATTGGAACTTTACATTTTTCAGTTTGTCAGACGTTTGTAGTATTCTCACAATAAGCAAATTATCTCAATTGGAGCATTTCTAGCATGTTTGGTTGAAATTGGAAATTTACATTTTTCAGTTTTGTCAGACGTTTGTAAAATTCTTACAGTAGGCTTATTTGCGCAATTTGAGCATTTCTAGCATGTTTGGTTGAAATTGGAAATTTACATTTTTCATTTTTGTCAGACAATTGCAATATTCTCACAATAAGCTAATTAGCTCAATTGGAGCATTTCTAGCATGTTTGGATGAAATTGGAAATTTACATTTTTCAGTGTTGTCAGACGTTTGTAATATTCTCACAATAAGCTAATTAGCTCAATTGGAGCATTTCTAGCATGTTTGGTTGAAATTGAAAATTTACATTTTTCACTTTTGTCAGACAATTGCAATATTCTCTCAATAAGCTAATTAGCTCAATTGGAGCATTTCTAGCATGTTTGGTTGAAATTAGAGATTTACATTTTTCAGTGTTGTCAGACGTTTGTAATATTCTCACAATAAGCTAATTAGCTCAATTAGAGCATTTCAAGCATGTTTGGTTGAACTTGGAAATTTACATTTTTCACTTTTGTCAGACAATTGCAATATTCTCACAATAAGCTAATTAGCTCAATTGGAGCATTTCTAGCATGTTTGGATGAAATTGGAAATTTACATTTTTCAGTGTTGTCAGACGTTTGTAATATTCTCACAATAAGCTAATTAGCTCAATTGGAGCATTTCTAGCATGTTTGGTTGAAATTGGAAATTTACATTTTTCACTTTTGTCAGACAATTGCAATATTCTCACAATAAGCTAATTAGCTCAATTGGAGCATTTCTAGCATGTTTGGTTGAAATTGGAAATTTACATTTTTCAATTTTGTTAGACGTTTGTAATATTCTCACAATAAGCTAATTAGCTCAATTGGAGCATTTCTAGCATGTTTGGTTGAAATTGGAAATTTACATTTTTCAGTTTTGTCAGACAATTGCAATAATCTCTCAATAAGCTAATTAGTTCAATTGGAGCATTTCTAGCATGTTTGGTTGAAATTGGAAATTTACATTTTTCAGTTTTGTCAGACGTTTGTAAAATTCTTACAGTAGGCTTATTTGCGCAATTTGAGCATTTCTAGCATGTTTGGTTGAAATTGGAAATTTACATTTTTCACTTTTGTCAGACAATTGCAATATTCTCACAATAAGCTAATTAGCTCAATTGGAGCATTTCTAGCATGTTTGGTTGAAATTGGAAATTTACATTTTTCAGTTTTGTCAGACGTTTGTAGTATTCTCACAATAAGCTAATTAGCTCAATTGGAGCATTTCTAGCATGTTTGGTTGAAATTGGAAATTTACATTTTTCACTTTTGTCAGACGTTTGTAAAATTCTTACAGTAGGCTTATTTGCGCAATTTGAGCATTTCTAGCATGTTCGGTTGAAATTGGAAATTTACATTTTTCAGTGTTGTCAGACGTTTGTAATATTCTCACAATAAACGAATTAGCTCAATTGGAGCATTTCTAGCATGTTTGGTTGAAATTGAAAATTTACATTTTTCACTTTTGTCAGACAATTGCAATATTCTCTCAATAAGCTAATTAGCTCAATTGGAGCATTTCTAGCATGTTTGGTTGAAATTTGAAATTTACATTTTTCAGTTTTGTCAGACGTTTGTAGTATTCTGACAATAAGCTAATTAGCTCAATTGGAGCATTTCTAGCATGTTTGGTTGAAATTGGAAATTTACATTTTTCACTTTTGTCAGACAATTGCAATATTCTCACAATAAGCTAATTAGCTCAATTGGAACATTTCTAGCATGTTTGGTTGAAATTGGAAGTTTACATTTTTCACTTTTGTCAGACAATTGCAATATTCTCTCAATAAGCTAATTAGCTCATTTGGAGCATTTCTAGCATGTTTGGTTGAAATTAGAAATTTACATTTTTCAGTGTGGTCAGACGTTTGTAATATTCTCACAATAAGCTAATTAGCTCAATTGGAGCATTTCTAGCATGTTTGGTTGAAATTGGAAATTAACATTTTTCACTTTTGTCAGACGTTTGTAATATTGTCACAATAAACTAATTAGCTCAATTGGAGCATTTCTAGCATGTTTGGTTGAAATTGGAAAATTACATTTTTCACTATCGTCAGACAATTGCAATATTCTCACAATAAGCTAATTAGCTCAAATGGAGCATTTCTAGCATGTTTGGTTGAAATTGGAAATTTACATTTTTCAATTTTGTCAGACGTTTGTAATATTCTCACAATAAGCTAATTAGCTCAATTGGAGCATTTCTAGCATGTTTGGTTGAAATTGGAAATTTACATTTTTCAGTTTTGTCTGACAATTGCAATATTCTCTCAATAAGCTAATTAGCTCAATTAGAGCATTTCAAGCATGTTTGGTTGAAATTGGAAATTTACATTTTTCACTTTTGTCAGACAATTGCAATATTCTCACAATAAGCTAATTAGCTCAATTGGAGCATTTCTAGCATGTTTGGTTGAAATTGGAAATTTACATTTTTCAGTTTTGTCAGACGTTTGTAGTATTCTCACAATAAGCTAATTAGCTCAATTGGAGCATTTCTAGCATGTTTGGTTGAAATTGGAAATTTACATTTTTCACTTTTGTCAGACAATTGCAATATTCTCACAATAAGCTAATTAGCTCAAATGGAGCATTTCTAGCATGTTTGGTTGAAATTGGAAATTTACATTTTTCACTTTGTCAGACAATTGCAATATTCTCTCAATAAGCTAATTAGCCTAATTGGAGCATTTCTAGCATGTTTGGTTGAAATTAGAAATTTACATTTTTCAGTTTTGTCAGTCGTTTGCAACATTCTCACAATAAGCTAATTAGCTCAATTAGAGCATTTCAAGCATGTTTGGTTGAAATTGGAAATTTACATTTTTCACTTTTGCCAGACAATTGCAATATTCTCACAATAAGCTAATTAGCTCAATTGGAGCATTTCTAGCATGTTTGGTTGAAATTGGAAATTTACATTTTTCAATTTTGTTAGACGTTTGTAATATTCTCACAATAAGCTAATTAGCTCAATTGGAGCATTTCTAGCATGTTTGGTTGAAATTGGAAATTTACATTTTTCAGTTTTTTCAGACAATTGCAATAATCTCTCAATAAGCTAATTAGTTCAATTGGAGCATTTCTAGCATGTTTGGTTGAAATTGGAACTTTACATTTTTCAGTTTGTCAGACGTTTGTAGTATTCTCACAATAAGTAAATTATCTCAATTGGAGCATTTCTAGCATGTTTGGTTGAAATTGGAAATTTACATTTTTCAGTTTTGTCAGACGTTTGTAAAATTCTTACAGTAGGCTTATTTGCGCAATTTGAGCATTTCTAGCATGTTTGGTTGAAATTGGAAATTTACATTTTTCACTTTTGTCAGACAATTGCAATATTCTCACAATAAGCTAATTAGCTCAATTGGAGCATTTCTAGCATGTTTGGATGAAATTGGAAATTTACATTTTTCAGTGTTGTCAGACGTTTGTAATATTCTCACAATAAGCTAATTAGCTCAATTGGAGCATTTCTAGCATGTTTGGTTGAAATTGAAAATTTACATTTTTCACTTTTGTCAGACAATTGCAATATTCTCTCAATAAGCTAATTAGCTCAATTGGAGCATTTCTAGCATGTTTGGTTGAAATTAGAAATTTACATTTTTCAGTGTTGTCAGACGTTTGTAATATTCTCACAATAAGCTAATTAGCTCAATTAGAGCATTTCAAGCATGTTTGGTTGAAATTGGAAATTTACATTTTTCACTTTTGTCAGACAATTGCAATATTCTCACAATAAGCTAATTAGCTCAATTGGAGCATTTCTAGCATGTTTGGATGAAATTGGAAATTTACATTTTTCAGTGTTGTCAGACGTTTGTAATATTCTCACAATAAGCTAATTAGCTCAATTGGAGCATTTCTAGCATGTTTGGCTGAAATTGGAAATTTACATTTTTCACTTTTGTCAGACAATTGCAATATTCTCACAATAAGCTAATTAGCTCAATTGGAGCATTTCTAGCATGTTTGGTTGAAATTGGAAATTTACATTTTTCACTTTTGTCAGACAATTGCAATATTCTCTCAATAAGCTAATTAGCCTAATTGGAGCATTTCTAGAATGTTTGGTTGAAATTAGAAATTTACATTTTTCAGTTTTGTCAGTCGTTTGCAACATTCTCACAATAAGCTAATTAGCTCAATTAGAGCATTTCAAGCATGTTTGGTTGAAATTGGAAATTTACATTTTTCACTTTTGTCAGACAATTGCAATATTCTCACAATAAGCTAATTAGCTCAATTGGAGCATTTCTAGCATGTTTGGTTGAAATTGGAAATTTACATTTTTCAATTTTGTTAGACGTTTGTAATATTCTCACAAAAAGCTAATTAGCTCAATTGGAGCATTTCTAGCATGTTTGGTTGAAATTGGAAATTTACATTTTTCAGTTTTTTCAGACAATTGCAATAATCTCTCAATAAGCTAATTAGTTCAATTGGAGCATTTCTAGCATGTTTGGTTGAAATTGAAACTTTACATTTTTCAGTTTGTCAGACGTTTGTAGTATTCTCACAATAAGCAAATTATCTCAATTGGAGCATTTCTAGCATGTTTGGTTGAAATTGGAAATTTACATTTTTCAGTTTTGTCAGACGTTTGTAATATTCTCACAATAAGCTAATTAGCTCAATTGGAGCATTTCTAGCATGTTTGGTTGAAATTGGAAATTTACATTTTTCAGTTTTGTCTGACAATTACAATATTCTCTCAATAAGCTAATTAGCTCAATTAGAGCATTTCAAGCATGTTTGGTTGAAATTGGAAATTTACATTTTTCACTTTTGTCAGACAATTGCAATATTCTCACAATAAGCTAATTAGCTCAATTGGAGCATTTCTAGCATGTTTGGTTGAAATTGGAAATTTACATTTTTCAGTTTTGTCAGACGTTTGTAGTATTCTCACAATAAGCTAATTAGCTCAATTGGAGCATTTCTAGCATGTTTGGTTGAAATTGGAAATTTACATTTTTCACTTTTGTCAGACAATTGCAATATTCTCACAATAAGCTAATTAGCTCAAATGGAGCATTTCTAGCATGTTTGGTTGAAATTGGAAATTTACATTTTTCACTTTGTCAGACAATTGCAATATTCTCTCAATAAGCTAATTAGCCTAATTGGAGCATTTCTAGCATGTTTGGTTGAAATTAGAAATTTACATTTTTCAGTTTTGTCAGTCGTTTGCAACATTCTCACAATAAGCTAATTAGCTCAATTAGAGCATTTCAAGCATGTTTGGTTGAAATTGGAAATTTACATTTTTCACTTTTGCCAGACAATTGCAATATTCTCACAATAAGCTAATTAGCTCAATTGGAGCATTTCTAGCATGTTTGGTTGAAATTGGAAATTTACATTTTTCAATTTTGTTAGACGTTTGTAATATTCTCACAATAAGCTAATTAGCTCAATTGGAGCATTTCTAGCATGTTTTGTTGAAATTGGAAATTTACATTTTTCAGTTTTTTCAGACAATTGCAATATTCTCGCAATAAGCTAATTAGTTCAATTGGAGCATTTCTAGCATGTTTGGTTGAAATTGGAACTTTACATTTTTCAGTTTGTCAGACGTTTGTAGTATTCTCACAATAAGCAAACTATCTCAATTGGAGCATTTCTAGCATGTTTGGTTGAAATTGGAAATTTACATTTTTCAGTTTTGTCAGACGTTTGTAAAATTCTTACAGTAGGCTTATTTGCGCAATTTGAGCATTTCTAGCATGTTTGGTTGAAATTGGAAATTTACATTTTTCACTTTTGTCAGACAATTGCAATATTCTCACAATAAGCTAATTAGCTCAATTGGAGCATTTCTAGCATGTTTGGATGAAATTGGAAATTTACATTTTTCAGTGTTGTCAGACGTTTGTAATATTCTCACAATAAGCTAATTAGCTCAATTGGAGCATTTCTAGCATGTTTGGTTGAAATTGAAAATTTACATTTTTCACTTTTGTCAGACAATTGCAATATTCTCTCAATAAGCTAATTAGCTCAATTGGAGCATTTCTAGCATGTTTGGTTGAAATTGGAAATTTACATTTTTCAGTTTTGTCAGACGTTTGTAGTATTCTCACAATAAGCTAATTAGCTCAATTGGAGCATTTCTAGCATGTTTGGTTGAAATTGGAAATTTACATTTTTCACTTTTGTCAGACAATTGCAATATTCTCACAATAAGCTAATTAGCTCAAATGGAGCATTTCTAGCATGTTTGGTTGAAATTGGAAATTTACATTTTTCACTTTGTCAGACAATTGCAATATTCTCTCAATAAGCTAATTAGCCTAATTGGAGCATTTCTAGCATGTTTGGTTGAAATTAGAAATTTACATTTTTCAGTTTTGTCAGTCGTTTGCAACATTCTCACAATAAGCTAATTAGCTCAATTAGAGCATTTAAAGCATGTTTGGTTGAATTTGGAAATTTACATTTTTCACTTTTGCCAGACAATTGCAATATTCTCACAATAAGCTAATTAGCTCAATTGGAGCATTTCTAGCATGTTTGGTTGAAATTGGAAATTTACATTTTTCAATTTTGTTAGACGTTTGTAATATTCTCACAATAAGCTAATTAGCTCAATTGGAGCATTTCTAGCATGTTTTGTTGAAATTGGAAATTTACATTTTTCAGTTTTTTCAGACAATTGCAATATTCTCTCAATAAGCTAATTAGTTCAATTGGAGCATTTCTAGCATGTTTGGTTGAAATTGGAACTTTACATTTTTCAGTTTGTCAGACGTTTGTAGTATTCTCACAATAAGCAAACTATCTCAATTGGAGCATTTCTAGCATGTTTGGTTGAAATTGGAAATTTACATTTTTCAGTTTTGTCAGACGTTTGTAAAATTCTTACAGTAGGCTTATTTGCGCAATTTGAGCATTTCTAGCATGTTTGGTTGAAATTGGAAATTTACATTTTTCACTTTTGTCAGACAATTGCAATATTCTCACAATAAGCTAATTAGCTCAATTGGAGCATTTCTAGCATGTTTGGTTGAAATTAGAAATTTACATTTTTCAGTGTTGTCAGACGTTTGTAATATTCTCACAATAAGCTAATTAGCTCAATTAGAGCATTTCAAGCATGTTTGGTTGAAATTGGAAATTTACATTTTTCACTTTTGTCAGACAATTGCAATATTCTCACAATAAGCTAATTAGCTCAATTGGAGCATTTCTAGCATGTTTGGATGAAATTGGAAATTTACCTTTTTAAGTGTTGTCAGACGTTTGTAATATTCTCACAATAAGCTAGTTAGCTCAATTGGAGCATTTCTAGCATGTTTGGTTGAAATTGGAAATTTACATTTTTCACTTTTGTCAGACAATTGCAATATTCTCACAATAAGCTAAGTAGCTCAATTGGAGCATTTCTAGCATGTTTGGTTGAAATTGGAAATTTACATTTTTCACTTTTGTCAGACAATTGCAATATTCTCTCAATAAGCTAATTAGCCTAATTGGAGCATTTCTAGAATGTTTGGTTGAAATTAGAAATTTACATTTTTCAGTTTTGTCAGTCGTTTGCAACATTCTCACAATAAGCTAATTAGCTCAATTAGAGCATTTCAAGCATGTTTGGTTGAAATTGGAAATTTACATTTTTCACTTTTGTCAGACAATTGCAATATTCTCACAATAAGCTAATTAGCTCAATTGGAGCATTTCTAGCATGTTTGGTTGAAATTGGAAATTTACATTTTTCAATTTTGTTAGACGTTTGTAATATTCTCACAATAAGCTAATTAGCTCAATTGGAGCATTTCTAGCATGTTTGGTTGAAATTGGAAATTTACATTTTTCAGTTTTTTCAGACAATTGCAATAATCTCTCAATAAGCTAATTAGTTCAATTGGAGCATTTCTAGCATGTTTGGTTGAAATTGGAACTTTACATTTTTCAGTTTGTCAGACGTTTGTAGTATTCTCACAATAAGCAAATTATCTCAATTGGAGCATTTCTAGCATGTTTGGTTGAAATTGGAAATTTACATTTTTCAGTTTTGTCAGACAATTGCAATAATCTCTCAATAAGCTAATTAGTTCAATTGGAGCATTTCTAGCATGTTTGGTTGAAATTGGAAATTTACATTTTTCAGTTTTGTCAGACGTTTGTAAAATTCTTACAGTAGGCTTATTTGCGCAATTTGAGCATTTCTAGCATGTTTGGTTGAAATTGGAAATTTACATTTTTCACTTTTGTCAGACAATTGCAATATTCTCACAATAAGCTAATTAGCTCAATTGGAGCATTTCTAGCATGTTTGGATGAAATTGGAAATTTACATTTTTCAGTGTTGTCAGACGTTTGTAATATTCTCACAATAAGCTAATTAGCTCAATTGGAGCATTTCTAGCATGTTTGGTTGAAATTGGAAATTTACATTTTTCAGTGTTGTCAGACGTTTGTAATATTCTTACAGTAGGCTTATTTGCGCAATTTGAGCATTTCTAGCATGTTCGGTTGAAATTGGAAATTTACATTTTTCAGTGTTGTCAGACGTTTGTAATATTCTCACAATAAACGAATTAGCTCAATTGGAGCATTTCTAGCATGTTTGGTTGAAATTGAAAATTTACATTTTCACTTTTGTCAGACAATTGCAATATTCTCTCAATAAGCTAATTAGCTCAATTGGAGCATTTCTAGCATGTTTGGTTGAAATTGGAAATTTACATTTTTCAGTTTTGTCAGACGTTTGTAGTATTCTGACAATAAGCTAATTAGCTCAATTGGAGCATTTCTAGCATGTTTGGTTGAAATTGGAAATTTACATTTTTCACTTTTGTCAGACAATTGCAATATTCTCACAATAAGCTAATTAGCTCAATTGGAACATTTCTACCATGTTTGGTTGAAATTGGAAGTTTACATTTTTCACTTTTGTCAGACAATTGCAATATTCTCTCAATAAGCTAATTAGCTCAATTGGAACATTTCTACCATGTTTGGTTGAAATTGGAAATTTACATTTTTCACTTTTGTCAGACAATTGCAATATTCTCACAATAAGCTAATTAGCTCAATTAGAGCATTTCAAGCATGTTTGGTTGAAATTGGAAATTTACATTTTTCACTTTTGTCAGACAATTGCAATATTCTCACAATAAGCTAATTAGCTCAATTGGAGCATTTCTAGCATGTTTGGTTGAAATTGGAAATTTACATTTTTCAATTTTGTTAGACGTTTGTAATATTCTCACAAAAAGCTAATTAGCTCAATTGGAGCATTTCTAGCATGTTTGGTTGAAATTGGAAATTTACATTTTTCAGTTTTTTCAGACAATTGCAATAATCTCTCAATAAGCTAATTAGTTCAATTGGAGCATTTCTAGCATGTTTGGTTGAAATTGAAACTTTACATTTTTCAGTTTGTCAGACGTTTGTAGTATTCTCACAATAAGCAAATTATCTCAATTGGAGCATTTCTAGCATGTTTGGTTGAAATTGGAAATTTACATTTTTCAGTTTTGTCAGACGTTTGTAATATTCTCACAATAAGCTAATTAGCTCAATTGGAGCATTTCTAGCATGTTTGGTTGAAATTGGAAATTTACATTTTTCAGTTTTGTCTGACAATTACAATATTCTCTCAATAAGCTAATTAGCTCAATTAGAGCATTTCAAGCATGTTTGGTTGAAATTGGAAATTTACATTTTTCACTTTTGTCAGACAATTGCAATATTCTCACAATAAGCTAATTAGCTCAATTGGAGCATTTCTAGCATGTTTGGTTGAAATTGGAAATTTACATTTTTCAGTTTTGTCAGACGTTTGTAGTATTCTCACAATAAGCTAATTAGCTCAATTGGAGCATTTCTAGCATGTTTGGTTGAAATTGGAAATTTACATTTTTCACTTTTGTCAGACAATTGCAATATTCTCACAATAAGCTAATTAGCTCAAATGGAGCATTTCTAGCATGTTTGGTTGAAATTGGAAATTTACATTTTTCACTTTGTCAGACAATTGCAATATTCTCTCAATAAGCTAATTAGCCTAATTGGAGCATTTCTAGCATGTTTGGTTGAAATTAGAAATTTACATTTTTCAGTTTTGTCAGTCGTTTGCAACATTCTCACAATAAGCTAATTAGCTCAATTAGAGCATTTCAAGCATGTTTGGTTGAAATTGGAAATTTACATTTTTCACTTTTGCCAGACAATTGCAATATTCTCACAATAAGCTAATTAGCTCAATTGGAGCATTTCTAGCATGTTTGGTTGAAATTGGAAATTTACATTTTTCAATTTTGTTAGACGTTTGTAATATTCTCACAATAAGCTAATTAGCTCAATTGGAGCATTTCTAGCATGTTTTGTTGAAATTGGAAATTTACATTTTTCAGTTTTTTCAGACAATTGCAATATTCTCGCAATAAGCTAATTAGTTCAATTGGAGCATTTCTAGCATGTTTGGTTGAAATTGGAACTTTACATTTTTCAGTTTGTCAGACGTTTGTAGTATTCTCACAATAAGCAAACTATCTCAATTGGAGCATTTCTAGCATGTTTGGTTGAAATTGGAAATTTACATTTTTCAGTTTTGTCAGACGTTTGTAAAATTCTTACAGTAGGCTTATTTGCGCATTTTGAGCATTTCTAGCATGTTTGGTTGAAATTGGAAATTTACATTTTTCACTTTTGTCAGACAATTGCAATATTCTCACAATAAGCTAATTAGCTCAATTGGAGCATTTCTAGCATGTTTGGATGAAATTGGAAATTTACATTTTTCAGTGTTGTCAGACGTTTGTAATATTCTCACAATAAGCTAATTAGCTCAATTGGAGCATTTCTAGCATGTTTGGTTGAAATTGAAAATTTACATTTTTCACTTTTGTCAGACAATTGCAATATTCTCTCAATAAGCTAATTAGCTCAATTGGAGCATTTCTAGCATGTTTGGTTGAAATTGGAAATTTACATTTTTCAGTTTTGTCAGACGTTTGTAGTATTCTCACAATAAGCTAATTAGCTCAATTGGAGCATTTCTAGCATGTTTGGTTGAAATTGGAAATTTACATTTTTCACTTTTGTCAGACAATTGCAATATTCTCACAATAAGCTAATTAGCTCAAATGGAGCATTTCTAGCATGTTTGGTTGAAATTGGAAATTTACATTTTTCACTTTGTCAGACAATTGCAATATTCTCTCAATAAGCTAATTAGCCTAATTGGAGCATTTCTAGCATGTTTGGTTGAAATTAGAAATTTACATTTTTCAGTTTTGTCAGTCGTTTGCAACATTCTCACAATAAGCTAATTAGCTCAATTAGAGCATTTCAAGCATGTTTGGTTGAATTTGGAAATTTACATTTTTCACTTTTGCCAGACAATTGCAATATTCTCACAATAAGCTAATTAGCTCAATTGGAGCATTTCTAGCATGTTTGGTTGAAATTGGAAATTTACATTTTTCAATTTTGTTAGACGTTTGTAATATTCTCACAATAAGCTAATTAGCTCAATTGGAGCATTTCTAGCATGTTTTGTTGAAATTGGAAATTTACATTTTTCAGTTTTTTCAGACAATTGCAATATTCTCTCAATAAGCTAATTAGTTCAATTGGAGCATTTCTAGCATGTTTGGTTGAAATTGGAACTTTACATTTTTCAGTTTGTCAGACGTTTGTAGTATTCTCACAATAAGCAAACTATCTCAATTGGAGCATTTCTAGCATGTTTGGTTGAAATTGGAAGTTTACATTTTTCAGTTTTGTCAGACGTTTGTAAAATTCTTACAGTAGGCTTATTTGCGCAATTTGAGCATTTCTAGCATGTTTGGTTGAAATTGGAAATTTACATTTTTCACTTTTGTCAGACAATTGCAATATTCTCACAATAAGCTAATTAGCTCAATTGGAGCATTTCTAGCATGTTTGGTTGAAATTAGAAATTTACATTTTTCAGTGTTGTCAGACGTTTGTAATATTCTCACAATAAGCTAATTAGCTCAATTAGAGCATTTCAAGCATGTTTGGTTGAAGTTGGAAATTTACATTTTTCACTTTTGTCAGACAATTGCAATATTCTCACAATAAGCTAATTAGCTCAATTGGAGCATTTCTAGCATGTTTGGATGAAATTGGAAATTTACCTTTTTAAGTGTTGTCAGACGTTTGTAATATTCTCACAATAAGCTAGTTAGCTCAATTGGAGCATTTCTAGCATGTTTGGTTGAAATTGGAAATTTACATTTTTCACTTTTGTCAGACAATTGCAATATTCTCACAATAAGCTAAGTAGCTCAATTGGAGCATTTCTAGCATGTTTGGTTGAAATTGGAAATTTACATTTTTCACTTTTGTCAGACAATTGCAATATTCTCTCAATAAGCTAATTAGCCTAATTGGAGCATTTCTAGAATGTTTGGTTGAAATTAGAAATTTACATTTTTCAGTTTTGTCAGTCGTTTGCAACATTCTCACAATAAGCTAATTAGCTCAATTAGAGCATTTCAAGCATGTTTGGTTGAAATTGGAAATTTACATTTTTCACTTTTGTCAGACAATTGCAATATTCTCACAATAAGCTAATTAGCTCAATTGGAGCATTTCTAGCATGTTTGGTTGAAATTGGAAATTTACATTTTTCAATTTTGTTAGACGTTTGTAATATTCTCACAATAAGCTAATTAGCTCAATTGGAGCATTTCTAGCATGTTTGGTTGAAATTGGAAATTTACATTTTTCAGTTTTTTCAGACAATTGCAATAATCTCTCAATAAGCTAATTAGTTCAATTGGAGCATTTCTAGCATGTTTGGTTGAAATTGGAACTTTACATTTTTCAGTTTGTCAGACGTTTGTAGTATTCTCACAATAAGCAAATTATCTCAATTGGAGCATTTCTAGCATGTTTGGTTGAAATTGGAAATTTACATTTTTCAGTTTTGTCAGACAATTGCAATAATCTCTCAATAAGCTAATTAGTTCAATTGGAGCATTTCTAGCATGTTTGGTTGAAATTGGAAATTTACATTTTTCAGTTTTGTCAGACGTTTGTAAAATTCTTACAGTAGGCTTATTTGCGCAATTTGAGCATTTCTAGCATGTTTGGTTGAAATTGGAAATTTACATTTTTCACTTTTGTCAGACAATTGCAATATTCTCACAATAAGCTAATTAGCTCAATTGGAGCATTTCTAGCATGTTTGGATGAAATTGGAAATTTACATTTTTCAGTGTTGTCAGACGTTTGTAATATTCTCACAATAAGCTAATTAGCTCAATTGGAGCATTTCTAGCATGTTTGGTTGAAATTGGAAATTTACATTTTTCAGTGTTGTCAGACGTTTGTAATATTCTTACAGTAGGCTTATTTGCGCAATTTGAGCATTTCTAGCATGTTCGGTTGAAATTGGAAATTTACATTTTTCAGTGTTGTCAGACGTTTGTAATATTCTCACAATAAACGAATTAGCTCAATTGGAGCATTTCTAGCATGTTTGGTTGAAATTGAAAATTTACATTTTCACTTTTGTCAGACAATTGCAATATTCTCTCAATAAGCTAATTAGCTCAATTGGAGCATTTCTAGCATGTTTGGTTGAAATTGGAAATTTACATTTTTCAGTTTTGTCAGACGTTTGTAGTATTCTGACAATAAGCTAATTAGCTCAATTGGAGCATTTCTAGCATGTTTGGTTGAAATTGGAAATTTACATTTTTCACTTTTGTCAGACAATTGCAATATTCTCACAATAAGCTAATTAGCTCAATTGGAACATTTCTACCATGTTTGGTTGAAATTGGAAATTTACATTTTTCACTTTTGTCAGACAATTGCAATATTCTCACAATAAGCTAATTAGCTCAATTGGAGCATTTCTAGCATGTTTGGTTGAAATTGGAAATTTACATTTTTCAGTGTTGTCAGACGTTTGTAATATTCTCACAATAAGCTAATTAGCTAAATTGGAGAATTTCTAGCATGTTTGGTTGAAATTGCAAATTTACATTTTTCACTTCTGTCAGACAATTGCAATATTCTCACAATAAGCTAATTAGCTCAATTGGAGCATTTCTAGCATGTTTGGTTGAAATTGGAAATTTACATTTTTCAGTTTTGTCAGACGTTTGTAAAATTCTTACAGTAGGCTTATTTGCGCAATTTGAGCATTTCTAGCATGTTTGGTTGAAATTGGAAATTTACATTTTTCAGTGTTGTCAGACGTTTGTAATATTCTCACAATAAGCGAATTAGCTCAATTGGAGCATTTCTAGCATGTTTGGTTGAAATTGAAAATTTACATTTTTCACTTTTGTCAGACAATTGCAATATTCTCTCAATAAACTAATTAGCTCAATTGGAGCATTTCTAGCATGTTTGGTTGAAATTAGAAAATTACATTTTTCAGTTTTGTCAGACGTTTGTAGTATTCTGACAATAAGCTAATTAGCTCAATTGGAGCATTTCTAGCATGTTTGGTTGAAATTGGAAATTTACATTTTTCACTTTTGTCAGACAATTGCAATATTCTCACAATAAGCTAATTAGCTCAATTGGAACATTTCTAGCATGTTTGGTTGAAATTGGAAATTTACATTTTTCACTTTTGTCAGACAATTGCAATATTCTCTCAATAAGCTAATTAGCTCATTTGGAGCATTTCTAGCATGTTTGGTTGAAATTAGAAATTTACATTTTTCAGTGTTGTCAGACGTTTGTAATATTCTCACAATAAGCTAATTAGCTCAATTGTAGCATTTCTAGCATGTTTGGTTGAAATTGGAAATTTACATTTTTCACTTTTGTCAGACGTTTGTAATATTCTCACAATAAGCTAATTAGCTCAATTGGAGCATTTCTAGCATGTTTGGTTGAAATTGGAAAATTACATTTTTCACTTTTGTCAGACAATTGCAATATTCTCTCAATAAGCTAATTAGCTTAATTGGAGCCTTTCTAGCATGTTTGGTTGAAATTAGAAATTTACATTTTTCAGTGTTGTCAGACGTTTGTAATATTTTCACAATAAGCTAATTAGCTCAATTGGAGCATTTTTAGCATGTTTGGTTGAAATTGGAAATTTACATTTTTCAATTCTGTTAGACGTTTGTAATATTCTCACAATAAGCTAATT
Source organism: Watersipora subatra (assembly GCF_963576615.1). Lineage (NCBI taxonomy): Eukaryota > Metazoa > Bryozoa > Gymnolaemata > Cheilostomatida > Watersiporidae > Watersipora > Watersipora subatra. Next base: position 79,570 of record NW_027045252.1, read on the forward strand.
AGCTCAATTGGAGCATTTCTAGCATGTTTGGTTGAAATTGGAAATTTACATTTTTCAGTTTTGTCAGACAATTGCAATAATCTCTCAATAAGCTAATTAGTTCAATTGGAGCTTTTCTAGCATGTTTGGTTGAAATTAGAAATTTACATTTTTCAGTGTTGTCAGACGTTTGTAATATTCTCACAATAAGCTAATTAGCTCAATTAGAGCATTTCAAGCATGTTTGGTTGAAATTGGAAATTTACATTTTTCAGTTTTGTCAGACGTTTGTAAAATTCTTACAGTAGGCTTATTTGCGCAATTTGAGCATTTCTAGCATGTTTGGTTGAAATTGGAAATTTACTTTTTTCACTTTTGTCAGACAATTGCAATATTCTCACAATAAGCTAATTAGCTCAATTGGAGCATTTCTAGCATGTTTGGTTGAAATTGGAAATTTACATTTTTCAGTGTTGTCAGACGTTTGTAATATTCTCACAATAAGCTAATTAGCTAAATTGGAGCATTTCTAGCATGTTTGGTTGAAATTGCAAATTTACATTTTTCACTTCTGTCAGACAATTGCAATATTCTCACAATAAGCTAATTAGCTCAATTGGAGCATTTCTAGCATGTTTGGTTGAAATTGGAAATTTACATTTTTCAGTTTTGTCAGACGTTTGTAAAATTCTTACAGTAGGCTTATTTGCGCAATTTGAGCATTTCTAGCATGTTTGGTTGAAATTGGAAATTTACATTTTTCAGTGTTGTCAGACGTTTGTAATATTCTCACAATAAGCGAATTAGCTCAATTGGAGCATTTCTAGCATGTATGGTTGAAATTGAAAATTTACATTTTTCACTTTTGTCAGACAATTGCAATATTCTCTCAATAAGCTAATTAGCTCAATTGGAGCATTTCTAGCATGTTTGGTTGAAATTGGAAATTTACATTTTTCAGTTTTGTCAGACAATTGCAATATTCTCTCAATAAGCTAATTAGCTCATTTGGAGCATTTCTAGCATGTTTGGTTGAAATTAGAAATTTACATTTTTCAGTGTTGTCAGACGTTTGTAATATTCTCACAATAAGCTAATTAGCTCAATTGGAGCATTTCTAGCATGTTTGGTTGAAATTGGAAATTTACATTTTTCACTTTTGTCAGACAATTGCAATATTCTCACAATAAGCTAATTAGCTCAATTGGAACATTTCTAGCATGTTTGGTTGAAATTGGAAATTTACATTTTTCACTTTTGTCAGACAATTGCAATATTCTCTCAATAAGCTAATTAGCTCATTTGGAGCATTTCTAGCATGTTTGGTTGAAATTAGAAATTTACATTTTTCAGTGTTGTCAGACGTTTGTAATATTCTCACAATAAGCTAATTAGCTCAATTGTAGCATTTCTAGCATGTTTGGTTGAAATTGGAAATTTACATTTTTCACTTTTGTCAGACAATTGCAATATTCTCACAATAAGCTAATTAGCTCAATTGGAACATTTCTAGCATGTTTGGTTGAAATTGGAAATTTACATTTTTCACTTTTGTCAGACAATTGCAATATTCTCTCAATAAGCTAATTAGCTCATTTGGAGCATTTCTAGCATGTTTGGTTGAAATTAGAAATTTACATTTTTCAGTGTTGTCAGACGTTTGTAATATTCTCACAATAAGCTAATTAGCTCAATTGTAGCATTTCTAGCATGTTTGGTTGAAATTGGAAATTTACATTTTTCACTTTTGTCAGACGTTTGTAATATTCTCACAATAAGCTAATTAGCTCAATTGGAGCATTTCTAGCATGTTTGGTTGAAATTGGAAAATTACATTTTTCACTTTTGTCAGACAATTGCAATATTCTAACAATAAGCTAATTAGCTCAATTGGACCATTTCTAGCATGTTTGGTTGAAATTGGAAATTTACATTTTTCAATTTTGTCAGACGTTTGTAATATTCTCACAATAAGCTAATTAGCTCAATTGGAGCATTTCTAGCATGTTTGGTTGAAATTGGAAAATTACATTTTTCACTTTTGTCAGACAATTGCAATATTCTAACAATAAGCTAATTAGCTCAATTGGACCATTTCTAGCATGTTTGGTTGAAATTGGAAATTTACATTTTTCAATTTTGTCAGACGTTTGTAATATTCTCACAATAAGCTAATTAGCTCAATTGGACCATTTCTAGCATTTTTGGTTGAAATTGGAAATTTACATTTTTCAGTTTTGTCAGACGTTTGTAATATTCTCACAATAAGCTAATTAGCTCAATTAAAGCATTTCAAACATGTTTGGTTGAAATTGGAAATTTACATTTTTCACTTTTGTCAGACAATTGCAATATTCTCACAATAAGCTAATTAGCTCAATTGGAGCATTTCTAGCATGTTTGGTTGAAATTGGAAATTTACATTTTTCAGTTTTGTCAGACGTTTGTAGTATTCTCACAATAAGCTAATTAGCTCAATTGGAGCATTTCTAGCATGTTTGGTTGAAATTGGAAATTTACATTTTTCACTTTTGTCAGACAATTGCAATATTCTCTCAATAAGCTAATTAGCTTAATTCGAGCATTTCTAGCATGTTTGGTTGAAATTAGAAATTTACATTTTTCAGTTTTTTCAGACGTTTGTAATATTCTCACAATAAGCTAATTAGCTCAATTGGAGCATTTCTAGCATGTTTGGTTGAAATTGGAAATTTACATTTTTCAGTTTTGTCAGACGTTTGTAAAATTCTTACAGTAGGCTTATTTGCGCAATTTGAGCATTTCTAGCATGTTTGGTTGAAATTGGAAATTTACATTTTTCACTTTTGTCAGACAATTGCAATATTCTCACAATAAGCTAATTAGCTCAATTGGAGCATTTCTAGCATGTTTGGATGAAATTGGAAATTTACATTTTTCAGTGTTGTCAGACGTTTGTAATATTCTCACAATAAGCTAATTAGCTCAATTGGAGCATTTCTAGCATGTTTGGTTGAATTTGGAAATTTACATTTTTCACTTTTGTCAGACAATTGCAATATTCTCTCAATAAGCTAATTAGCTTAATTGGAGCATTTCTAGCATGTTTGGTTGAAATTGGAACTTTACATTTTTCAGTTTGTCAGACGTTTGTAGTATTTTCACAATAAGCAAATTATCTCAAATGGAGCATTTCTAGCATGTTTGGTTGAAATTGGAAATTTACATTTTTCAGTTTTGTCAGACGTTTGTAAAATTCTTACAGTAGGCCTATTTGCGCAATTTGAGCATTTCTAGCATGTTTGGTTGAAATTGGAAATTTACATTTTTCACTTTTGTCAGACAATTGCAATATTCTCACAATAAGCTAATTAGCTCAATTGGAGCATTTCTAGCATGTTTGGATGAAATTGGAAATTTACATTTTTCAGTGTTGTCAGACGTTTGTAATATTCTCACAATAAGCTAATTAGCTCAATTGGAGCATTTCTAGCATGTTTGGTTGAAATTGAAAATTTACATTTTTCACTTTTGTTAGACAATTGCAATATTCTCTCAATAAGCTAATTAGCTCAATTGGAGCATTTCTAGCATGTTTGGTTGAAATTAGAAATTTACATTTTTCAGTGTTGTCAGACGTTTGTAATATTCTCACAATAAGCTAATTAGCTCAATTAGAGCATTTCAAGCATGTTTGGTTGAAATTGGAAATTTTTATTTTTCAGTTTTGTCAGACGTTTGTAAAATTCTTACAGTAGGCTTATTTGCGCAATTTGAGCATTTCTAGCATGTTTGGTTGAAATTGGAAATTTACATTTTTCAGTGTTGTCAGACGTTTGTAATATTCTCACAATAAGCTAATTAGCTAAATTGGAGCATTTCTAGCATGTTTGGTTGAAATTGCAAATTTACATTTTTCACTTCTGTCAGACAATTGCAATATTCTCACAATAAGCTAATTAGCTCAATTGGAGCATTTCTAGCATGTTTGGTTGAAATTGGAAATTTACATTTTTCAGTTTTGTCAGAGGTTTGTAAAATTCTTACAGTAGGCTTATTTGCGCAATTTGAGCATTTCTAGCATGTTTGGTTGAAATTGGAAATTTACATTTTTCAGTGTTGTCAGACGTTTGTAATATTCTCACAATAAGCGAATTAGCTCAATTAGAGCATTTCTAGCATGTTTGGTTGAAATTGAAAATTTACATTTTTCACTTTTGTCAGACAATTGCAATATTCTCTCAATAAGCTAATTAGCTCAATTGGAGCATTTCTAGCATGTTTGGTTGAAATTGGAAATTTACATTTTTCAGTTTTGTCAGACGTTTGTAGTATTCTGACAATAAGCTAATTAGCTCAATTGGAGCATTTCTAGCATGTTAGGTTGAAATTGGAAATTTACATTTTTCACTTTTGTCAGACAATTGCAATATTCTCACAATAAGCTAATTAGCTCAATTGGAACATTTCTAGCATGTTTGGTTGAAATTGGAAATTTACATTTTTCACTTTTGTCAGACAATTGCAATATTCTCTCAATAAGCTAATTAGCTCATTTGGAGCATTTCTAGCATGTTTGGTTGAAATTAGAAATTTACATTTTTCAGTGTTGTCAGACGTTTGTAATATTCTCACAATAAGCTAATTAGCTCAATTGTAGCATTTCTAGCATGTTTGGTTGAAATTGGAAATTTACATTTTTCACTTTTGTCAGACGGTTGTAATATTCTCACAATAAGCTAATTAGCTCAATTGGACCATTTCTAGCATGTTTGGTTGAAATTGGAAATTTACATTTTTCAATTTTGTCAGACGTTTGTAATATTCTCACAATAAGCTAATTAGCTCAATTGGAGCATTTCTAGCATGTTTGGTTGAAATTGGAAATTTACATTTTTCACTTTTGTCAGACAATTGCAATATTCTCACAATAAGCTAATTAGCTCAATTGGAGCATTTGTAGCATGTTTGGTTGAAATTGGAAATTTACATTTTTCAGTTTTGTCTGACAATTGCAATATTCTCTCAATAAGCTAATTAGCTCAATTAGAGCATTTCAAGCATGTTTGGTTGAAATTGGAAATTTACATTTTTCACACTTGTCAGACAATTGCAATATTCTCACAATAAGCTAATTAGCTCAATTGGAGCATTTCTAGCATGTTTGGTTGAAATTGGAAATTTACATTTTTTACTTTTGTCAGACGTTTGTAGTATTCTTACAATAAGCTAATTAGCTCAATTGGAGCATTTCTAGCATGTTTGTTGAAATTGGAAATTTACATTTTTCACTTTTGTCAGACAATTGCAATATTCTCACAATAAGCTAATTAGCTCAATTGGACCATTTCTAGCATGTTTGGTTGAAATTGGAAATTTACATTTTTCAATTTTGTCAGACGTTTGTAATATTCTCACAATAAGCTAATTAGCTCAATTGGAGCATTTCTAGCATGTTTGGTTGAAATTGGAAAATTACATTTTTCACTTTTGTCAGACAATTGCAATATTCTAACAATAAGCTAATTAGCTCAATTGGACCATTTCTAGCATGTTTGGTTGAAATTGGAAATTTACATTTTTCAATTTTGTCAAACATTTGTAATATTCTCACAATAAGCTAATTAGCTCAATTGGACCATTTCTAGCATGTTTGGTTGAAATTGGAAATTTACATTTTTCAGTTTTGTCAGACGTTTGTAATATTCTCACAATAAGCTAATTAGCTCAATTAAAGCATTTCAAACATGTTTGGTTGAAATTGGAAATTTACATTTTTCACTTTTGTCAGACGTTTGTAATATTCTCACAATAAGCTAATTAGCTCAATTAAAGCATTTCAAACATGTTTGGTTGAAATTGGAAATTTACATTTTTCACTTTTGTCAGACAATTGCAATATTCTCACAATAAGCTAATTAGCTCATTTGGAGCATTTCTAGCATGTTTGGTTGAAATTAGAAATTTACATTTTTCAGTGTTGTCAGACGTTTGTAATATTCTCACAATAAGCTAATTAGCTCAATTGTAGCATTTCTAGCATGTTTGGTTGAAATTGGAAATTTACATTTTTCAGTGTTGTCAGACGTTTGTAATATTCTCACAATAAGCTAATTAGCTAAATTGGAGCATTTCTAGCATGTTTGGTTGAAATTGCAAATTTACATTTTTCACTTCTGTCAGACAATTGCAATATTCTCTCAATAAGCTAATTAGCTCATTTGGAGCATTTCTAGCATGTTTGGTTGAAATTAGAAATTTACATTTTTCAGTGTTGTCAGACGTTTGTAATATTCTCACAATAAGCTAATTAGCTCAATTGGAACATTTCTAGCATGTTTGGTTGAAATTGGAAATTTACATTTTTCACTTTTGTCAGACAATTGCAATATTCTCACAATAAGCTAATTAGCTCAATTGGAACATTTCTAGCATGTTTGGTTGAAATTGGAAATTTACATTTTTCACTTTTGTCAGACAATTGCAATATTCTCTCAATAAGCTAATTAGCTCATTTGGAGCATTTCTAGCATGTTTGGTTGAAATTAGAAATTTACATTTTTCAGTGTTGTCAGACGTTTGTAATATTCTCACAATAAGCTAATTAGCTCAATTGTAGCATTTCTAGCATGTTTGGTTGAAATTGGAAATTTACATTTTTCACTTTTGTCAGACGTTTGTAATATTCTCACAATAAGCTAATTAGCTCAATTGGAGCATTTCTAGCATGTTTGGTTGAAATTGGAAAATTACATTTTTCACTTTTGTCAGACAATTGCAATATTCTAACAATAAGCTAATTAGCTCAATTGGAACATTTCTAGCATGTTTGGTTGAAATTGGAAATTTACATTTTTCACTTTTGTCAGACAATTGCAATATTCTCTCAATAATCTAATTAGCTCATTTGGAGCATTTCTGGCATGTTTGGTTGAAATTAGAAATTTACATTTTTCAGTGTTGTCAGACGTTTGTAATATTCTCACAATAAGCTAATTAGCTCAATTGTAGCATTTCTAGCATGTTTGGTTGAAATTGGAAATTTACATTTTTCACTTTTGTCAGACGTTTGTAATATTCTCACAATAAGCTAATTAGCTCAATTGGAGCATTTCTAGCATGTTTGGTTGAAATTGGAAAATTACATTTTTCACTTTTGTCAGACAATTGCAATATTCTAACAATAAGCTAATTAGCTCAATTGGACCATTTCTAGCATGTTTGGTTGAAATTGGAAATTTACATTTTTCAATTTTGTCAGACGTTTGTAATATTCTCACAATAAGCTAATTAGCTCAATTGGAGCATTTCTAGCATGTTTGGTTGAAATTGGAAAATTACATTTTTCACTTTTGTCAGACAATTGCAATATTCTAACAATAAGCTAATTAGCTCAATTGGACCATTTCTAGCATGTTTGGTTGAAATTGGAAATTTACATTTTTCAATTTTGTCAGACGTTTGTAATATTCTCACAATAAGCTAATTAGCTCAATTGGACCATTTCTAGCATTTTTGGTTGAAATTGGAAATTTACATTTTTCAGTTTTGTCAGACGTTTGTAATATTCTCACAATAAGCTAATTAGCTCAATTAAAGCATTTCAAACATGTTTGGTTGAAATTGGAAATTTACATTTTTCACTTTTGTCAGACAATTGCAATATTCTCACAATAAGCTAATTAGCTCAATTGGAGCATTTCTAGCATGTTTGGTTGAAATTGGAAATTTACATTTTTCAGTTTTGTCAGACGTTTGTAGTATTCTCACAATAAGCTAATTAGCTCAATTGGAGCATTTCTAGCATGTTTGGTTGAAATTGGAAATTTACATTTTTCACTTTTGTCAGACAATTGCAATATTCTCTCAATAAGCTAATTAGCTTAATTCGAGCATTTCTAGCATGTTTGGTTGAAATTAGAAATTTACATTTTTCAGTTTTGTCAGACGTTTGTAATATTCTCACAATAAGCTAATTAGCTCAATTGGAGCATTTCTAGCATGTTTGGTTGAAATTGGAAATTTACATTTTTCAGTTTTGTCAGACGTTTGTAAAATTCTTACAGTAGGCTTATTTGCGCAGTTTGAGCATTTCTAGCATGTTTGGTTGAATTTGGAAATTTACATTTTTCACTTTTGTCAGACAATTGCAATATTCTCTCAATAAGCTAATTAGCTTAATTGGAGCATTTCTAGCATGTTTGGTTGAAATTGGAACTTTACATTTTTCAGTTTGTCAGACGTTTGTAGTATTTTCACAATAAGCAAATTATCTCAAATGGAGCATTTCTAGCATGTTTGGTTGAAATTGGAAATTTACATTTTTCAGTTTTGTCAGACGTTTGTAAAATTCTTACAGTAGGCTTATTTGCGCAATTTGAGCATTTCTAGCATGTTTGGTTGAAATTGGAAATTTACATTTTTCACTTTTGTCAGACAATTGCAATATTCTCACAATAAGCTAATTAGCTCAATTGGAGCATTTCTAGCATGTTTGGATGAAATTGGAAATTTACATTTTTCAGTGTTGTCAGACGTTTGTAATATTCTCACAATAAGCTAATTAGCTCAATTGGAGCATTTCTAGCATGTTTGGTTGAAATTGAAAATTTACATTTTTCACTTTTGTTAGACAATTGCAATATTCTCTCAATAAGCTAATTAGCTCAATTGGAGCATTTCTAGCATGTTTGGTTGAAATTAGAAATTTACATTTTTCAGTGTTGTCAGACGTTTGTAATATTCTCACAATAAGCTAATTAGCTCAATTAGAGCATTTCAAGCATGTTTGGTTGAAATTGGAAATTTTTATTTTTCAGTTTTGTCAGACGTTTGTAAAATTCTTACAGTAGGCTTATTTGCGCAATTTGAGCATTTCTAGCATGTTTGGTTGAAATTGGAAATTTACATTTTTCAGTGTTGTCAGACGTTTGTAATATTCTCACAATAAGCTAATTAGCTAAATTGGAGCATTTCTAGCATGTTTGGTTGAAATTGCAAATTTACATTTTTCACTTCTGTCAGACAATTGCAATATTCTCACAATAAGCTAATTAGCTCAATTGGAGCATTTCTAGCATGTTTGGTTGAAATTGGAAATTTACATTTTTCAGTTTTGTCAGAGGTTTGTAAAATTCTTACAGTAGGCTTATTTGCGCAATTTGAGCATTTCTAGCATGTTTGGTTGAAATTGGAAATTTACATTTTTCAGTGTTGTCAGACGTTTGTAATATTCTCACAATAAGCGAATTAGCTCAATTAGAGCATTTCTAGCATGTTTGGTTGAAATTGAAAATTTACATTTTTCACTTTTGTCAGACAATTGCAATATTCTCTCAATAAGCTAATTAGCTCAATTGGAGCATTTCTAGCATGTTTGGTTGAAATTGGAAATTTACATTTTTCAGTTTTGTCAGACGTTTGTAGTATTCTGACAATAAGCTAATTAGCTCAATTGGAGCATTTCTAGCATGTTAGGTTGAAATTGGAAATTTACATTTTTCACTTTTGTCAGACAATTGCAATATTCTCACAATAAGCTAATTAGCTCAATTGGAACATTTCTAGCATGTTTGGTTGAAATTGGAAATTTACATTTTTCACTTTTGTCAGACAATTGCAATATTCTCTCAATAAGCTAATTAGCTCATTTGGAGCATTTCTAGCATGTTTGGTTGAAATTAGAAATTTACATTTTTCAGTGTTGTCAGACGTTTGTAATATTCTCACAATAAGCTAATTAGCTCAATTGTAGCATTTCTAGCATGTTTGGTTGAAATTGGAAATTTACATTTTTCACTTTTGTCAGACGGTTGTAATATTCTCACAATAAGCTACTTAGCTCAATTGGACCATTTCTAGCATGTTTGGTTGAAATTGGAAATTTACATTTTTCAATTTTGTCAGACGTTTGTAATATTCTCACAATAAGCTAATTAGCTCAATTGGAGCATTTCTAGCATGTTTGGTTGAAATTGGAAATTTACATTTTTCACTTTTGTCAGACAATTGCAATATTATCACAATAAGCTAATTAGCTCAATTGGAGCATTTGTAGCATGTTTGGTTGAAATTGGAAATTTACATTTTTCAGTTTTGACTGACAATTGCAATATTCTCTCAATAAGCTAATTAGCTCAATTAGAGCATTTCAAGCATGTTTGGTTGAAATTGGAAATTTACATTTTTCACACTTGTCAGACAATTGCAATATTCTCACAATAAGCTAATTAGCTCAATTGGAGCATTTCTAGCATGTTTGGTTGAAATTGGAAATTTACATTTTTTACTTTTGTCAGACGTTTGTAGTATTCTTACAATAAGCTAATTAGCTCAATTGGAGCATTTCTAGCATGTTTGTTGAAATTGGAAATTTACATTTTTCACTTTTGTCAGACAATTGCAATATTCTCACAATAAGCTAATTAGCTCAATTGGACCATTTCTAGCATGTTTGGTTGAAATTGGAAATTTACATTTTTCAATTTTGTCAGACGTTTGTAATATTCTCACAATAAGCTAATTAGCTCAATTGGAGCATTTCTAGCATGTTTGGTTGAAATTGGAAAATTACATTTTTCACTTTTGTCAGACAATTGCAATATTCTAACAATAAGCTAATTAGCTCAATTGGACCATTTCTAGCATGTTTGGTTGAAATTGGAAATTTACATTTTTCAATTTTGTCAGACGTTTGTAATATTCTCACAATAAGCTAATTAGCTCAATTGGACCATTTCTAGCATGTTTGGTTGAAATTGGAAATTTACATTTTTCAGTTTTGTCAGACGTTTGTAATATTCTCACAATAAGCTAATTAGCTCAATTAAAGCATTTCAAACATGTTTGGTTGAAATTGGAAATTTACATTTTTCACTTTTGTCAGACAATTGCAATATTCTCACAATAAGCTAATTAGCTCAATTGGAGCATTTCTAGCATGTTTGGATGAAATTGGAAATTTACATTTTTCAGTGTTGTCAGACGTTTGTAATATTCTCACAATAAGCTAATTAGCTCAATTGGAGCATTTCTAGCATGTTTGGTTGAAATTGAAAATTTACATTTTTCACTTTTGTTAGACAATTGCAATATTCTCTCAATAAGCTAATTAGCTCAATTGGAGCATTTCTAGCATGTTTGGTTGAAATTAGAAATTTACATTTTTCAGTGTTGTCAGACGTTTGTAATATTCTCACAATAAGCTAATTAGCTCAATTAGAGCATTTCAAGCATGTTTGGTTGAAATTGGAAATTTTTATTTTTCAGTTTTGTCAGACGTTTGTAAAATTCTTACAGTAGGCTTATTTGCGCAATTTGAGCATTTCTAGCATGTTTGGTTGAAATTGGAAATTTACATTTTTCAGTGTTGTCAGACGTTTGTAATATTCTCACAATAAGCTAATTAGCTAAATTGGAGCATTTCTAGCATGTTTGGTTGAAATTGCAAATTTACATTTTTCACTTCTGTCAGACAATTGCAATATTCTCTCAATAAGCTAATTAGCTCATTTGGAGCATTTCTAGCATGTTTGGTTGAAATTAGAAATTTACATTTTTCAGTGTTGTCAGACGTTTGTAATATTCTCACAATAAGCTAATTAGCTCAATTGGAACATTTCTAGCATGTTTGGTTGAAATTGGAAATTTACATTTTTCACTTTTGTCAGACAATTGCAATATTCTCTCAATAAGCTAATTAGCTCAATTGGAGCATTTCTAGCATGTTTGGTTGAAATTGGAAATTTACATTTTTCACTTTTGTCAGACAATTGCAATATTCTCACAATAAGCTAATTAGCTCAATTGGAACATTTCTAGCATGTTTGGTTGAAATTGGAAATTTACATTTTTCACTTTTGTCAGACAATTGCAATATTCTCTCAATAAGCTAATTAGCTCATTTGGAGCATTTCTAGCATGTTTGGTTGAAATTAGAAATTTACATTTTTCAGTGTTGTCAGACGTTTGTAATATTCTCACAATAAGCTAATTAGCTCAATTGTAGCATTTCTAGCATGTTTGGTTGAAATTGGAAATTTACATTTTTCACTTTTGTCAGACGTTTGTAATATTCTCACAATAAGCTAATTAGCTCAATTGGAGCATTTCTAGCATGTTTGGTTGAAATTGGAAAATTACATTTTTCACTTTTGTCAGACAATTGCAATATTCTAACAATAAGCTAATTAGCTCAATTGGAACATTTCTAGCATGTTTGGTTGAAATTGGAAATTTACATTTTTCACTTTTGTCAGACAATTGCAATATTCTCTCAATAAGCTAATTAGCTCATTTGGAGAATTTCTGGCATGTTTGGTTGAAATTAGAAATTTACATTTTTCAGTGTTGTCAGACGTTTGTAATATTCTCACAATAAGCTAATTAGCTCAATTGTAGCATTTCTAGCATGTTTGGTTGAAATTGGAAATTTACATTTTTCACTTTTGTCAGACGTTTGTAATATTCTCACAATAAGCTAATTAGCTCAATTGGAGCATTTCTAGCATGTTTGGTTGAAATTGGAAAATTACATTTTTCACTTTTGTCAGACAATTGCAATATTCTAACAATAAGCTAATTAGCTCAATTGGACCATTTCTAGCATGTTTGGTTGAAATTGGAAATTTACATTTTTCAATTTTGTCAGACGTTTGTAATATTCTCACAATAAGCTAATTAGCTCAATTGGAGCATTTCTAGCATGTTTGGTTGAAATTGGAAAATTACATTTTTCACTTTTGTCAGACAATTGCAATATTCTAACAATAAGCTAATTAGCTCAATTGGACCATTTCTAGCATGTTTGGTTGAAATTGGAAATTTACATTTTTCAATTTTGTCAGACGTTTGTAATATTCTCACAATAAGCTAATTAGCTCAATTGGACCATTTCTAGCATTTTTGGTTGAAATTGGAAATTTACATTTTTCAGTTTTGTCAGACGTTTGTAATATTCTCACAATAAGCTAATTAGCTCAATTAAAGCATTTCAAACATGTTTGGTTGAAATTGGAAATTTACATTTTTCACTTTTGTCAGACAATTGCAATATTCTCACAATAAGCTAATTAGCTCAATTGGAGCATTTCTAGCATGTTTGGTTGAAATTGGAAATTTACATTTTTCAGTTTTGTCAGACGTTTGTAGTATTCTCACAATAAGCTAATTAGCTCAATTGGAGCATTTCTAGCATGTTTGGTTGAAATTGGAAATTTACATTTTTCACTTTTGTCAGACAATTGCAATATTCTCTCAATAAGCTAATTAGCTTAATTCGAGCATTTCTAGCATGTTTGGTTGAAATTAGAAATTTACATTTTTCAGTTTTGTCAGACGTTTGTAATATTCTCACAATAAGCTAATTAGCTCAATTGGAGCATTTCTAGCATGTTTGGTTGAAATTGGAAATTTACATTTTTCAGTTTTGTCAGACGTTTGTAAAATTCTTACAGTAGGCTTATTTGCGCAGTTTGAGCATTTCTAGCATGTTTGGTTGAATTTGGAAATTTACATTTTTCACTTTTGTCAGACAATTGCAATATTCTCTCAATAAGCTAATTAGCTTAATTGGAGCATTTCTAGCATGTTTGGTTGAAATTGGAACTTTACATTTTTCAGTTTGTCAGACGTTTGTAGTATTTTCACAATAAGCAAATTATCTCAAATGGAGCATTTCTAGCATGTTTGGTTGAAATTGGAAATTTACATTTTTCAGTTTTGTCAGACGTTTGTAAAATTCTTACAGTAGGCTTATTTGCGCAATTTGAGCATTTCTAGCATGTTTGGTTGAAATTGGAAATTTACATTTTTCACTTTTGTCAGACAATTGCAATATTCTCACAATAAGCTAATTAGCTCAATTGGAGCATTTCTAGCATGTTTGGATGAAATTGGAAATTTACATTTTTCAGTGTTGTCAGACGTTTGTAATATTCTCACAATAAGCTAATTAGCTCAATTGGAGCATTTCTAGCATGTTTGGTTGAAATTGAAAATTTAAATTTTTCACTTTTGTTAGACAATTGCAATATTCTCTCAATAAGCTAATTAGCTCAATTGGAGCATTTCTAGCATGTTTGGTTGAAATTAGAAATTTACATTTTTCAGTGTTGTCAGACGTTTGTAATATTCTCACAATAAGCTAATTAGCTCAATTAGAGCATTTCAAGCATGTTTGGTTGAAATTGGAAATTTTTATTTTTCAGTTTTGTCAGACGTTTGTAAAATTCTTACAGTAGGCTTATTTGCGCAATTTGAGCATTTCTAGCATGTTTGGTTGAAATTGGAAATTTACATTTTTCAGTGTTGTCAGACGTTTGTAATATTCTCACAATAAGCTAATTAGCTAAATTGGAGCATTTCTAGCATGTTTGGTTGAAATTGCAAATTTACATTTTTCACTTCTGTCAGACAATTGCAATATTCTCACAATAAGCTAATTAGCTCAATTGGAGCATTTCTAGCATGTTTGGTTGAAATTGGAAATTTACATTTTTCAGTTTTGTCAGAGGTTTGTAAAATTCTTACAGTAGGCTTATTTGCGCAATTTGAGCATTTCTAGCATGTTTGGTTGAAATTGGAAATTTACATTTTTCAGTGTTGTCAGACGTTTGTAATATTCTCACAATAAGCGAATTAGCTCAATTAGAGCATTTCTAGCATGTTTGGTTGAAATTGAAAATTTACATTTTTCACTTTTGTCAGACAATTGCAATATTCTCTCAATAAGCTAATTAGCTCAATTGGAGCATTTCTAGCATGTTTGGTTGAAATTGGAAATTTACATTTTTCAGTTTTGTCAGACGTTTGTAGTATTCTGACAATAAGCTAATTAGCTCAATTGGAGCATTTCTAGCATGTTAGGTTGAAATTGGAAATTTACATTTTTCACTTTTGTCAGACAATTGCAATATTCTCACAATAAGCTAATTAGCTCAATTGGAACATTTCTAGCATGTTTGGTTGAAATTGGAAATTTACATTTTTCACTTTTGTCAGACAATTGCAATATTCTCTCAATAAGCTAATTAGCTCATTTGGAGCATTTCTAGCATGTTTGGTTGAAATTAGAAATTTACATTTTTCAGTGTTGTCAGACGTTTGTAATATTCTCACAATAAGCTAATTAGCTCAATTGTAGCATTTCTAGCATGTTTGGTTGAAATTGGAAATTTACATTTTTCACTTTTGTCAGACGGTTGTAATATTCTCACAATAAGCTACTTAGCTCAATTGGACCATTTCTAGCATGTTTGGTTGAAATTGGAAATTTACATTTTTCAATTTTGTCAGACGTTTGTAATATTCTCACAATAAGCTAATTAGCTCAATTGGAGCATTTCTAGCATGTTTGGTTGAAATTGGAAATTTACATTTTTCACTTTTGTCAGACAATTGCAATATTCTCACAATAAGCTAATTAGCTCAATTGGAGCATTTGTAGCATGTTTGGTTGAAATTGGAAATTTACATTTTTCAGTTTTGTCTGACAATTGCAATATTCTCTCAATAAGCTAATTAGCTCAATTAGAGCATTTCAAGCATGTTTGGTTGAAATTGGAAATTTACATTTTTCACACTTGTCAGACAATTGCAATATTCTCACAATAAGCTAATTAGCTCAATTGGAGCATTTCTAGCATGTTTGGTTGAAATTGGAAATTTACATTTTTTACTTTTGTCAGACGTTTGTAGTATTCTTACAATAAGCTAATTAGCTCAATTGGAGCATTTCTAGCATGTTTGTTGAAATTGGAAATTTACATTTTTCACTTTTGTCAGACAATTGCAATATTCTCACAATAAGCTAATTAGCTCAATTGGACCATTTCTAGCATGTTTGGTTGAAATTGGAAATTTACATTTTTCAATTTTGTCAGACGTTTGTAATATTCTCACAATAAGCTAATTAGCTCAATTGGAGCATTTCTAGCATGTTTGGTTGAAATTGGAAAATTACATTTTTCACTTTTGTCAGACAATTGCAATATTCTAACAATAAGCTAATTAGCTCAATTGGACCATTTCTAGCATGTTTGGTTGAAATTGGAAATTTACATTTTTCAATTTTGTCAGACGTTTGTAATATTCTCACAATAAGCTAATTAGCTCAATTGGACCATTTCTAGCATGTTTGGTTGAAATTGGAAATTTACATTTTTCAGTTTTGTCAGACGTTTGTAATATTCTCACAATAAGCTAATTAGCTCAATTAAAGCATTTCAAACATGTTTGGTTGAAATTGGAAATTTACATTTTTCACTTTTGTCAGACAATTGCAATATTCTCACAATAAGCTAATTAGCTCAATTGGAGCATTTCTAGCATGTTTGGTTGAAATTGGAAATTTACATTTTTCAGTTTTGTCAGACGTTTGTAGTATTCTCACAATAAGCTAATTAGCTCAATTGGAGCATTTCTAGCATGTTTGGTTGAAATTGGAAATTTACATTTTTCACTTTTGTCAGACAATTGCAATATTCTCTCAATAAGCTAATTAGCTTAATTCGAGCATTTCTAGCATGTTTGGTTGAAATTAGAAATTTACATTTTTCAGTTTTGTCAGACGTTTGTAATATTCTCACAATAAGCTAATTAGCTCAATTGGAGCATTTCTAGCATGTTTGGTTGAAATTGGAAATTTACATTTTTCAGTTTTGTCAGACGTTTGTAAAATTCTTACAGTAGGCTTATTTGCGCAGTTTGAGCATTTCTAGCATGTTTGGTTGAATTTGGAAATTTACATTTTTCACTTTTGTCAGACAATTGCAATATTCTCTCAATAAGCTAATTAGCTTAATTGGAGCATTTCTAGCATGTTTGGTTGAAATTGGAACTTTACATTTTTCAGTTTGTCAGACGTTTGTAGTATTTTCACAATAAGCAAATTATCTCAAATGGAGCATTTCTAGCATGTTTGGTTGAAATTGGAAATTTACATTTTTCAGTTTTGTCAGACGTTTGTAAAATTCTTACAGTAGGCTTATTTGCGCAATTTGAGCATTTCTAGCATGTTTGGTTGAAATTGGAAATTTACATTTTTCACTTTTGTCAGACAATTGCAATATTCTCACAATAAGCTAATTAGCTCAATTGGAGCATTTCTAGCATGTTTGGATGAAATTGGAAATTTACATTTTTCAGTGTTGTCAGACGTTTGTAATATTCTCACAATAAGCTAATTAGCTCAATTGGAGCATTTCTAGCATGTTTGGTTGAAATTGAAAATTTACATTTTTCACTTTTGTTAGACAATTGCAATATTCTCTCAATAAGCTAATTAGCTCAATTGGAGCATTTCTAGCATGTTTGGTTGAAATTAGAAATTTACATTTTTCAGTGTTGTCAGACGTTTGTAATATTCTCACAATAAGCTAATTAGCTCAATTAGAGCATTTCAAGCATGTTTGGTTGAAATTGGAAATTTTTATTTTTCAGTTTTGTCAGACGTTTGTAAAATTCTTACAGTAGGCTTATTTGCGCAATTTGAGCATTTCTAGCATGTTTGGTTGAAATTGGAAATTTACATTTTTCAGTGTTGTCAGACGTTTGTAATATTCTCACAATAAGCTAATTAGCTAAATTGGAGCATTTCTAGCATGTTTGGTTGAAATTGCAAATTTACATTTTTCACTTCTGTCAGACAATTGCAATATTCTCACAATAAGCTAATTAGCTCAATTGGAGCATTTCTAGCATGTTTGGTTGAAATTGGAAATTTACATTTTTCAGTTTTGTCAGAGGTTTGTAAAATTCTTACAGTAGGCTTATTTGCGCAATTTGAGCATTTCTAGCATGTTTGGTTGAAATTGGAAATTTACATTTTTCAGTGTTGTCAGACGTTTGTAATATTCTCACAATAAGCGAATTAGCTCAATTGGAGCATTTCTAGCATGTTTGGTTGAAATTGAAAATTTACATTTTTCACTTTTGTCAGACAATTGCAATATTCTCTCAATAAGCTAATTAGCTCAATTGGAGCATTTCTAGCATGTTTGGTTGAAATTGGAAATTTACATTTTTCAGTTTTGTCAGACGTTTGTAGTATTCTGACAATAAGCTAATTAGCTCAATTGGAGCATTTCTAGCATGTTAGGTTGAAATTGGAAATTTACATTTTTCACTTTTGTCAGACAATTGCAATATTCTCACAATAAGCTAATTAGCTCAATTGGAACATTTCTAGCATGTTTGGTTGAAATTGGAAATTTACATTTTTCACTTTTGTCAGACAATTGCAATATTCTCTCAATAAGCTAATTAGCTCATTTGGAGCATTTCTAGCATGTTTGGTTGAAATTAGAAATTTACATTTTTCAGTGTTGTCAGACGTTTGTAAAATTCTTACAGTAGGCTTATTTGCGCAATTTGAGCATTTCTAGCATGTTTGGTTGAAATTGGAAATTTACATTTTTCACTTTTGTCAGACAATTGCAATATTCTCACAATAAGCTAATTAGCTCAATTGGAGCATTTCTAGCATGTTTGGATGAAATTGGAAATTTACATTTTTCAGTGTTGTCAGACGTTTGTAATATTCTCACAATAAGCTAATTAGCTCAATTGGAGCATTTCTAGCATGTTTGGTTGAAATTGAAAATTTACATTTTTCACTTTTGTTAGACAATTGCAATATTCTCTCAATAAGCTAATTAGCTCAATTGGAGCATTTCTAGCATGTTTGGTTGAAATTAGAAATTTACATTTTTCAGTGTTGTCAGACGTTTGTAATATTCTCACAATAAGCTAATTAGCTCAATTAGAGCATTTCAAGCATGTTTGGTTGAAATTGGAAATTTTTATTTTTCAGTTTTGTCAGACGTTTGTAAAATTCTTACAGTAGGCTTATTTGCGCAATTTGAGCATTTCTAGCATGTTTGGTTGAAATTGGAAATTTACATTTTTCAGTGTTGTCAGACGTTTGTAATATTCTCACAATAAGCTAATTAGCTAAATTGGAGCATTTCTAGCATGTTTGGTTGAAATTGCAAATTTACATTTTTCACTTCTGTCAGACAATTGCAATATTCTCACAATAAGCTAATTAGCTCAATTGGAGCATTTCTAGCATGTTTGGTTGAAATTGGAAATTTACATTTTTCAGTTTTGTCAGAGGTTTGTAAAATTCTTACAGTAGGCTTATTTGCGCAATTTGAGCATTTCTAGCATGTTTGGTTGAAATTGGAAATTTACATTTTTCAGTTTTGTCAGACGTTTGTAGTATTCTGACAATAAGCTAATTAGCTCAATTGGAGCATTTCTAGCATGTTAGGTTGAAATTGGAAATTTACATTTTTCACTTTTGTCAGACAATTGCAATATTCTCACAATAAGCTAATTAGCTCAATTGGAACATTTCTAGCATGTTTGGTTGAAATTGGAAATTTACATTTTTCACTTTTGTCAGACAATTGCAATATTCTCTCAATAAGCTAATTAGCTCATTTGGAGCATTTCTAGCATGTTTGGTTGAAATTAGAAATTTACATTTTTCAGTGTTGTCAGACGTTTGTAATATTCTCACAATAAGCTAATTAGCTCAATTGTAGCATTTCTAGCATGTTTGGTTGAAATTGGAAATTTACATTTTTCACTTTTGTCAGACGGTTGTAATATTCTCACAATAAGCTAATTAGCTCAATTGGAGCATTTCTAGCATGTTTGGTTGAAATTGGAAAATTACATTTTTCACTTTTGTCAGACAATTGCAATATTCTAACAATAAGCTAATTAGCTCAATTGGACCATTTCTAGCATGTTTGGTTGAAATTGGAAATTTACATTTTTCAATTTTGTCAGACGTTTGTAATATTCTCACAATAAGCTAATTAGCTCAATTGGAGCATTTCTAGCATGTTTGGTTGAAATTGGAAATTTACATTTTTCACTTTTGTCAGACAATTGCAATATTCTCACAATAAGCTAATTAGCTCAATTGGAGCATTTGTAGCATGTTTGGTTGAAATTGGAAATTTACATTTTTCAGTTTTGTCTGACAATTGCAATATTCTCTCAATAAGCTAATTAGCTCAATTAGAGCATTTCAAGCATGTTTGGTTGAAATTGGAAATTTACATTTTTCACACTTGTCAGACAATTGCAATATTCTCACAATAAGCTAATTAGCTCAATTGGAGCATTTCTAGCATGTTTGGTTGAAATTGGAAATTTACATTTTTTACTTTTGTCAGACGTTTGTAGTATTCTTACAATAAGCTAATTAGCTCAATTGGAGCATTTCTAGCATGTTTGTTGAAATTGGAAATTTACATTTTTCACTTTTGTCAGACAATTGCAATATTCTCACAATAAGCTAATTAGCTCAATTGGAGCATTTCTAGCATGTTTGGTTGAAATTGGAAAATTACATTTTTCACTTTTGTCAGACAATTGCAATATTCTCTCAATAAGCTAATTAGCTTAATTGGAGCCTTTCTAGCATGTTTGGTTGAAATTAGAAATTTACATTTTTCAGTGTTGTCAGACGTTTGTAATATTTTCACAATAAGCTAATTAGCTCAATTGGAGCATTTCTAGCATGTTTGGTTGAAATTGGAAATTTACATTTTTCAGTTTTGTCAGACGCTTGTAAAATTCTTACAGTAGGCTTATTTGCGCAATTTGAGCATTTCTAGCATGTTTGGTTGAAATTGGAAATTTACATTTTTCAGTGTTGTCAGACGTTTGTAATATTCTCACAATAAGCTAATTAGCTCAATTGGAGCATTTCTAGCATGTTTGTTGAAATTGGAAATTTACATTTTTCAGTTTTGTCAGTCGTTTGTAACATTCTCACAATAAGCTAATTAGCTCAATTAGAGCATTTCAAGCATGTTTGGTTGAAATTGGAATTTTACATTTTTCACTTTTGTCAGACAATTTCAATATTCTCACAATAAGCTAATTAGCTCAATTGGAGCATTTCTAGCATGTTTGGTTCAAATTGGAAATTTACATTTTTCAATTCTGTTAGACGTTTGTAATATTCTCACAATAAGCTAATTAGCTCAATTGGAGCATTTCTAGCATGTTTGGTTGAAATTGGAAATTTACATTTTTCAGTTTTGTCAGACAATTGCAATAATCTCTCAATAAGCTAATTAGTTCAATTGGAGCATTTCTAGCATGTTTGGTTGAAATTGGAACTTTACATTTTTAAGTTTTGTCAGACGTTTGTAGTATTCTCACAATAAGCTAATTGTCTCAATTGGAGCATTTCTAGCATGTTTGGTTGAAATTGGAAATTTACATTTTTCACTTTTGTCAGACAATTGCAATATTCTCACAATAAGCTAATTAGCTCAATTGGAGCATTTCTAGCATGTTTGGTTGAAATTGGAAATTTACATTTTTCAATTTTCTTAGGCGTTTGTAATATTCTCACAATAAGCTAATTAGCTCAATTGGAGCATTTCTAGCATGTTTGGTTGAAGTTGGAAATTTACATTTTTCACTTTTGTCAGACAATTGCAATATCCTCACAATAAGCTATTTAGCTCAATTGGAGCATTTCTAGCATGTTTGGTTGAAATTGGAAATTTACATTTTTCACTTTTGTCAGACAGTTGCAATATTCTCTCAATAAGCTAATTAGCTCATTTGGAGCATTTCTAGCATGTTTGGTTGAAATTAGAAATTTACATTTTTCAGTGTTGTCAGACATTTGTAATATTCTCACAATAAGCTAATTAGCTCAATTGGAGCATTTCTAGCATGTTTGGTTGAAATTGGAAATTTACATTTTTCAGTTTTGTCAGACGTTTGTAAAATTCTTACAGTAAGCTTATTTGCGCAATTTGAGCATTTCTAGCATGTTTGGTTGAAATTGGAAATTTACTTCTTTCACTTTTGTCAGACAATTGCAATATTCTCACAATAAGCTAATTAGCTCAATTGGAGCATTTCTAGCATGTTTGGTTGAAATTAGAATTCTACATTTTTCAGTTAAGTCAGACGTTTGTAATATTCTCACAATAAGCTAATTAGCTCAATTGGACCATTTCTAGCATGTTTGGTTGAAATTGGAAATTTACATTTTTCACTTTTGTCAGACGTTTGTAATATTCTCACAATAAGCTAATTAGCTCAATTGGACCATTTCTAGCATGTTTGGTTGAAATTGGAAATTTACATTTTTCAGTGTTGTCAGACGTTTGTAATATTCTCACAATGAGCTAATTAGCTCAATTGGACCATTTCTAGCATGTTTGGTTGAAATTGGAAATTTACATTTTTCAGTTTTGTCAGACGTTTGTAATATTCTCACAATAAGCTAATTAGCTCAATTAGAGCATTTCAAACATGTTTGGTTGAAATTGGAAATTTACATTTTTCACTTTTTTCAGACAATTGCAATATTCTCACAATAAGCTAATTAGCTCAATTGGAGCATTTCTAGCATGTTTGGTTGAAATTGGAAATTTACATTTTTCACTTTTGTCAGACAATTGCAATATTCTCTCAATAAGCTAATTAGCTTAATTCGAGCATTTCTAGCATGTTTGGTTGAAATTAGAAATTTACATTTTTCAGTTTTGTCAGACGTTTGTAATATTCTCACAATAAGCTAATTAGCTCAATTGGAGCATTTCTAGCATGTTTGGTTGAAATTGGAAATTTACATTTTTCAGTTTTGTCAGACGTTTGTAAAATTCTTACAGTAGGCTTATTTGCGCAGTTTGAGCATTTCTAGCATGTTTGGTTGAATTTGGAAATTTACATTTTTCACTTTTGTCAGACAATTGCAATATTCTCACAATAAGCTAATTAGCTCAATTGGAGCATTTCTAGCATGTTTGGTTGAAATTGGAAATTTACATTTTTCAGTGTTGTCAGACGTTTGTAATATTCTCACAATGAGCTAATTAGCTCAATTGGACCATTTCTAGCATGTTTGGTTGAAATTGGAAATTTACATTTTTCAGTTTTGTCAGACGTTTGTAATATTCTCACAATAAGCTAATTAGCTCAATTAGAGCATTTCAAACATGTTTGGTTGAAATTGGAAATTTACATTTTTCACTTTTGTCAGACAATTGCAATATTCTCACAATAAGCTAATTAGCTCAATTGGAGCATTTCTAGCATGTTTGGTTGAAATTGGAAATTTACATTTTTCAGTTTTGTCAGACGTTTGTAGTATTCTCACAATAAGCTAATTAGCTCAATTGGAGCATTTCTAGCATGTTTGGTTGAAATTGGAAGTTTACATTTTTCACTTTTGTCAGACAATTGCAATATTTTCACAATAAGCTAATTAGCTCAATTGGAGCATTTCTAGCATGTTTGGTTGAAATTGGAAATTTACATTTTTCAGTTTTGTCAGACGTTTGTAGTATTCTCACAATAAGCTAATTAGCTCAATTGGAGCATTTCTAGCATGTTTGGTTGAAATTGGAAATTTACATTTTTCACTTTTGTCAGACAATTGCAATATTCTCACAATAAGCTAATTAGCTCAATTGGAGCATTTCTAGCATGTTTGGTTGAAATTGGAAAATTACATTTTTCACTTTTGTCAGACAATTGCAATATTCTCACAATAAGCTAATTAGCTTAATTGGAGCATTTCTAGCATGTTTGGTTGAAATTAGAAATTTACATTTTTCAGTTTTGTCAGACGTTTGTAATATTCTCACAATAAGCTAATTAGCTCAATTGGAGCATTTCTAGCATGTTTGGTTGAAATTGGAAATTTACATTTTTCAGTTTTGTCAGAAGTTTGTAAAATTCTTACAGTAGGCTTGTTTGCGCAATTTGAGCATTTCTAGCATGTTTGGTTGAAATTGGAAATTTACATTTTTCAGTTTTGTCAGACGTTTGTAATATTCTCACAATAAGCTAATTAGCTCAATTGGAGCATTTCTAGCGTGTTTGGTTGAAATTGGAAATTTACATTTTTCAGTGTTGTCAGACGTTTGTAATATTCTCACAATAAGCTAATTAGCTCAATTGAAGCATTTCTAGCATGTTTGGTTGAAATTGGAAATTTACATTTTTCAGTTTTGTCAGACGTTTGTAAAATTCTTACAGTAGTCTTATTTGCGCAATTTGAGCATTTCTAGCATGTTTGGTTGAAATTGGAAATTTACATTTTTCACTTTTGTCAGACAATTGCAATATTCTCACAATAAGCTAATTAGCTCAATTGGAGCATTTCTAGCATGTTTGGTTGAAATTGGAAAATTACATTTTTCACTTTTGTCAGACAATTGCAATATTCTCTCAATAAGCTAATTAGCTTAATTGGAGCATTTCTAGCATGTTTGGTTGAAATTAGAAATTTACATTTTTCAGTTTTGTCAGACGTTTGTAATATTCTCACAATAAGCTAATTAGCTCAATTGGAGCATTTCTAGCATGTTTGGTTGAAATTGGAAATTTACATTTTTCAGTTTTGTCAGACGTTTGTAAAATTCTTACAGTAGGCTTATTTGCGCAGTTTGAGCATTTCTAGCATGTTTGGTTGAATTTGGAAATTTACATTTTTCACTTTTGTCAGACAATTGCAATATTCTCACAATAAGCTAATTAGCTCAATTGGAGCATTTCTAGCATGTTTGGTTGAAAGTGGAATTTCAAATTTTTCACTTTTGTCAGACAATTGCAATATTTTCACAATAAGCTAATTAGCTCAATTGGAGCATTTCTAGCATGTTTGGTTGAAATTGGAAAATTACATTTTTCACTTTTGTTAGACAGTTGCAATATTCTCTCAATAAGCTAATTAGCTTAATTGGAGCATTTCTAGCATGTTTGGTTGAAATTGGAAATTTACATTTTTCAATTTTGTTAGACGTTTGTAATATTCTCACAATAAGCTAATTAGCTCAATTGGAGCATTTCTAGCATGTTTGGTTGAAGTTGGAAATTTACATTTTTCACTTTTGTCAGACAATTGCAATATTCTCACAATAAGCTAATTAGCTCAATTGGAGCATTTCTAGCATGTTTGGTTGAAATTGGAAATTTACATTTTTCACTTTTGTCAGACAGTTGCAATATTCTCTCAATAAGCTAATTAGCTCAATTGGAGCATTTCTAGCATGTTTGGTTGAAATTAGAAATTTACATTTTTTAGTGTTGTCAGACGTTTGTAATATTCTAACAATAAGCTAATTAGCTCAATTGGAGCATTTCTAGCATGTTTGGTTTAATTTGGAAATTTACATTTTTCACTTTTGTCAGACGTTTGTAAAATTCTTACAGTAGGCTTATTTGCGCAATTTGACCATTTCTAGCATGTTTAGTTGAAATTGGAAATTTACATTTTTCACTTTTGTCAGACAATTGCAATATTCTCACAATAAGCTAATTAGCTCAATTGGAGCATTTCTAGCATGTTTGGTTGAAATTGGAAATTTACATTTTTCAGTGTTGTCAGACGTTTGTAATATTCTCACAATAAGCTAATTAGCTCAATTGGAGCATTTCTAGCACGTTTGGTTGAAATTGGAAATTTACATTTTTCACTTTTGTCAGACGTTTGTAATATTCTCACAATAAGCTAATTAGCTCAATTGGAGCATTTCTAGCACGTTTGGTTGAAATTGGAAATTTACATTTTTCACTTTTGTCAAACAATTGCAATATTCTCTCACTAAGCTAATTAGCTCAATTGGAGCATTTCTAGCATGTTTGGTTGAAATTGGAAATTTACATTTTTCACTTTTGTCAGACGTTTGTAATATTCTCACAATAAGCTAATTAGCTCAATTGGAGCATTTCTAGCACGTTTGGTTGAAATTGGAAATTTACATTTTTCACTTTTGTCAGACAATTGCAAAATTCTCTCAATAAGCTAATTAGCTCAAATGGAGCATTTCTAGCATGTTTGGTTGAAATTGGAAATTTACATTTTTCAGTTTTGTCAGACGTTTGTAATATTCTCACAATAAGCTAATTAGCTCAATTGGAGCATTTCTAGCGTGTTTGGTTGAAATTGGAAATTTACATTTTTCAGTGTTGTCAGACGTTTGTAATATTCTCACAATAAGCTAATTAGCTCAATTGAAGCATTTCTAGCATGTTTGGTTGAAATTGGAAATTTACATTTTTCAGTTTTGTCAGACGTTTGTAAAATTCTTACAGTAGGCTTATTTGCGCAATTTGAGCATTTCTAGCATGTTTGGTTGAAATTGGAAATTTACCTTTTTTCACTTTTGTCAGACAATTGCAATATTCTCACAATAAGCTAATTAGCTCAATTGGAGCATTTCTAGCATGTTTGGTTGAAATTGGAAATTTACATTTTTCAGTGTTGTCAGACGTTTGTAATATTCTCACAATAAGCTAATTAGCTCAATTGGACCAATTCTAGCATGTTTGGTTGAAATTGGAAATTTACATTTTTCAGTTTTGTCAGACGTTTGTAAAATTCTTACAGTAGGCTTATTTGCGCAGTTTGAGCATTTCTAGCATGTTTGGTTGAATTTGGAAGTTTACATTTTTCACTTTTGTCAGACAATTGCAATATTCTCACAATAAGCTAATTAGCTCAATTGGAGCATTTCTAGCATGTTTGGTTGAAATTGGAAATTTACATTTTTCAGTGTTGTCAGACGTTTGTAATATTCTCACAATGAGTTAATTAGCTCAATTGGACCATTTCTAGCATGTTTGGTTGAAATTGGAAATTTACATTTTTCAGTTTTGTCAGACAATTGCAATATTCTCACAATAAGCTAATTAGCTCAATTGAAGCATTTCTAGCATGTTTGGTTGAATTTGGAAATTTACATTTTTCAGTTTTGTCAGACGTTTGTAGTATTCTCACAATAAGCTAATTAGCTCAATTGGAGCATTTCTAGCATGTTTGGTTGAAATTGGAATTTCAAATTTTTCACTTTTGTCAGACAATTACAATATTTTCACAATAAGCTAATTAGCTCAATTGGAGCATTTCTAGCATGTTTGGTTGAAATTGGAAAATTACATTTTTCACTTTTGTTAGACAGTTGCAATATTCTCTCAATAAGCTAATTAGCTTAATTGGAGCATTTCTAGCATGTTTGGTTGAAATTGGAAATTTACATTTTTCAATTTTGTTAGACGTTTGTAATATTCTCACAATAAGCTAATTAGCTCAATTGGAGCATTTCTAGCATGTTTGGTTGAAGTTGGAAATTTACATTTTTCACTTTTGTCAGACAATTGCAATATTCTCACAATAAGCTAATTAGCTCAATTGGAGCATTTCTAGCATGTTTGGTTGAAATTGGAAATTTACATTTTTCACTTTTGTCAGACAGTTGCAATATTCTCTCAATAAGCTAATTAGCTCAATTGGAGCATTTCTAGCATGTTTGGTTGAAATTAGAAATTTACATTTTTTAGTGTTGTCAGACGTTTGTAATATTCTAACAATAAGCTAATTAGCTCAATTGGAGCATTTCTAGCATGTTTGGTTTAATTTGGAAATTTACATTTTTCACTTTTGTCAGACGTTTGTAAAATTCTTACAGTAGGCTTATTTGCGCAATTTGACCATTTCTAGCATGTTTAGTTGAAATTGGAAATTTACATTTTTCACTTTTGTCAGACAATTGCAATATTCTCACAATAAGCTAATTAGCTCAATTGGAGCATTTCTAGCATGTATGGTTGAAATTGGAAATTTACATTTTTCAGTGTTGTCAGACGTTTGTAATATTCTCACAATAAGCTAATTAGCTCAATTGGAGCATTTCTAGCACGTTTGGTTGAAATTGGAAATTTACATTTTTCACTTTTGTCAGACAATTGCAATATTCTCACAATAAGCTAATTAGCTCAATTGGAGCATTTCTAGCATGTTTGGTTGAAATTGGAAATTTACATTTTTCACTTTTGTCAGACAATTGCAATATTCTCTCAATAAGCTAATTAGCTTAATTGGAGCATTTCTAGCATGTTTGGTTGAAATTAGAAATTTACATTTTTCAGTTTTGTCAGACGTTTGTAATATTCTCACAATAAGCTAATTAGCTCAATTGGAGCATTTCTAGCATGTTTGGTTGAAATTGGAAATTTACATTTTTCAGTTTTGTCAGACAATTGCAATATTCTCACAATAAGCTAATTAGCTCAATTGGAGCATTTCTAGCATGTTTGGTTGAAATTGGAAATTTACATTTTTCAGTGTTGTCAGACGTTTGTAATATTCTCACAATAAGCTAATTAGCTCAATTGGAGCATTTCTAGCACGTTTGGTTGAAATTGGAAATTTACATTTTTCACTTTTGTCAGACAATTGCAATATTCTCACAATAAGCTAATTAGCTTAATTTGAGCATTTCTAGCATGTTTGGTTGAAATTAGAAATTTACATTTTTCAGTTTTGTCAGACGTTTGTAATATTTTCACAATAAGCTAATTAGCTCAATTGGAGCATTTCTAGCATGTTTGGTTGAAATTGGAAATTTACATTTTTCAGTTTTGTCAGACGTTTGTAAAATTCTTACAGTAGGCTTATTTGCGCAGTTTGAGCATTTCTAGCATGTTTGGTTGAATTTGGAAATTTACATTTTTCAATTTTGTCAGACAATTGCAATATTCTCACAATAAGCTAATTAGCTCAATTGGAGCATTTCTAGCATGTTTGGTTGAAATTGGAAATTTACATTTTTCAGTGTTGTCAGACGTTTGTAATATTCTCACAATGAGTTAATTAGCTCAATTGGACCATTTCTAGCATGTTTGGTTGAAATTGGAAATTTACATTTTTCAGTTTTGTCAGACAATTGCAATATTCTCACAATAAGCTAATTAGCTCAATTGGAGCATTTCTAGCATGTTTGGTTGAATTTGGAAATTTACATTTTTCAGTTTTGTCAGACGTTTGTAGTATTCTCACAATAAGCTAATTAGCTCAATTGGAGCATTTGTAGCATGTTTGGTTGAAATTGGAATTTCAAATTTTTCACTTTTGTCAGACAATTGCAATATTTTCACAATAAGCTAATTAGCTCAATTGGAGCATTTCTAGCATGTTTGGTTGAAATTGGAAAATTACATTTTTCACTTTTGTTAGACAGTTGCAATATTCTCTCAATAAGCTAATTAGCTTAATTGGAGCATTTCTAGCATGTTTGGTTGAAATTGGAAATTTACATTTTTCAATTTTGTTAGACGTTTGTAATATTCTCACAATAAGCTAATTAGCTCAATTGGAGCATTTCTAGCATGTTTGGTTGAAGTTGGAAATTTACATTTTTCACTTTTGTCAGACAATTGCAATATTCTCACAATAAGCTAATTAGCTCAATTGGAGCATTTCTAGCATGTTTGGTTGAAATTGGAAATTTACATTTTTCACTTTTGTCAGACAGTTGCAATATTCTCTCAATAAGCTAATTAGCTCAATTGGAGCATTTCTAGCATGTTTGGTTGAAATTAGAAATTTACATTTTTTAATGTTGTCAGACGTTTGTAATATTCTAACAATAAGCTAATTAGCTCAATTGGAGCATTTCTAGCATGTTTGGTTTAATTTGGAAATTTACATTTTTCACTTTTGTCAGACGTTTGTAAAATTCTTACAGTAGGCTTATTTGCGCAATTTGACCATTTCTAGCATGTTTAGTTGAAATTAGAAATTTACATTTTTCACTTTTGTCAGACAATTGCAATATTCTCACAATAAGCTAATTAGCTCAATTGGAGCATTTCTAGCATGTTTGGTTGAAATTGGAAATTTACATTTTTCAGTGTTGTCAGACGTTTGTAATATTCTCACAATAAGCTAATTAGCTCAATTGGAGCATTTCTAGCACGTTTGGTTGAAATTGGAAATTTACATTTTTCACTTTTGTCAGACGTTTGTAATATTCTCACAATAAGCTAATTAGCTCAATTGGAGCATTTCTAGCACGTTTGGTTGAAATTGGAAATTTACATTTTTCACTTTTGTCAAACAATTGCAATATTCTCTCACTAAGCTAATTAGCTCAATTGGAGCATTTCTAGCATGTTTGGTTGAAATTGGAAATTTACATTTTTCACTTTTGTCAGACGTTTGTAATATTCTCACAATAAGCTAATTAGCTCAATTGGAGCATTTCTAGCACGTTTGGTTGAAATTGGAAATTTACATTTTTCACTTTTGTCAGACAATTGCAATATTCTCTCAATAAGCTAATTAGCTCAATTGGAGCATTTCTAGCATGTTTGGTTGAAATTGGAAATTTACATTTTTCAGTTTTGTCAGACGTTTGTAATATTCTCACAATAAGCTAATTAGCTCAATTGGAGCATTTCTAGCGTGTTTGGTTGAAATTGGAAATTTACATTTTTCAGTGTTGTCAGACGTTTGTAATATTCTCACAATAAGCTAATTAGCTCAATTGAAGCATTTCTAGCATGTTTGGTTGAAATTGGAAATTTACATTTTTCAGTTTTGTCAGACGTTTGTAAAATTCTTACAGTAGGCTTATTTGCGCAATTTGAGCATTTCTAGCATGTTTGGTTGAAATTGGAAATTTACATTTTTCAGTTTTGTCAGACGTTTGTAAAATTCTTACAGTAGGCTTATTTGCGCAATTTGAGCATTTCTAGCATGTTTGGTTGAAATTGGAAATTTACCTTTTTTCACTTTTGTCAGACAATTGCAATATTCTCACAATAAGCTAATTAGCTCAATTGGAGCATTTCTAGCATGTTTGGTTGAAATTGGAAATTTACATTTTTCAGTGTTGTCAGACGTTTGTAATATTCTCACAATAAGCTAATTAGCTCAATTGGACCAATTCTAGCATGTTTGGTTGAAATTGGAAATTTACATTTTTCAGTTTTGTCAGACGTTTGTAAAATTCTTACAGTAGGCTTATTTGCGCAGTTTGAGCATTTCTAGCATGTTTGGTTGAATTTGGAAATTTACATTTTTCACTTTTGTCAGACAATTGCAATATTCTCACAATAAGCTAATTAGCTCAATTGGAGCATTTCTAGCATGTTTGGTTGAAATTGGAAATTTACATTTTTCAGTGTTGTCAGACGTTTGTAATATTCTCACAATGAGTTAATTAGCTCAATTGGACCATTTCTAGCATGTTTGGTTGAAATTGGAAATTTACATTTTTCAGTTTTGTCAGACAATTGCAATATTCTCACAATAAGCTAATTAGCTCAATTGGAGCATTTCTAGCATGTTTGGTTGAATTTGGAAATTTACATTTTTCAGTTTTGTCAGACGTTTGTAGTATTCTCACAATAAGCTAATTAGCTCAATTGGAGCATTTCTAGCATGTTTGGTTGAAATTGGAATTTCAAATTTTTCACTTTTGTCAGACAATTGCAATATTTTCACAATAAGCTAATTAGCTCAATTGGAGCATTTCTAGCATGTTTGGTTGAAATTGGAAATTTACATTTTTCACTTTTGTTAGACAGTTGCAATATTCTCTCAATAAGCTAATTAGCTTAATTGGAGCATTTCTAGCATGTTTGGTTGAAATTGGAAATTTACATTTTTCAATTTTGTTAGACGTTTGTAATATTCTCACAATAAGCTAATTAGCTCAATTGGAGCATTTCTAGCATGTTTGGTTGAAGTTTGAAATTTACATTTTTCACTTTTGTCAGACAATTGCAATATTCTCACAATAAGCTAATTAGCTCAATTGGAACATTTCTAGCATGTTTGGTTGAAATTGGAAATTTACATTTTTCACTTTTGTCAGACAGTTGCAATATTCTCTCAATAAGCTAATTAGCTCAATTGGAGCATTTCTAGCATGTTTGGTTGAAATTAGAAATTTACATTTTTTAGTGTTGTCAGACGTTTGTAATATTCTAACAATAAGCTAATTAGCTCAATTGGAGCATTTCTAGCATGTTTGGTTTAATTTGGAAATTTACATTTTTCACTTTTGTCAGACGTTTGTAAAATTCTTACAGTAGGCTTATTTGCGCAATTTGACCATTTCTAGCATGTTTAGTTGAAATTGGAAATTTACATTTTTCACTTTTGTCAGACAATTGCAATATTCTCACAATAAGCTAATTAGCTCAATTGGAGCATTTCTAGCATGTTTGGTTGAAATTGGAAATTTACATTTTTCAGTGTTGTCAGACGTTTGTAATATTCTCACAATAAGCTAATTAGCTCAATTGGAGCATTTCTAGCACGTTTGGTTGAAATTGGAAATTTACATTTTTCACTTTTGTCAGACGTTTGTAATATTCTCACAATAAGCTAATTAGCTCAATTGGAGCATTTCTAGCACGTTTGGTTGAAATTGGAAATTTACATTTTTCACTTTTGTCAAACAATTGCAATATTCTCTCACTAAGCTAATTAGCTCAATTGGAGCATTTCTAGCATGTTTGGTTGAAATTGGAAATTTACATTTTTCACTTTTGTCAGACGTTTGTAATATTCTCACAATAAGCTAATTAGCTCAATTGGAGCATTTCTAGCACGTTTTGTTGAAATTGGAAATTTACATTTTTCACTTTTGTCAGACAATTGCAATATTCTCTCAATAAGCTAATTAGCTCAATTGGAGCATTTCTAGCATGTTTGGTTGAAATTGGAAATTTACATTTTTCAGTTTTGTCAGACGTTTGTAATATTCTCACAATAAGCTAATTAGCTCAATTGGAGCATTTCTAGCGTGTTTGGTTGAAATTGGAAATTTACATTTTTCAGTGTTGTCAGACGTTTGTAATATTCTCACAATAAGCTAATTAGCTCAATTGAAGCATTTCTAGCATGTTTGGTTGAAATTGGAAAATTACATTTTTCAGTTTTGTCAGACGTTTGTAAAATTCTTACAGTAGGCTTATTTGCGCAATTTGAGCATTTCTAGCATGTTTGGTTGAAATTGGAAATTTACCTTTTTTCACTTTTGTCAGACAATTGCAATATTCTCACAATAAGCTAATTAGCTCAATTGGAGCATTTCTAGCATGTTTGGTTGAAATTGGAAATTTACCTTTTTTCAGTGTTGTCAGACGTTTGTAATATTCTCACAATAAGCTAATTAGCTCAATTGGACCAATTCTAGCACGTTTGGTTGAAATTGGAAATTTACATTTTTCACTTTTGTCAGACGTTTGTAATATTCTCACAATAAGCTAATTAGCTCAATTGGAGCATTTCTAGCACGTTTGGTTGAAATTGGAAATTTACATTTTTCACTTTTGTCAAACAATTGCAATATTCTCTCACTAAGCTAATTAGCTCAATTAGAGCATTTCTAGCATGTTTGGTTGAAATTGGAAATTTACATTTTTCACTTTTGTCAGACGTTTGTAATATTCTCACAATAAGCTAATTAGCTCAATTGGAGCATTTCTAGCACGTTTGGTTGAAATTGGAAATTTACATTTTTCACTTTTGTCAGACAATTGCAATATTCTCTCAATAAGCTAGTTAGCTCAATTGGAGCATTTCTAGCATGTTTGGTTGAAATTGGAAATTTACATTTTTCAGTTTTGTCAGACGTTTGTAATATTCTCACAAGAAGCTAATTAGCTCAATTGGAGCATTTCTAGCGTGTTTGGTTGAAATTGGAAATTTACATTTTTCAGTGTTGTCAGACGTTTGTAATATTCTCACAATAAGCTAATTAGCTCAATTGAAGCATTTCTAGCATGTTTGGTTGAAATTGGAAAATTACACTTTTCAGTTTTGTCAGACGTTTGTAAAATTCTTACAGTAGGCTTATTTGCGCAATTTGAGCATTTCTAGCATGTTTGGTTGAAATTGGAAATTTACCTTTTTTGACTTTTGTCAGACAATTGCAATATTCTCACAATAAGCTAATTAGCTCAATTGGAGCATTTCTAGCATGTTTGGTTGAAATTGGAAATTTACATTTTTCAGTGTTGTCAGACGTTTGTAATATTCTCACAATAAGCTAATTAGCTCAATTGGACCAATTCTAGCATGTTTGGTTGAAATTGGAAATTTACATTTTTCAGTTTTGTCAGACGTTTGTAATATTCTCACAATAAGCTAATTAGCTCAATTAGAGCATTTCAAACATGTTTGGTTGAAATTGGAAATTTACATTCTTCACTTTTGTCAGACAATTGCAATATTCTCACAATAAGCTAATTAGCTCAATTGGAACATTTCTAGCATGTTTGGTTGAAATTGGAAATTTACATTTTTCAGTTTTGTCAGACGTTTGTAAAATTCTTACAGTAGGCTAATTTGCGCAATTTGAGCATTACTAGCATGTTTGGTTGAAATTGGAAATTTACATTTTTCACTTTTGTCAGACAATTGCAATATTCTCACAATAAGCTAATTAGCTCAATTGGAGCATTTCTAGCATGTTTGGTTGAAATTGGAAATTTACATTTTTCAGTGTTGTCAGACGTTTGTAATATTCTCACAATAAGCTAATTAGCTCAATTGGACCATTTCTAGCATGTTTGGTTGAAATTGGAAATTTACATTTTTCAGTTTTGTCAGACGTTTGTAACATACTCACAATAAGCTAATTAGCTCAATTAGAGCATTTCAAACATGTTTGGTTGAAATTGGAAATTTACATTTTTCACTTTTGTCAGACAATTGCAATATTCTCACAATAAGCTAATTAGCTCAATTGGAGCATTTCTAGCATGTTTGGTTGAAATTGGAAATTTACATTTTTCAGTTTTGTCAGACGTTTGTAGTATTCTCACAATAAGCTAATTAGCTCAATTGGAGCATTTCTAGCATGTTTGGTTGAAATTGGAAGTTTAAATTTTTCACTTTTGTCAGACAATTGCAATATTTTCACAATAAGCTAATTAGCTCAATTGGAGCATTTCTAGCATGTTTGGTTGAAATTGGAAAATTACATTTTTCACTTTTGTCAGACAGTTGCAATATTCTCACAATAAGCTAATTAGCTCAATTGGAGCATTTCTAGCATGTTTGGTTGAAATTGGAAATTTACATTTTTCAGTGTTGTCAGACGTTTGTAATATTCTCACAATGAGTTAATTAGCTCAATTGGACCATTTCTAGCATGTTTGGTTGAAATTGGAAATTTACATTTTTCAGTTTTGTCAGACAATTGCAATATTCTCACAATAAGCTAATTAGCTCAATTGGAGCATTTCTAGCATGTTTGGTTGAATTTGGAAATTTACATTTTTCAGTTTTGTCAGACGTTTGTAGTATTCTCACAATAAGCTAATTAGCTCAATTGGAGCATTTCTAGCATGTTTGGTTGAAATTGGAATTTCAAATTTTTCACTTTTGTCAGACAATTGCAATATTTTCACAATAAGCTAATTAGCTCAATTGGAGCATTTCTAGCATGTTTGGTTGAAATTGGAAATTTACATTTTTCACTTTTGTTAGACAGTTGCAATATTCTCTCAATAAGCTAATTAGCTTAATTGGAGCATTTCTAGCATGTTTGGTTGAAATTGGAAATTTACATTTTTCAATTTTGTTAGACGTTTGTAATATTCTCACAATAAGCTAATTAGCTCAATTGGAGCATTTCTAGCATGTTTGGTTGAAGTTTGAAATTTACATTTTTCACTTTTGTCAGACAATTGCAATATTCTCACAATAAGCTAATTAGCTCAATTGGAACATTTCTAGCATGTTTGGTTGAAATTGGAAATTTACATTTTTCACTTTTGTCAGACAGTTGCAATATTCTCTCAATAAGCTAATTAGCTCAATTGGAGCATTTCTAGCATGTTTGGTTGAAATTAGAAATTTACATTTTTTAGTGTTGTCAGACGTTTGTAATATTCTAACAATAAGCTAATTAGCTCAATTGGAGCATTTCTAGCATGTTTGGTTTAATTTGGAAATTTACATTTTTCACTTTTGTCAGACGTTTGTAAAATTCTTACAGTAGGCTTATTTGCGCAATTTGACCATTTCTAGCATGTTTAGTTGAAATTGGAAATTTACATTTTTCACTTTTGTCAGACAATTGCAATATTCTCACAATAAGCTAATTAGCTCAATTGGAGCATTTCTAGCATGTTTGGTTGAAATTGGAAATTTACATTTTTCAGTGTTGTCAGACGTTTGTAATATTCTCACAATAAGCTAATTAGCTCAATTGGAGCATTTCTAGCACGTTTGGTTGAAATTGGAAATTTACATTTTTCACTTTTGTCAGACGTTTGTAATATTCTCACAATAAGCTAATTAGCTCAATTGGAGCATTTCTAGCACGTTTGGTTGAAATTGGAAATTTACATTTTTCACTTTTGTCAAACAATTGCAATATTCTCTCACTAAGCTAATTAGCTCAATTGGAGCATTTCTAGCATGTTTGGTTGAAATTGGAAATTTACATTTTTCACTTTTGTCAGACGTTTGTAATATTCTCACAATAAGCTAATTAGCTCAATTGGAGCATTTCTAGCACGTTTTGTTGAAATTGGAAATTTACATTTTTCACTTTTGTCAGACAATTGCAATATTCTCTCAATAAGCTAATTAGCTCAATTGGAGCATTTCTAGCATGTTTGGTTGAAATTGGAAATTTACATTTTTCAGTTTTGTCAGACGTTTGTAATATTCTCACAATAAGCTAATTAGCTCAATTGGAGCATTTCTAGCGTGTTTGGTTGAAATTGGAAATTTACATTTTTCAGTGTTGTCAGACGTTTGTAATATTCTCACAATAAGCTAATTAGCTCAATTGAAGCATTTCTAGCATGTTTGGTTGAAATTGGAAAATTACATTTTTCAGTTTTGTCAGACGTTTGTAAAATTCTTACAGTAGGCTTATTTGCGCAATTTGAGCATTTCTAGCATGTTTGGTTGAAATTGGAAATTTACCTTTTTTCACTTTTGTCAGACAATTGCAATATTCTCACAATAAGCTAATTAGCTCAATTGGAGCATTTCTAGCATGTTTGGTTGAAATTGGAAATTTACCTTTTTTCAGTGTTGTCAGACGTTTGTAATATTCTCACAATAAGCTAATTAGCTCAATTGGACCAATTCTAGCACGTTTGGTTGAAATTGGAAATTTACATTTTTCACTTTTGTCAGACGTTTGTAATATTCTCACAATAAGCTAATTAGCTCAATTGGAGCATTTCTAGCACGTTTGGTTGAAATTGGAAATTTACATTTTTCACTTTTGTCAAACAATTGCAATATTCTCTCACTAAGCTAATTAGCTCAATTAGAGCATTTCTAGCATGTTTGGTTGAAATTGGAAATTTACATTTTTCACTTTTGTCAGACGTTTGTGATATTCTCACAATAAGCTAATTAGCTCAATTGGAGCATTTCTAGCACGTTTGGTTGAAATTGGAAATTTACATTTTTCACTTTTGTCAGACAATTGCAATATTCTCTCAATAAGCTAGTTAGCTCAATTGGAGCATTTCTAGCATGTTTGGTTGAAATTGGAAATTTACATTTTTCAGTTTTGTCAGACGTTTGTAATATTCTCACAAGAAGCTAATTAGCTCAATTGGAGCATTTCTAGCGTGTTTGGTTGAAATTGGAAATTTACATTTTTCAGTGTTGTCAGACGTTTGTAATATTCTCACAATAAGCTAATTAGCTCAATTGAAGCATTTCTAGCATGTTTGGTTGAAATTGGAAAATTACACTTTTCAGTTTTGTCAGACGTTTGTAAAATTCTTACAGTAGGCTTATTTGCGCAATTTGAGCATTTCTAGCATGTTTGGTTGAAATTGGAAATTTACCTTTTTTGACTTTTGTCAGACAATTGCAATATTCTCACAATAAGCTAATTAGCTCAATTGGAGCATTTCTAGCATGTTTGGTTGAAATTGGAAATTTACATTTTTCAGTGTTGTCAGACGTTTGTAATATTCTCACAATAAGCTAATTAGCTCAATTGGACCAATTCTAGCATGTTTGGTTGAAATTGGAAATTTACATTTTTCAGTTTTGTCAGACGTTTGTAATATTCTCACAATAAGCTAATTAGCTCAATTAGAGCATTTCAAACATGTTTGGTTGAAATTGGAAATTTACATTCTTCACTTTTGTCAGACAATTGCAATATTCTCACAATAAGCTAATTAGCTCAATTGGAACATTTCTAGCATGTTTGGTTGAAATTGGAAATTTACATTTTTCAGTTTTGTCAGACGTTTGTAAAATTCTTACAGTAGGCTAATTTGCGCAATTTGAGCATTACTAGCATGTTTGGTTGAAATTGGAAATTTACATTTTTCACTTTTGTCAGACAATTGCAATATTCTCACAATAAGCTAATTAGCTCAATTGGAGCATTTCTAGCATGTTTGGTTGAAATTGGAAATTTACATTTTTCAGTGTTGTCAGACGTTTGTAATATTCTCACAATAAGCTAATTAGCTCAATTGGACCATTTCTAGCATGTTTGGTTGAAATTGGAAATTTACATTTTTCAGTTTTGTCAGACGTTTGTAACATACTCACAATAAGCTAATTAGCTCAATTAGAGCATTTCAAACATGTTTGGTTGAAATTGGAAATTTACATTTTTCACTTTTGTCAGACAATTGCAATATTCTCACAATAAGCTAATTAGCTCAATTGGAGCATTTCTAGCATGTTTGGTTGAAATTGGAAATTTACATTTTTCAGTTTTGTCAGACGTTTGTAGTATTCTCACAATAAGCTAATTAGCTCAATTGGAGCATTTCTAGCATGTTTGGTTGAAATTGGAAGTTTAAATTTTTCACTTTTGTCAGACAATTGCAATATTTTCACAATAAGCTAATTAGCTCAATTGGAGCATTTCTAGCATGTTTGGTTGAAATTGGAAAATTACATTTTTCACTTTTGTCAGACAGTTGCAATATTCTCTCAATAAGCTAATTAGCTTAATTGGAGCATTTCTAGCATGTTTGGTTGAAATTGGAAATTTACATTTTTCAATTTTGTTAGACGTTTGTAATATTCTCACAATAAGCTAATTAGCTCAATTGGAGCATTTCTAGCATGTTTGGTTGAAGTTGGAAATTTACATTTTTCACTTTTGTCAGATAATTGCAATATTCTCACAATAAGCTAATTAGCTCAATTGGAGCATTTCTAGCATGTTTGGTTGAAATTGGAAATTTACATTTTTCACTTTTGTCAGACAGTTGCAATATTCTCTCAATAAGCTAATTAGCTCAATTGGAGCATTTCTAGCATGTTTGGTTGAAATTAGAAATTTACATTTTTTAGTGTTGTCAGACGTTTGTAATATTCTAACAATAAGCTAATTAGCTCAATTGGAGCATTTCTAGCATGTTTGGTTTAATTTGGAAATTTACATTTTTCACTTTTGTCAGACGTTTGTAAAATTCTTACAGTAGGCTTATTTGCGCAATTTGAGCATTTCTAGCATGTTTAGTTGAAATTGGAAATTTACATTTTTCACTTTTGTCAGACAATTGCAATATTCTCACAATAAGCTAATTAGCTCAATTGGAGCATTTCTAGCATGTTTGGTTGAAATTGGAAATTTACATTTTTCAGTGTTGTCAGACGTTTGTAATATTCTCACAATAAGCTAATTAGCTCAATTGGAGCATTTCTAGCACGTTTGGTTGAAATTGGAAATTTACATTTTTCACTTTTGTCAGACGTTTGTAATATTCTCACAATAAGCTAATTAGCTCAATTGGAGCATTTCTAGCACGTTTGGTTGAAATTGGAAGTTTACATTTTTCACTTTTGTCAAACAATTGCAATATTCTCTCACTAAGCTAATTAGCTCAATTGGAGCATTTCTAGCATGTTTGGTTGAAATTGGAAATTTACATTTTTCACTTTTGTCAGACGTTTGTAATATTCTCACAATAAGCTAATTAGCTCAATTGGAGCATTTCTAGCACGTTTGGTTGAAATTGGAAATTTACATTTTTCACTTTTGTCAGACAATTGCAATATTCTCTCAATAAGCTAATTAGCTCAATTGGAGCATTTCTAGCATGTTTGGTTGAAATTGGAAATTTACATTTTTCAGTTTTGTCAGACGTTTGTAATATTCTCACAATAAGCTAATTAGCTCAATTGGAGCATTTCTAGCGTGTTTGGTTGAAATTGGAAATTTACATTTTTCAGTGTTGTCAGACGTTTGTAATATTCTCACAATAAGCTAATTAGCTCAATTGAAGCATTTCTAGCATGTTTGGTTGAAATTGGAAATTTACATTTTTCAGTTTTGTCAGACGTTTGTAAAATTCTTACAGTAGGCTTATTTGTGCAATTTGAGCATTTCTAGCATGTTTGGTTGAAATTGGAAATTTACCTTTTTTCACTTTTGTCAGACAATTGCAATATTCTCACAATAAGCTAATTAGCTCAATTGGAGCATTTATAGCATGTTTGGTTGAAATTGGAAATTTACATTTTTCAGTGTTGTCAGACGTTTGTAATATTCTCACAATAAGCTAATTAGCTCAATTGGACCATTTCTAGCATGTTTGGTTGAAATTGGAAATTTACATTTTTCAGTTTTGTCAGACGTTTTAGAGCATTTCAAACATGTTTGGTTGAAATTGGAAATTTACATTTTTCAGTTTTGTCAGACGTTTGAAATATTCTCACAATAAGCTAATTAGCTCAATTGGAGCATTTCTAGCATGTTTGGTTGAAATTGGAAATTTACATTTTTCAGTGTTGTCAGACGTTTGTAATATTCTCACAATAAGCTAATTAGCTCAATTGGACCATTTCTAGCATGTTTGGTTGAAATTGGAAATTTACATTTTTCAGTTTTGTCAGACGTTTGTAATATACTCACAATAAGCTAATTAGCTCAATTAGAGCATTTCAAACATGTTTGGTTGAAATTGGAAATTTACATTTTTCACTTTTGTCAGACAATTGCAATATTCTCACAATAAGCTAATTAGCTCAATTGGAGCATTTCTAGCATGTTTGGTTGAAATTGGAAATTTACATTTTTCAGTTTTGTCAGACGTTTGTAGTATTCTCACAATAAGCTAATTAGCTCAATTGGAGCATTTCTAGCATGTTTGGTTAAAATTGGAAAATTACATTTTTCACTTTTATCAGACAATTGCAATATTTTCTCGATAAGCTAATTAGCTTAATTGGAGCATTTCTAGCATGTTTGGTTGAAATTAGAAATTTACATTTTTCAGTTTTGTCAGACGTTTGTAATATTCTCACAATAAGCTAATTAGCTCAATTGGAGCATTTCTAGCATGTTTGGTTGAAATTGGAAATTTACATTTTTCAGTTTTGTCAGACGTTTGTAAAATTCTTACAGTAGGCTTATTTGCGCAATTTGAGCATTTCTAGCATGTTTGGTTGAAATTGGAAATTTACATTTTTCACTTTTGTCAGACAATTGCAATATTCTCACAATAAGCTAATTAGCTCAATTGGAGCATTTCTAGCATGTTTGGTTGAAATTGGAAATTTACATTTTTCAGTGTTGTCAGACGTTTGTAATATTCTCACAATAAGCTAATTAGCTCAATTGGACCATTTCTAGCATGTTTGGTTGAAATTGGAAATTTACATTTTTCAGTTTTGTCAGACGTTTGTAATATTCTCACAATAAGCTAATTAGCTCAATTAGAGCATTTCAAACATGTTTGGTTGAAATTGGAAATTTACATTTTTCACTTTTGTCAGACAATTGCAATATTCTCACAATAAGCTAATTAGCTCAATTGGACCATTTCTAGCATGTTTGGTTGAAATTGGAAATTTACATTTTTCAGTTTTGTCAGACGTTTGTAATATACTCACAATAAGCTAATTAGCTCAATTAGAGCATTTCAAACATGTTTGGTTGAAATTGGAAATTTACATTTTTCACTTTTGTCAGACAATTGCAATATTCTCACAATAAGCTAATTAGCTCAATTGGAGCATTTCTAGCATGTTTGGTTGAAATTGGAAATTTACATTTTTCAGTTTTGTCAGACGTTTGTAGTATTCTCACAATAAGCTAATTAGCTCAATTGGAGCATTTCTAGCATGTTTGGTTGAAATTGGAAGTTTAAATTTTTCACTTTTGTCAGACAATTGCAATATTTTCACAATAAGCTAATTAGCTCAATTGGAGCATTTCTAGCATGTTTGGTTGAAATTGGAAAATTACATTTTTCACTTTTGTCAGACAGTTGCAATATTCTCTCAATAAGCTAATTAGCTCAATTGGAGCATTTCTAGCATGTTTGGTTGAAATTAGAAATTTACATTTTTTAGTGTTGTCAGACGTTTGTAATATTCTAACAATAAGCTAATTAGCTCAATTGGAGCATTTCTAGCATGTTTGGTTTAATTTGGAAATTTACATTTTTCACTTTTGTCAGACGTTTGTAAAATTCTTACAGTAGGCTTATTTGCGCAATTTGAGCATTTCTAGCATGTTTAGTTGAAATTGGAAATTTACATTTTTCACTTTTGTCAGACAATTGCAATATTCTCACAATAAGCTAATTAGCTCAATTGGAGCATTTCTAGCATGTTTGGTTGAAATTGGAAATTTACATTTTTCAGTGTTGTCAGACGTTTGTAATATTCTCACAATAAGCTAATTAGCTCAATTGGAGCATTTCTAGCACGTTTGGTTGAAATTGGAAATTTACATTTTTCACTTTTGTCAGACGTTTGTAATATTCTCACAATAAGCTAATTAGCTCAATTGGAGCATTTCTAGCACGTTTGGTTGAAATTGGAAGTTTACATTTTTCACTTTTGTCAAACAATTGCAATATTCTCTCACTAAGCTAATTAGCTCAATTGGAGCATTTCTAGCATGTTTGGTTGAAATTGGAAATTTACATTTTTCACTTTTGTCAGACGTTTGTAATATTCTCACAATAAGCTAATTAGCTCAATTGGAGCATTTCTAGCACGTTTGGTTGAAATTGGAAATTTACATTTTTCACTTTTGTCAGACAATTGCAATATTCTCTCAATAAGCTAATTAGCTCAATTGGAGCATTTCTAGCATGTTTGGTTGAAATTGGAAATTTACATTTTTCAGTTTTGTCAGACGTTTGTAATATTCTCACAATAAGCTAATTAGCTCAATTGGAGCATTTCTAGCGTGTTTGGTTGAAATTGGAAATTTACATTTTTCAGTGTTGTCAGACGTTTGTAATATTCTCACAATAAGCTAATTAGCTCAATTGA
Organism: Watersipora subatra; assembly: GCF_963576615.1. Classification (NCBI taxonomy): domain Eukaryota; kingdom Metazoa; phylum Bryozoa; class Gymnolaemata; order Cheilostomatida; family Watersiporidae; genus Watersipora; species Watersipora subatra. The sequence goes on from NW_027045252.1 coordinate 122,570, forward strand.
AGCATTTCTAGCATGTTTGGTTGAAATTGGAAATTTACATTTTTCAGTTTTGTCAGACGTTTGTAAAATTCTTACAGTAGGCTTATTTGTGCAATTTGAGCATTTCTAGCATGTTTGGTTGAAATTGGAAATTTACCTTTTTTCACTTTTGTCAGACAATTGCAATATTCTCACAATAAGCTAATTAGTTCAATTGGAGCATTTCTAGCATGTTTGGTTGAAATTGGAAATTTACATTTTTCAGTGTTGTCGGACGTTTGTAATATTCTCACAATAAGCTAATTAGCTCAATTGGACCATTTCTAGCATGTTTGGTTGAAATTGGAAATTTACATTTTTCAGTTTTGTCAGACGTTTTAGAGCATTTCAAACATGTTTGGTTGAAATTGGAAATTTACATTTTTCACTTTTGTCAGACAATTGCAATATTCTCACAATAAGCTAATTAGCTCAATTGGAGCATTTCTAGCATGTTTGGTTGAAATTGGAAATTTACATTTTTCAGTGTTGTCAGACGTTTGTAATATTCTCACAATAAGCTAATTAGCTCAATTGGACCATTTCTAGCATGTTTGGTTGAAATTGGAAATTTACATTTTTCAGTTTTGTCAGACGTTTGTAATATACTCACAATAAGCTAATTAGCTCAATTAGAGCATTTCAAACATGTTTGGTTGAAATTGGAAATTTACATTTTTCACTTTTGTCAGACAATTGCAATATTCTCACAATAAGCTAATTAGCTCAATTGGAGCATTTCTAGCATGTTTGGTTGAAATTGGAAATTTACATTTTTCAGTTTTGTCAGACGTTTGTAGTATTCTCACAATAAGCTAATTAGCTCAATTGGAGCATTTCTAGCATGTTTGGTTAAAATTGGAAAATTACATTTTTCACTTTTATCAGACAATTGCAATATTTTCTCGATAAGCTAATTAGCTTAATTGGAGCATTTCTAGCATGTTTGGTTGAAATTAGAAATTTACATTTTTCAGTTTTGTCAGACGTTTGTAATATTCTCACAATAAGCTAATTAGCTCAATTGGAGCATTTCTAGCATGTTTGGTTGAAATTGGAAATTTACATTTTTCAGTTCTGTCAGACGTTTGTAAAATTCTTACAGTAGGCTTATTTGCGCAATTTGAGCATTTCTAGCATGTTTGGTTGAAATTGGAAATTTACATTTTTCACTTTTGTCAGACAATTGCAATATTCTCACAATAAGCTAATTAGCTCAATTGGACCATTTCTAGCATGTTTGGTTGAAATTAGAAATTTACATTTTTCAGTTTTGTCAGACGTTTGTAATATTCTCACAATAAGCTAATTAGCTCAATTAGAGCATTTCAAACATGTTTGGTTGAAATTGGAAGTTTACATTTTTCACTTTTGTCAGACAATTGCAATATTCTCACAATAAGCTAATTAGCTCAATTGGAGCATTTCTAGCATGTTTTGTTGAAATTGGAAAATTACATTTTTCAGTTTTGTCAGACGTTTGTAGTATTCTCACAATAAGCTAATTAGCTCAATTGGAGCATTTCTAGCATGTTTGGTTGAAATTGGAAAATTACATTTTTCACTTTTGTCAGACAATTGCAATATTCTCACAATAAGCTAATTAGCTTAATTGGAGCATTTCTAGCATGTTTGGTTGAAAGTAAAAATTTACATTTTTCAGTTTTGTCAGACGTTTGTAATATTCTCACAATAAGCTAATTAGCTCAATTGGAGCATTTCTAGCATGTTTGGTTGAAATTGGAAATTTACATTTTTCAGTTTTGTCAGAAGTTTGTAAAATTCTTACAGTAGGCTTGTTTGCGCAATTTGAGCATTTCTAGCATGTTTGGTTGAAATTGGAAATTTACATTTTTCACTTTTGTCAGACAATTGCAATATTCTCACAATAAGCTAATTAGCTCAATTGGACCATTTCTAGCATGTTTGGTTGAAATTAGAAATTTACATTTTTCAGTTTTGTCAGACGTTTGTAATATTCTCACAATAAGCTAATTAGCTCAATTGGAGCATTTCTAGCATGTTTGGTTGAAATTGGAAGTTTACATTTTTCACTTTTGTCAGACAATTGCAATATTCTCACAATAAGCTAATTAGCTCAATTGGAGCATTTCTAGCATGTTTGGTTGAAATTGGAAATTTACATTTTTCAGTTTTGTCAGATGTTTGTAGTATCCTCACAATAAGCTAATTAGCTCAATTGGAGCATTTCTAGCATGTTTGGTTGAAATTGGAAATTTACATTATTCAGTTTTGTCAGACGTTTGTAAAATTCATACAGTAGGCTTATTTGCGCAATTTGAGCATTTCTAGCATGTTTGGTTGAAATTGGAAATTTACATTTTTCACTTTTGTCAGACAATTGCAATATTCTCACAATAAGCTAATTAGCTCAATTGGACCATTTCTAGCATGTTTGGTTGAAATTAGAAATTTACATTTTTCAGTTTTGTCAGACGTTTGTAATATTCTCACAATAAGCTAATTAGCTCAATTAGAGCATTTCAAACATGTTTGGTTGAAATTGGAAATTTACATTTTTCACTTTTGTCAGACAATTGCAATATTCTCACAATAAGCTAATTAGCTCAATTGGAGCATTTCTAGCATGTTTGGTTGAAATTGGAAAATTACATTTTTCAGTTTTGTCAGACGTTTGTAGTATTCTCACAATAAGCTAATTAGCTCAATTGGAGCATTTCTAGCATGTTTGGTTGAAATTGGAAATTTACATTTTTCACTTTTGTCAGACAATTGCAATATTCTCACAATAAGCTAATTAGCTCAATTGGAGCATTTCTAGCATGTTTGGTTGAAATTGGAAAATTACATTTTTCACTTTTGTCAGACAATTGCAATATTCTCACAATAAGCTAATTAGCTTAATTGGAGCATTTCTAGCATGTTTGGTTGAAATTAGAAATTTACATTTTTCAGTTTTGTCAGACGTTTGTAATATTCTCACAATAAGCTAATTAGCTCAATTGGAGCATTTCTAGCATGTTTGGTTGAAATTGGAAATTTACATTTTTCAGTTTTGTCAGAAGTTTGTAAAATTCTTACAGTAGGCTTGTTTGCGCAATTTGAGCATTTCTAGCATGTTTGGTTGAAATTGGAAATTTACATTTTTCACTTTTGTCAGACAATTGCAATATTCTCACAATAAGCTAATTAGCTCAATTGGAGCATTTCTAGCATGTTTGGATGAAATTGGAAATTTACATTTTTCAGTGTTGTCAGACGTTTGTAATATTCTCACAATAAGCTAATTAGCTCAATTGGAGCACTTCTAGCATGTTTGGTTGAAATTGGAAATTTACATTTTTCACTTTTGTCAGACAATTGCAATATTCTCTCAATAAGCTAATTAGCTCAATTGGAGCATATCTAGCGTGTTTGGTTGAAATTGGAAATTTACATTTCTCAGTGTTGTCAGACGTTTGTAATATTCTCACAATAAGCTAATTAGCTCAATTGAAGCATTTCTAGCATGTTTGGTTGAAATTGGAAATTTACATTTTTCAGTTTTGTCAGACGTTTGTAATATTCTCACAATAAGCTAATTAGCTCAATTAGAGCATTTCAAACATGTTTGGTTGAAATTGGAAATTTACATTTTTCACTTTTGTCAGACAATTGCAATATTCTCACAATAAGCTAATTAGCTCAATTGGAGCATTTCTAGCATGTTTGGTTGAAATTGGAAATTTACATTTTTCAGTTTTGTCAGACGTTTGTAGTATTCTCACAATAAGCTAATTAGCTCAATTGGAGCATTTCTAGCATGTTTGGTTGAAATTGGAAAATTACATTTTTCACTTTTATCAGACAATTGCAATATTTTCTCAATAAGCTAATTAGCTCAATTGGAGCATTTCTAGCATGTTTGGTTGAAATTGGAAATTTACATTTTTCAGTTTTGTCAGACGTTTGTAGTATTCTCACAATAAGCTAATTAGCTCAATTGGAGCATTTCTAGCATGTTTGGTTGAAATTGGAAATTTACATTTTTCAGTTTTGTCAGACGTTTGTAAAATTCTTACAGTAGGCTTATTTGCGCAATTTGAGCATTTCTAGCATGTTTGGTTGAAATTGGAAATTTACATTTTTCACTTTTGTCAGACAATTGCAATATTCTCACAATAAGCTAATTAGCTCAATTGGAGCATTTCTAGCATGTTTGGTTGAAATTGGAAATTTACATTTTTCAGTGTTGTCAGACGTTTGTAATATTCTCACAATAAGCTAATTAGCTCAATTGGAGCATTTCTAGCATGTTTGGTTGAAATTGGAAATTTACATTTTTCAGTTTTGTCAGACGTTTGTAATATACTCACAATAAGCTAATTAGCTCAATTAGAGCATTTCAAACATGTTTGGTTGAAATTGGAAATTTACATTTTTCACTTTTGTCAGACATTTGCAATATTCTCACAATAAGCTAATTAGCTCAATTGGAGCATTTCTAGCATGTTTGGTTAAAATTGGAAAATTACATTTTTCACTTTTATCAGACAATTGCAATATTTTCTCAATAAGCTAATTAGCTCAATTGGAGCATTTCTAGCATGTTTGGTTGAAATTGGAAATTTACATTTTTCAGTTTTGTCAGACGTTTGTAGTATTCTCACAATAAGCTAATTAGCTCAATTGGAGCATTTCTAGCATGTTTGGTTGAAATTGGAAAATTACATTTTTCACTTTTATCAGACAATTGCAATATTTTCTCAATAAGCTAATTAGCTTAATTGGAGCATTTCTAGCATGTTTGGTTGAAATTAGAAATTTACATTTTTCAGTTTTGTCAGACGTTTGTAATATTCTCACAATAAGCTAATTAGCTCAATTGGAGCATTTCTAGCATGTTTGGTTGAAATTGGAAATTTACATTTTTCAGTTTTGTCAGACGTTTGTAAAATTCTTACAGTAGGCTTATTTGCGCAATTTGAGCATTTCTAGCATGTTTGGTTGAAATTGGAAATTTACATTTTTCACTTTTGTCAGCCAATTGCAATATTCTCACAATAAGCTAATTAGCTCAATTGGAGCATTTCTAGCATGTTTGGTTGAAATTGGAAATTTACATTTTTCAGTGTTGTCAGACGTTTGTAATATTCTCACAATAAGCTAATTAGCTCAATTGGAGCATTTCTAGCATGTTTGGTTGAAATTGGAAATTTACATTTTTCAGTTTTGTCAGACGTTTGTAATATACTCACAATAAGCTAATTAGCTCAATTAGAGCATTTCAAACATGTTTGGTTGAAATTGGAAATTTACATTTTTCACTTTTGTCAGACAATTGCAATATTCTCACAATAAGCTAATTAGCTCAATTGGAGCATTTCTAGCATGTTTGGTTAAAATTGGAAAATTACATTTTTCACTTTTATCAGACAATTGCAATATTTTCTCAATAAGCTAATTAGCTTAATTGGAGCATTTCTAGCATGTTTGGTTGAAATTAGAAATTTACATTTTTCAGTTTTGTCAGACGTTTGTAATATTCTCACAATAAGCTAATTAGCTCAATTGGAGCATTTCTAGCATGTTTGGTTGAAATTGGAAATTTACATTTTTCAGTTTTGTCAGAAGTTTGTAAAATTCTTACAGTAGGCTTGTTTGCGCAATTTGAGCATTTCTAGCATGTTTGGTTGAAATTGGAAATTTACATTTTTCACTTTTGTCAGACAATTGCAATATTCTCACAATAAGCTAAGTAGCTCAATTGGACCATTTCTAGCATGTTTGGTTGAAATTAGAAATTTACATTTTTCAGTTTTGTCAGACGTTTGTAATATTCGCACAATAAGCTAATTAGCTCAATTAGAGCATTTCAAACATGTTTGGTTGAAATTGGAAGTTTACATTTTTCACTTTTGTCAGACAATTGCAATATTCTCACAATAAGCTAATTAGCTCAATTGGAGCATTTCTAGCATGTTTGGTTGAAATTGGAAATTTACATTTTTCAGTTTTGTCAGACGTTTGTAGTATTCTCACAATAAGCTACTTAGCTCAATTGGAGCATTTCTAGCATGTTTGGTTGAAATTGGAAATTTACAATTTTCAGTGTTGTCAGACGTTTGTAAAATTCTTACAGTAAGCTTATTTGCGCAATTTGAGCATTTCTAGCATGTTTGGTTGAAATTGGAAATTTACATTTTTCACTTTTGTCAGACAATTGCAATATTCTCACAATAAGCTAATTAGCTCAATTGGACCATTTCTAGCATGTTTGGTTGAAATTAGAAATTTACATTTTTCAGTTTTGTCAGACGTTTGTAATATTCTCACAATAAGCTAATTAGCTCAATTAGAGCATTTCAAACACGTTTGGTTGAAATTGGAAATTTACATTTTTCACTTTTGTCAGACAATTGCAATATTCTCACAATAAGCTAATTAGCTCAATTGGAGCATTTCTAGCATGTTTGGTTGAAATTGGAAAATTACATTTTTCACTTTTGTCAGACAATTGCAATATTCTCACAATAAGCTAATTAGCTCAATTGGAGCATTTCTAGCATGTTTGGTTGAAATTGGAAAATTACATTTTTCACTTTTGTCAGACAATTGCAATATTCTCACAATAAGCTAATTAGCTTAATTGGAGCATTTCTAGCATGTTTGGTTGAAATTGGAAATTTACATTTTTCAGTTTTGTCAGACGTTTGTAAAATTCTTACAGTAGGCTTATTTGCGCAATTTGAGCATTTCTAGCATGTTTGGTTGAAATTGGAAATTTACATTTTTCACTTTTGTCAGACAATTGCAATATTCTCACAATAAGCTAATTAGCTCAATTGGAGCATTTCTAGCATGTTTGGTTGAAATTGGAAATTTACATTTTTCACTTTTGTCAGACAATTGCAATATTCTCACAATAAGCTAATTAGCTCAATTGGAGCATTTCTAGCATGTTTGGTTGAAATTGGAAAATTACATTTTTCACTTTTGTCAGACAATTGCAATATTCTCACAATAAGCTAATTAGCTTAATTGGAGCATTTCTAGCATGTTTGGTTGAAATTGGAAATTTACATTTTTCAGTTTTGTCAGACGTTTGTAAAATTCTTACAGTAGGCTTATTTGCGCAATTTGAGCATTTCTAGCATGTTTGGTTGAAATTGGAAATTTACATTTTTCACTTTTGTCAGACAATTGCAATATTCTCACAATAAGCTAATTAGCTCAATTGGACCATTTCTAGCATGTTTGGTTGAAATTAGAAATTTACATTTTTCAGTTTTGTCAGACGTTTGTAATATTCTCACAATAAGCTAATTAGCTCAATTAGAGCATTTCAAACATGTTTGGTTGAAATTGGAAGTTTACATTTTTCACTTTTGTCAGACAATTGCAATATTCTCACAATAAGCTAATTAGCTCAATTGGAGCATTTCTAGCATGTTTGGTTGAAATTGGAAAATTACATTTTTCAGTTTTGTCAGACGTTTGTAGTATTCTCACAATAAGCTAATTAGCTCAATTGGAGCATTTCTAGCATGTTTGGTTGAAATTGGAAATTTACATTTTTCACTTTTGTCAGACAATTGCAATATTCTCACAATAAGCTAATTAGCTCAATTGGAGCATTTCTAGCATGTTTGGTTGAAATTGGAAAATTACATTTTTCACTTTTGTCAGACAATTGCAATATTCTCACAATGAGCTAATTAGCTCAATTGGAGCATTTCTAGCATGTTTGGTTGAAATTGGAAATTTACATTTTTCAGTTTTGTCAGAAGTTTGTAAAATTCTTACAGTAGGCTTGTTTGCGCAATTTGAGCATTTCTAGCATGTTTGGTTGAAATTGGAAATTTACATTTTTCACTTTTGTCAGACAATTGCAATATTCTCACAATAAGCTAATTAGCTCAATTGGACCATTTCTAGCATGTTTGGTTGAAATTAGAAATTTACATTTTTCAGTTTTGTCAGACGTTTGTAATATTCGCACAATAAGCTAATTAGCTCAATTAGAGCATTTCAAACATGTTTGGTTGAAATTGGAAGTTTACATTTTTCACTTTTGTCAGACAATTGCAATATTCTCACAATAAGCTAATTAGCTCAATTGGAGCATTTCTAGCATGTTTGGTTGAAATTGGAAATTTACATTTTTCAGTTTTGTCAGACGTTTGTAGTATTCTCACAATAAGCTACTTAGCTCAATTGGAGCATTTCTAGCATGTTTGGTTGAAATTGGAAATTTACAATTTTCAGTGTTGTCAGACAATTGCAATATTTTCTCAATAAGCTAATTAGCTTAATTGGAGCATTTCTAGCATGTTTGGTTGAAATTAGAAATTTACATTTTTCAGTTTTGTCAGACGTTTGTAATATTCTCACAATAAGCTAATTAGCTCAATTGGAGCATTTCTAGCATGTTTGGTTGAAATTGGAAATTTACATTTTTCAGTTTTGTCAGACGTTTGTAAAATTCTTACAGTAGGCTTATTTGCGCAATTTGAGCATTTCTAGCATGTTTGGTTGAAATTGGAAATTTACATTTTTCACTTTTGTCAGACAATTGCAATATTCTCACAATAAGCTAATTAGCTCAATTGGAGCATTTCTAGCATGTTTGGTTGAAATTGGAAATTTACATTTTTCAGTGTTGTCAGACGTTTGTAATATTCTCACAATAAGCTAATTAGCTCAATTGGAGCATTTCTAGCATGTTTGGTTGAAATTGGAAATTTACATTTTTCAGTTTTGTCAGACGTTTGTAATATACTCACAATAAGCTAATTAGCTCAATTAGAGCATTTCAAACATGTTTGGTTGAAATTGGAAATTTACATTTTTCACTTTTGTCAGACAATTGCAATATTCTCACAATAAGCTAATTAGCTCAATTGGAGCATTTCTAGCATGTTTGGTTAAAATTGGAAAATTACATTTTTCACTTTTATCAGACAATTGCAATATTTTCTCAATAAGCTAATTAGCTTAATTGGAGCATTTCTAGCATGTTTGGTTGAAATTAGAAATTTACCTTTTTTCAGTTTTGTCAGACGTTTGTAATATTCTCACAATAAGCTAATTAGCTCAATTGGAGCATTTCTAGCATGTTTGGTTGAAATTGGAAATTTACATTTTTCAGTTTTGTCAGACGTTTGTAAAATTCTTACAGTAGGCTTATTTGCGCAATTTGAGCATTTCTAGCATGTTTGGTTGAAATTGGAAATTTACATTTTTCACTTTTGTCAGACAATTGCAATATTCTCACAATAAGCTAATTAGCTCAATTGGAGCATTTCTAGCATGTTTGGTTGAAATTAGAAATTTACATTTTTCAGTTTTGTCAGACGTTTGTAATATTCTCACAATAAGCTAATTAGCTCAATTAGAGCACTTCAAACATGTTTGGTTGAAATTGGAAGTTTACATTTTTCACTTTTGTCAGACAATTGCAATATTCTCACAATAAGCTAATTAGCTCAATTGGAGCATTTCTAGCATGTTTGGTTGAAATTGGAAAATTACATTTTTCAGTTTTGTCAGACGTTTGTAGTTTTCTCACAATAAGCTAATTAGCTCAATTGGAACATTTCTAGCATGTTTGGTTGAAATTGGAAATTTACATTTTTCACTTTTGTCAGACAATTGCAATATTCTCACAATAAGCTAATTAGCTCAATTGGAGCATTTCTAGCATGTTTGGTTGAAATTGGAAAATTACATTTTTCACTTTTGTCAGACAATTGCAATATTCTCACAATAAGCTAATTAGCTTAATTGGAGCATTTCTAGCATGTTTGGTTGAAATTGGAAATTTACATTTTTCAGTTTTGTCAGACGTTTGTAAAATTCTTACAGTAGGCTTATTTGCGCAATTTGAGCATTTCTAGCATGTTTGGTTGAAATTGGAAATTTACATTTTTCACTTTTGTCAGACAATTGCAATATTCTCACAATAAGCTAATTAGCTCAATTGGACCATTTCTAGCATGTTTGGTTGAAATTAGAAATTTACATTTTTCAGTTTTGTCAGACGTTTGTAATATTCTCACAATAAGCTAATTAGCTCAATTAGAGCATTTCAAACATGTTTGGTTGAAATTGGAAGTTTACATTTTTCACTTTTGTCAGACAATTGCAATATTCTCACAATCAGCTAATTAGCTCAATTGGAGCATTTCTAGCATGTTTGGTTGAAATTGGAAAATTACATTTTTCAGTTTTGTCAGAGGTTTGTAGTATTCTCACAATAAGCTAATTAGCTCAATTGGAGCATTTCTAGCATGTTTGGTTGAAATTGGAAATTTACATTTTTCACTTTTGTCAGACAATTGCAATATTCTCACAATAAGCTAATTAGCTCAATTGGAGCATTTCTAGCATGTTTGGTTGAAATTGGAAAATTACATTTTTCACTTTTGTCAGACAATTGCAATATTCTCACAATAAGCTAATTAACTTAATTGGAGCATTTCTAGCATGTTTGGTTGAAATTAGAAATTTACATTTTTCAGTTTTGTCAGACGTTTGTAATATTCTCACAATAAGCTAATTAGCTCAATTGGAGCATTTCTAGCATGTTTGGTTGAAATTGGAAATTTACATTTTTCAGTTTTGTCAGAAGTTTGTAAAATTCTTACAGTAGGCTTGTTTGCGCAATTTGAGCATTTCTAGCATGTTTGGTTGAAATTGGAAATTTACATTTTTCACTTTTGTCAGACAATTGCAATATTCTCACAATAAGCTAAGTAGCTCAATTGGACCATTTCTAGCATGTTTGGTTGAAATTAGAAATTTACATTTTTCAGTTTTGTCAGACGTTTGTAATATTCGCACAATAAGCTAATTAGCTCAATTAGAGCATTTCAAACATGTTTGGTTGAAATTGGAAGTTTACATTTTTCACTTTTGTCAGACAATTGCAATATTCTCACAATAAGCTAATTAGCTCAATTGGAGCATTTCTAGCATGTTTGGTTGAAATTGGAAATTTACATTTTTCAGTTTTGTCAGACGTTTGTAGTATTCTCACAATAAGCTACTTAGCTCAATTGGAGCATTTCTAGCATGTTTGGTTGAAATTGGAAATTTACAATTTTCAGTGTTGTCAGACGTTTGTAAAATTCTTACAATAAGCTTATTTGCGCAATTTGAGCATTTCTATCATGTTTGGTTGAAATTGGAAATTTACATTTTTCACTTTTGTCAGACAATTGCAATATTCTCACAATAAGCTAATTAGCTCAATTGGACCATTTCTAGCATGTTTGGTTGAAATTAGAAATTTACATTTTTCAGTTTTGTCAGACGTTTGTAATATTCTCACAATAAGCTAATTAGCTCAATTAGAGCATTTCAAACACGTTTGGTTGAAATTGGAAATTTACATTTTTCACTTTTGTCAGACAATTGCAATATTCTCACAATAAGCTAATTAGCTTAATTGGAGCATTTCTAGCATGTTTGGTTGAAATTGGAAATTTACATTTTTCAATTTTGTCAGACGTTTGTAAAATTCTTACAGTAGGCTTATTTGCGCAATTTGAGCATTTCTAGCATGTTTGGTTGAAATTGGAAATTTACATTTTTCACTTTTGTCAGACAATTGCAATATTCTCACAATAAGCTAATTAGCTCAATTGGACCATTTCTAGCATGTTTGGTTGAAATTAGAAATTTACATTTTTCACTTTTGTCAGACGTTTGTAATATTCTCACAATAAGCTAATTAGCTCAATTAGAGCATTTCAAACATGTTTGGTTGAAATTGGAAGTTTACATTTTTAACTTTTGTCAGACAATTGCAATATTCTCACAATAAGCTAATTAGCTCAATTGGAGCATTTCTAGCATGTTTGGTTGAAATTGGAAATTTACATTTTTCACTATTGTCAGACAATTGCAATATTCTCACAATAAGCTAATTAGCTCAATTGGAGCATTTCTAGCATCTTCGGTTGAAATTGGAAATTTACATTTTTCAGTTTTGTCAGACGTTTGTAGTATTCTCACAATAAGCTAATTAGCTCAATTGGAGCATTTCTAGCATGTTTGGTTGAAATTGGAAATTTACATTTTTCACTTTTGTCAGACAATTGCAATATTCTCACAATAAGCTAATTAGCTCAATTGGAGCATTTCTAGCATGTTTGGTTGAAATTTGAAAATTACATTTTTCACTTTTGTCAGACAATTGCAATATTCTCACAATAAGCTAATTAGCTTAATTGGAGCATTTCTAGCATGTTTGGTTGAAATTAGAAATTTACATTTTTCAGTTTTGTCAGACGTTTGTAATATTCTCACAATAAGCTAATTAGCTCAATTGGAGCATTTCTAGCATGTTTGGTTGAAATTCGAAATTTACATTTTTCAGTTTTGTCAGAAGTTTGTAAAATTCTTACAGTAGGCTTGTTTGCGCAATTGGAGCATTTCTAGCATGTTTGGTTGAAATTGGAAATTTACATTTTTCACTTTTGTCAGACAATTGCAATATTCTCACAATAAGCTAATTAGCTCAATTGGACCATTTCTAGCATGTTTGGTTGAAATTAGAAATTTACATTTTTCAGTTTTGTCAGACGTTTGTAATATTCGCACAATAAGCTAATTAGCTCAATTAGAGCATTTCAAACATGTTTGGTTGAAATTGGAAGTTTACATTTTTCACTTTTGTCAGACAATTGCAATATTCTCACAATAAGCTAATTAGCTCAATTGGAGCATTTCTAGCATGTTTGGTTGAAATTGGAAATTTACATTTTTCAGTTTTGTCAGACGTTTGTAGTATTCTCACAATAAGCTACTTAGCTCAATTGGAGCATTTCTAGCATGTTTGGTTGAAATTGGAAATTTACAATTTTCAGTGTTGTCAGACGTTTGTAAAATTCTTACAGTAAGCTTATTTGCGCAATTTGAGCATTTCTAGCATGTTTGGTTGAAATTGGAAATTTACATTTTTCACTTTTGTCAGACAATTGCAATATTCTCACAATAAGCTAATTAGCTTAATTGGACCATTTCTAGCATGTTTGGTTGAAATTAGAAATTTACATTTTTCAGTTTTGTCAGACGTTTGTAATATTCTCACAATAAGCTAATTAGCTCAATTAGAGCATTTCAAACATGTTTGGTTGAAATTGGAAATTTACATTTTTCACTTTTGTCAGACAATTGCAATATTCTCACAATAAGCTAATTAGCTCAATTGGAGCATTTCTAGCATGTTTGGTTGAAATTGGAAAATTACATTTTTCAGTTTTGTCAGACGTTTGTAGTATTCTCACGATAAGCTAATTAGCTCAATTGGAGCATTTCTAGCATGTTTGGTTGAAATTGGAAATTTACATTTTTCACTTTTGTCAGACGTTTGTAGTATTCTCACAATAAGCTAATTAGCTCAATTGGACCATTTCTAGCATGTTTGGTTGAAATTGGAAATTTACATTTTTCAGTTTTGTCAGAAGTTTGTAAAATTCTTACAGTAGGCTTGTTTGCGCAATTTGAGCATTTCTAGCATGTTTGGTTGAAATTGGAAATTTACATTTTTCACTTTTGTCAGACAATTGCAATATTCTCACAATAAGCTAATTAGCTCAATTGGAGCATTTCTAGCATGTTTGGATGAAATTGGAAATTTACATTTTTCAGTGTTGTCAGACGTTTGTAATATTCTCACAATAAGCTAATTAGCTCAATTGGAGCACTTCTAGCATGTTTAGTTGAAATTGGAAATTTACATTTTTCACTTTTGTCAGACAATTGCAATATTCTCTCAATAAGCTAATTAGCTCAATTGGACCATTTCTAGCATGTTTGGTTGAAATTGGAAATTTACATTTTTCAGTTTTGTCAGAAGTTTGTAAAATTCTTACAGTAGGCTTGTTTGCGCAATTTGAGCATTTCTAGCATGTTTGGTTGAAATTGGAAATTTACATTTTTCACTTTTGTCAGACAATTGCAATATTCTCACAATAAGCTAATTAGCTCAATTGGAGCATTTCTAGCATGTTTGGATGAAATTGGAAATTTACATTTTTCAGTGTTGTCAGACGTTTGTAATATTCTCACAATAAGCTAATTAGCTCAATTGGAGCACTTCTAGCATGTTTAGTTGAAATTGGAAATTTACATTTTTCACTTTTGTCAGACAATTGCAATATTCTCTCAATAAGCTAATTAGCTCAATTGGAGCATTTCTAGCGTGTTTGGTTGAAATTGGAAATTTACATTTTTCAGTGTTGTCAGACGTTTGTAATATTCTCACAATAAGCTAATTAGCTCAATTGAAGCATTTCTAGCATGTTTGGTTGAAATTGGAAATTTACATTTTTCAGTTTTGTCAGACGTTTGTAATATTCTCACAATAAGCTAATTAGCTCAATTAGAGCATTTCAAACATGTTTGGTTGAAATTGGAAATTTACATTTTTCACCTTTGTCAGACAATTGCAATATTCTCACAATAAGCTAATTAGCTCAATTGGAGCATTTCTAGCATGTTTGGTTGAAATTGGAAATTTACATTTTTCAGTTTTGTCAGACGTTTGTAGTATTCTCACAATAAGCTAATTAGCTCAATTTGAGCATTTCTAGCATGTTTGGTTGAAATTGGAAAATTACATTTTTCACTTTTATCAGACAATTGCAATATTTTCTCAGTAAGCTAATTAGCTTAATTGGAGCATTTCTAGCATGTTTGGTTGAAATTAGAAATTTACATTTTTCAGTTTTGTCAGACGTTTGTAATATTCTCACAATAAGCTAATTAGCTCAATTGGAGCATTTCTAGCATGTTTGGTTGAAATTGGAAATTTACATTTTTCAGTTTTGTCAGACGTTTGTAAAATTCTTACAGTAGGCTTATTTGCGCAATTTGAGCATTTCTAGCATGTTTGGTTGAAATTGGAAATTTACATTTTTCACTTTTGTCAGACAATTGCAATATTCTCACAATAAGCTAATTAGCTCAATTGGACCATTTCTAGCATGTTTGGTTGAAATTAGAAATTTACATTTTTCAGTTTTGTCAGACGTTTGTAATATTCTCACAATAAGCTAATTAGCTAATTTGGAGCACTTCTAGCATGTTTGGTTGAAATTGGAAATTTACATTTTTCATTTTTGTCAGACAATTGCAATATTCTCTCAATAAGCTAATTAGCTCAATTGGAGCATTTCTAGCATGTTTGGTTGAAATTGGAAATTTACATTTTTCAGTTTTGTCAGACGTTTGTAGTATTCTCACAATAAGCTAATTAGCTCAATTGGAGCATTTCTAGCATGTTTGGTTGAAATTGGAAATTTACATTTTTCACTTTTGTCAGACAATTGCAATATTCTCACAATAAGCTAATTAGCTCAATTGGAACATTTCTAGCATGTTTGGTTGAAATTGGAAATTTACATTTTTCACATTTGGCAGACAATTGCAATATTTTCTCAATACGCTAATTAGCTCATTTGGAGCATTTCTAGCATGTTTGGTTGAAATTTAAAATTTACATTTTTCAGTGTTGTCAGACGTTTGTAATATTCTCACAATAAGCTAATTAGCTCAATTGGAGCATTTCTAGCATGTTTGGTTGAAATTGGAAATTTACATTTTTCACTTTTGTCAGACGTTTGTAATATTGTCACAATAAGCTAATTAGCTCAATTGGAGCATTTCTAGCATGTTTGGTTGAAATTGGAAAATTATATTTTTCACTTTTGTCAGACAATTGCAATATTCTCACAATAAGCTAATTAGCTCAGTTGGAGCATTTCTAGCATGTTTGGTTGAAATTGGAAATTTACATTTTTCAATTTTGTCAGACGTTTGTAATATTCTCACAATAAGCTAATTAGCTCAATTGGAGCATTTCTAGCATGTTTGGTTGAAATTGGAAATTTACATTTTTCAGTTTTGTCTGACAATTGCAATATTCTCTCAATAAGCTCATTAGCTCAATTGGAGCATTTCTAGCATGTTTGGTTGAAATTGGAAATTTACATTTTTCAGTTTTGTCAGACGTTTGTAGTATTCTCACAATAGCTAATTAGCTCAATTGGAGCATTTCTTGCATGTTTGGTTGAATTTGGAAATTTACATTTTTCAGTTTTGTCTGACAATTGCAATATTCTCTCAATAAGCTAATTAGCTCAATTGGAGCATTTCTAGCATGTTTGGTTGAAATTGGAAATTTACATTTTTCAGTTTTGTCAGACGTTTGTAGTATTCTCACAATAGCTAATTAGCTCAATTGGAGCATTTCTAGCATGTTTGGTTGAAATTGGAAATTTACATTTTTCACTTTTGTCAGACAATTGCAATATTCTCACAATAAGCTAATTAGCTCAATTGGAGCATTTCTAGCATGTTTGGTTGAAATTGGAAAATTACATTTTTCACTTTTGTCAGACAATTGCAATATTCTCACAATAAGCTAATTAGCTTAATTGGAGCATTTCTAGCATGTTTGGTTGAAATTAGAAATTTACATTTTTCAGTTTTGTCAGACGTTTGTAATATTCTCACAATAAGCTAATTAGCTCAATTGGAGCATTTCTAGCATGTTTGGTTGAAATTGGAAATTTACCTTTTTCAGTTTTGTCAGAAGTTTGTAAAATTCTTACAGTAGGCTTGTTTGCGCAATTTGAGCATTTCTAGCATGTTTGGTTGAAATTGGAAATTTACATTTTTCACTTTTGTCAGACAATTGCAATATTCTCACAATAAGCTAAGTAGCTCAATTGGACCATTTCTAGCATGTTTGGTTGAAATTAGAAATTTACATTTTTCAGTTTTGTCAGACGTTTGTAATATTCGCACAATAAGCTAATTAGCTCAATTAGAGCATTTCAAACATGTTTGGTTGAAATTGGAAGTTTACATTTTTCACTTTTGTCAGACAATTGCAATATTCTCACAATAAGCTAATTAGCTCAATTGGAGCATTTCTAGCATGTTTGGTTGAAATTGGAAATTTACATTTTTCAGTTTTGTCAGAAGTTTGTAAAATTCTTACAGTAGGCTTGTTTGCGCAATTTGAGCATTTCTAGCATGTTTGGTTGAAATTGGAAATTTACATTTTTCACTTTTGTCAGACAATTGCAATATTCTCACAATAAGCTAAGTAGCTCAATTGGACCATTTCTAGCATGTTTGGTTGAAATTAGAAATTTACATTTTTCAGTTTTGTCAGACGTTTGTAATATTCGCACAATAAGCTAATTAGCTCAATTAGAGCATTTCAAACATGTTTGGTTGAAATTGGAAGTTTACATTTTTCACTTTTGTCAGACAATTGCAATATTCTCACAATAAGCTAATTAGCTCAATTGGAGCATTTCTAGCATGTTTGGTTGAAATTGGAAATTTACATTTTTCAGTTTTGTCAGACGTTTGTAGTATTCTCACAATAAGCTACTTAGCTCAATTGGAGCATTTCTAGCATGTTTGGTTGAAATTGGAAATTTACAATTTTCAGTGTTGTCAGACGTTTGTAAAATTCTTACAGTAAGCTTATTTGCGCAATTTGAGCATTTCTAGCATGTTTGGTTGAAATTGGAAATTTACATTTTTCACTTTTGTCAGACAATTGCAATATTCTCACAATAAGCTAATTAGCTCAATTGGACCATTTCTAGCATGTTTGGTTGAAATTAGAAATTTACATTTTTCAGTTTTGTCAGACGTTTGTAATATTCTCACAATAAGCTAATTAGCTCAATTAGAGCATTTCAAACATGTTTGGTTGAAATTGGAAATTTACATTTTTCACTTTTGTCAGACAATTGCAATATTCTCACAATAAGCTAATTAGCTTAATTGGAGCATTTCTAGCATGTTTGGTTGAAATTGGAAATTTACATTTTTCAGTTTTGTCAGACGTTTGTAAAATTCTTACAGTAGGCTTATTTGCGCAATTTGAGCATTTCTAGCATGTTTGGTTGAAATTGGAAATTTACATTTTTCACTTTTGTCAGACAATTGCAATATTCTCACAATAAGCTAATTAGCTCAATTGGAGCATTTCTAGCATGTTTGGTTGAAATTGGAAATTTACATTTTTCAATTTTGTCAGACGTTTGTAATATTGTCACAATAAGCTAATTAGCTCAATTGGAGCATTTCTAGCATGTTTGGTTGAAATTGGAAAATTATATTTTTCACTTTTGTCAGACAATTGCAATATTCTCACAATAAGCTAATTAGCTCAATTGGAGCATTTCTAGCATGTTTGGTTGAAATTGGAAATTTACATTTTTCAATTTTGTCAGACGTTTGTAATATTCTCACAATAAGCTAATTAGCTCAATTGGAGCATTTCTAGCATGTTTGGTTGAAATTGGAAATTTACATTTTTCAGTTTTGTCTGACAATTGCAATATTCTCTCAATAAGCTAATTAGCTCAATTGGAGCATTTCTAGCATGTTTGGTTGAAATTGGAAATTTACATTTTTCAGTTTTGTCAGACGTTTGTAGTATTCTCACAATAGCTAATTAGCTCAATTGGAGCATTTCTTGCATGTTTGGTTGAATTTGGAAATTTACATTTTTCAGTTTTGTCTGACAATTGCAATATTCTCTCAATAAGCTAATTAGCTCAATTGGAGCATTTCTAGCATGTTTGGTTGAAATTGGAAATTTACATTTTTCAGTTTTGTCAGACGTTTGTAGTATTCTCACAATAGCTAATTAGCTCAATTGGAGCATTTCTAGCATGTTTGGTTGAAATTGGAAATTTACATTTTTCACTTTTGTCAGACAATTGCAATATTCTCACAATAAGCTAATTAGCTCAATTGGAGCATTTCTAGCATGTTTGGTTGAAATTGGAAAATTACATTTTTCACTTTTGTCAGACAATTGCAATATTCTCACAATAAGCTAATTAGCTTAATTGGAGCATTTCTAGCATGTTTGGTTGAAATTAGAAATTTACATTTTTCAGTTTTGTCAGACGTTTGTAATATTCTCACAATAAGCTAATTAGCTCAATTGGAGCATTTCTAGCATGTTTGGTTGAAATTGGAAATTTACATTTTTCAGTTTTGTCAGAAGTTTGTAAAATTCTTACAGTAGGCTTGTTTGCGCAATTTGAGCATTTCTAGCATGTTTGGTTGAAATTGGAAATTTACATTTTTCACTTTTGTCAGACAATTGCAATATTCTCACAATAAGCTAAGTAGCTCAATTGGACCATTTCTAGCATGTTTGGTTGAAATTAGAAATTTACATTTTTCAGTTTTGACAGACGTTTGTAATATTCGCACAATAAGCTAATTAGCTCAATTAGAGCATTTCAAACATGTTTGGTTGAAATTGGAAGTTTACATTTTTCACTTTTGTCAGACAATTGCAATATTCTCACAATAAGCTAATTAGCTCAATTGGAGCATTTCTAGCATGTTTGGTTGAAATTGGAAATTTACATTTTTCAGTTTTGTCAGAAGTTTGTAAAATTCTTACAGTAGGCTTGTTTGCGCAATTTGAGCATTTCTAGCATGTTTGGTTGAAATTGGAAATTTACATTTTTCACTTTTGTCAGACAATTGCAATATTCTCACAATAAGCTAAGTAGCTCAATTGGACCATTTCTAGCATGTTTGGTTGAAATTAGAAATTTACATTTTTCAGTTTTGTCAGACGTTTGTAATATTCGCACAATAAGCTAATTAGCTCAATTAGAGCATTTCAAACATGTTTGGTTGAAATTGGAAGTTTACATTTTTCACTTTTGTCAGACAATTGCAATATTCTCACAATAAGCTAATTAGCTCAATTGGAGCATTTCTAGCATGTTTGGTTGAAATTGGAAATTTACATTTTTCAGTTTTGTCAGACGTTTGTAGTATTCTCACAATAAGCTACTTAGCTCAATTGGAGCATTTCTAGCATGTTTGGTTGAAATTGGAAATTTACAATTTTCAGTGTTGTCAGACGTTTGTAAAATTCTTACAGTAAGCTTATTTGCGCAATTTGAGCATTTCTAGCATGTTTGGTTGAAATTGGAAATTTACATTTTTCACTTTTGTCAGACAATTGCAATATTCTCACAATAAGCTAATTAGCTCAATTGGAGCATTTCTAGCATGTTTGGTTGAAATTGGAAATTTACATTTTTCAGTTTTGTAAGACGTTTGTAAAATTCTTACAGTAGGCTTATTTGCGCAATTTGAGCATTTCTAGCATGTTTGGTTGAAATTGGAAATTTACATTTTTCACTTTTGTCAGACAATTGCAATATTCTCACAATAAGCTAATTAGCTCAATTGGACCATTTCTAGCATGTTTGGTTGAAATTAGAAATTTACATTTTTCAGTTTTGTCAGACGTTTGTAATATTCTCACAATAAGCTAATTAGCTCAATTAGAGCATTTCAAACATGTTTGGTTGAAATTGGAAGTTTACATTTTTCACTTTTGTCAGACAATTGCAATATTCTCACAATAAGCTAATTAGCTCAATTGGAGCATTTCTAGCATGTTTGGTTGAAATTGGAAAATTACATTTTTCAGTTTTGTCAGACGTTTGTAGTATTCTCACAATAAGCTAATTAGCTCAATTGGAGCATTTCTAGCATGTTTGGTTGAATTTGGAAATTTACATTTTTCACTTTTGTCAGACAATTGCAATATTCTCACAATAAGCTAATTAGCTCAATTGGAGCATTTCTAGCATGTTTGGTTGAAATTTGAAAATTACATTTTTCACTTTTGTCAGACAATTGCAATATTCTCACAATAAGCTAATTAGCTTAATTGGAGCATTTCTAGCATGTTTGGTTGAAATTAGAAATTTACATTTTTCAGTTTTGTCAGACGTTTGTAATATTCTCACAATAAGCTAATTAGCTCAATTGGAGCATTTCTAGCATGTTTGGTTGAAATTGGAAATTTACATTTTTCAGTTTTGTCAGAAGTTTGTAAAATTCTTACAGTAGGCTTGTTTGCGCAATTGGAGCATTTCTAGCATGTTTGGTTGAAATTGGAAATTTACATTTTTCACTTTTGTCAGACAATTGCAATATTCTCACAATAAGCTAATTAGCTCAATTGGACCATTTCTAGCATGTTTGGTTGAAATTAGAAATTTACATTTTTCAGTTTTGTCAGACGTTTGTAATATTCGCACAATAAGCTAATTAGCTCAATTAGAGCATTTCAAACATGTTTGGTTGAAATTGGAAGTTTACATTTTTCACTTTTGTCAGACAATTGCAATATTCTCACAATAAGCTAATTAGCTCAATTGGAGCATTTCTAGCATGTTTGGTTGAAATTGGAAATTTACATTTTTCAGTTTTGTCAGACGTTTGTAGTATTCTCACAATAAGCTACTTAGCTCAATTGGAGCATTTCTAGCATGTTTGGTTGAAATTGGAAATTTACAATTTTCAGTGTTGTCAGACGTTTGTAAAATTCTTACAGTAAGCTTATTTGCGCAATTTGAGCATTTCTAGCATGTTTGGTTGAAATTGGAAATTTACATTTTTCACTTTTGTCAGACAATTGCAATATTCTCACAATAAGCTAATTAGCTCAATTGGACCATTTCTAGCATGTTTGGTTGAAATTAGAAATTTACATTTTTCAGTTTTGTCAGACGTTTGTAATATTCTCACAATAAGCTAATTAGCTCAATTAGAGCATTTCAAACATGTTTGGTTGAAATTGGAAATTTACATTTTTCACTTTTGTCAGACAATTGCAATATTCTCACAATGAGCTAATTAGCTCAATTGGAGCATTTCTAGCATGTTTGGTTGAAATTGGAAAATTACATTTTTCAGTTTTGTCAGACGTTTGTAGTATTCTCACGATAAGCTAATTAGCTCAATTGGAGCATTTCTAGCATGTTTGGTTGAAATTGGAAATTTACATTTTTCACTTTTGTCAGACAATTGCAAAATTCTCACAATAAGCTAATTAGCTCAATTGGACCATTTCTAGCATGTTTGGTTGAAATTGGAAATTTACATTTTTCAGTTTTGTCAGAAGTTTGTAAAATTCTTACAGTAGGCTTATTTGCGCAATTTGAGCATTTCTAGCATGTTTGGTTGAAATTGGAAATTTACATTCTTCACTTTTGTCAGACAATTGCAATATTCTCACAATAAGCTAATTAGCTCAATTGGAGCATTTCTAGCATGTTTGGATGAAATTGGAAATTTACATTTTTCAGTGTTGTCAGACGTTTGTAATATTCTCACAATAAGCTAATTAGCTCAATTGGAGCACTTCTAGCATGTTTAGTTGAAATTGGAAATTTACATTTTTCACTTTTGTCAGACAATTGCAATATTCTCTCAATAAGCTAATTAGCTCAATTGGAGCATTTCTAGCGTGTTTGGTTGAAATTGGAAATTTACATTTTTCAGTGTTGTCAGACGTTTGTAATATTCTCACAATAAGCTAATTAGCTCAATTGAAGCATTTCTAGCATGTTTGGTTGAAATTGGAAATTTACATTTTTCAGTTTTGTCAGACGTTTGTAATATTCTCACAATAAGCTAATTAGCTCAATTAGAGCATTTCAAACATGTTTGGTTGAAATTGGAGATTTACATTTTTCACCTTTGTCAGACAAGTGCAATATTCTCACAATAAGCTAATTAGCTCAATTGGAGCATTTCTAGCATGTTTGGTTGAAATTGGAAATTTACATTTTTCAGTTTTGTCAGACGTTTGTAGTATTCTCACAATAAGCTAATTAGCTCAATTGGAGCATTTCTAGCATGTTTGGTTGAAATTGGAAAATTACATTTTTCACTTTTATCAGACAATTGCAATATTTTCTCAGTAAGCTAATTAGCTTAATTGGAGCATTTCTAGCATGTTTGGTTGAAATTAGAAATTTACATTTTTCAGTTTTGTCAGACGTTTGTAATATTCTCACAATAAGCTAATTAGCTCAATTGGAGCATTTCTAGCATGTTTGGTTGAAATTGGAAATTTACATTTTTCAGTTTTGTCAGACGTTTGTAAAATTCTTACAGTAGGCTTATTTGCGCAATTTGAGCATTTCTAGCATGTTTGGTTGAAATTGGAAATTTACATTTTTCACTTTTGTCAGACAATTGCAATATTCTCACAATAAGCTAATTAGCTCAATTGGACCATTTCTAGCATGTTTGGTTGAAATTAGAAATTTACATTTTTCAGTTTTGTCAGACGTTTGTAATATTCTCACAATAAGCTAATTAGCTCAATTGGAGCACTTCTAGCATGTTTGGTTGAAATTGGAAATTTACATTTTTCATTTTTGTCAGACAATTGCAATATTCTCTCAATAAGCTAATTAGCTCAATTGGAGCATTTCTAGCATGTTTGGTTGAAATTGGAAATTTACATTTTTCAGTTTTGTCAGACGTTTGTAGTATTCTCACAATAAGCTAATTAGCTCAATTGGAGCATTTCTAGCATGTTTGGTTGAAATTGGAAATTTACATTTTTCACTTTTGTCAGACAATTGCAATATTCTCACAATAAGCTAATTAGCTCAATTGGAACATTTCTAGCATGTTTGGTTGAAATTGGAAATTTACATTTTTCACATTTGGCAGACAATTGCAATATTTTCTCAATACGCTAATTAGCTCATTTGGAGCATTTCTAGCATGTTTGGTTGAAATTTAAAATTTACATTTTTCAGTGTTGTCAGACGTTTGTAATATTCTCACAATAAGCTAATTAGCTCAATTGGAGCATTTCTAGCATGTTTGGTTGAAATTGGAAATTTACATTTTTCACTTTTGTCAGACGTTTGTAATATTGTCACAATAAGCTAATTAGCTCAATTGGAGCATTTCTAGCATGTTTGGTTGAAATTGGAAAATTATATTTTTCACTTTTGTCAGACAATTGCAATATTCTCACAATAAGCTAATTAGCTCAATTGGAGCATTTCTAGCATGTTTGGTTGAAATTGGAAATTTACATTTTTCAATTTTGTCAGACGTTTGTAATATTCTCACAATAAGCTAATTAGCTCAATTGGAGCATTTCTAGCATGTTTGGTTGAAATTGGAAATTTACATTTTTCAGTTTTGTCTGACAATTGCAATATTCTCTCAATAAGCTAATTAGCTCAATTGGAGCATTTCTAGCATGTTTGGTTGAAATTGGAAATTTACATTTTTCAGTTTTGTCAGACGTTTGTAGTATTCTCACAATAGCTAATTAGCTCAATTGGAGCATTTCTTGCATGTTTGGTTGAATTTGGAAATTTACATTTTTCAGTTTTGTCTGACAATTGCAATATTCTCTCAATAAGCTAATTAGCTCAATTGGAGCATTTCTAGCATGTTTGGTTGAAATTGGAAATTTACATTTTTCAGTTTTGTCAGACGTTTGTAGTATTCTCACAATAGCTAATTAGCTCAATTGGAGCAGTTCTAGCATGTTTGGTTGAAATTGGAAATTTACATTTTTCACTTTTGTCAGACAATTGCAATATTCTCACAATAAGCTAATTAGCTCAATTGGAGCATTTCTAGCATGTTTGGTTGAAATTGGAAAATTACATTTTTCACTTTTGTCAGACAATTGCAATATTCTCACAATAAGCTAATTAGCTTAATTGGAGCATTTCTAGCATGTTTGGTTGAAATTAGAAATTTACATTTTTCAGTTTTGTCAGACGTTTGTAATATTCTCACAATAAGCTAATTAGCTCAATTGGAGCATTTCTAGCATGTTTGGTTGAAATTGGAAATTTACATTTTTCAGTTTTGTCAGAAGTTTGTAAAATTCTTACAGTAGGCTTGTTTGCGCAATTTGAGCATTTCTAGCATGTTTGGTTGAATTTGGAAATTTACATTTTTCACTTTTGTCAGACAATTGCAATATTCTCACAATAAGCTAAGTAGCTCAATTGGACCATTTCTAGCATGTTTGGTTGAAATTAGAAATTTACATTTTTCAGTTTTGTCAGACGTTTGTAATATTCGCACAATAAGCTAATTAGCTCAATTAGAGCATTTCAAACATGTTTGGTTGAAATTGGAAGTTTACATTTTTCACTTTTGTCAGACAATTGCAATATTCTCACAATAAGCTAATTAGCTCAATTGGAGCATTTCTAGCATGTTTGGTTGAAATTGGAAATTTACATTTTTCAGTTTTGTCAGAAGTTTGTAAAATTCTTACAGTAGGCTTGTTTGCGCAATTTGAGCATTTCTAGCATGTTTGGTTGAAATTGGAAATTTACATTTTTCACTTTTGTCAGACAATTGCAATATTCTCACAATAAGCTAAGTAGCTCAATTGGACCATTTCTAGCATGTTTGGTTGAAATTAGAAATTTACATTTTTCAGTTTTGTCAGACGTTTGTAATATTCGCACAATAAGCTAATTAGCTCAATTAGAGCATTTCAAACATGTTTGGTTGAAATTGGAAGTTTACATTTTTCACTTTTGTCAGACAATTGCAATATTCTCACAATAAGCTAATTAGCTCAATTGGAGCATTTCTAGCATGTTTGGTTGAAATTGGAAATTTACATTTTTCAGTTTTGTCAGACGTTTGTAGTATTCTCACAATAAGCTACTTAGCTCAATTGGAGCATTTCTAGCATGTTTGGTTGAAATTGGAAATTTACAATTTTCAGTGTTGTCAGACGTTTGTAAAATTCTTACAGTAAGCTTATTTGCGCAATTTGAGCATTTCTAGCATGTTTGGTTGAAATTGGAAATTTACATTTTTCACTTTTGTCAGACAATTGCAATATTCTCACAATAAGCTAATTAGCTCAATTGGACCATTTCTAGCATGTTTGGTTGAAATTAGAAATTTACATTTTTCAGTTTTGTCAGACGTTTGTAATATTCTCACAATAAGCTAATTAGCTCAATTAGAGCATTTCAAACATGTTTGGTTGAAATTGGAAATTTACATTTTTCACTTTTGTCAGACAATTGCAATATTCTCACAATAAGCTAATTAGCTTAATTGGAGCATTTCTAGCATGTTTGGTTGAAATTGGAAATTTACATTTTTCAGTTTTGTCAGACGTTTGTAAAATTCTTACAGTAGGCTTATTTGCGCAATTTGAGCATTTCTAGCATGTTTGGTTGAAATTGGAAATTTACATTTTTCACTTTTGTCAGACAATTGCAATATTCTCACAATAAGCTAATTAGCTCAATTGGAGCATTTCTAGCATGTTTGGTTGAAATTGGAAAATTACATTTTTCAGTTTTGTCAGACGTTTGTAGTATTCTCACAATAAGCTAATTAGCTCAATTGGAGCATTTCTAGCATGTTTGGTTGAAATTGGAAATTTACATTTTTCACTTTTGTCAGACAATTGCAATATTCTCACAATAAGCTAATTAGCTCAATTGGAGCATTTCTAGCATGTTTGGTTGAAATTTGAAAATTACATTTTTCACTTTTGTCAGACAATTGCAATATTCTCACAATAAGCTAATTAGCTTAATTGGAGCATTTCTAGCATGTTTGGTTGAAATTAGAAATTTACATTTTTCAGTTTTGTCAGACGTTTGTAATATTCTCACAATAAGCTAATTAGCTCAATTGGAGCATTTCTAGCATGTTTGGTTGAAATTGGAAATTTACATTTTTCAGTTTTGTCAGAAGTTTGTAAAATTCTTACAGTAGGCTTGTTTGCGCAATTGGAGCATTTCTAGCATGTTTGGTTGAAATTGGAAATTTACATTTTTCACTTTTGTCAGACAATTGCAATATTCTCACAATAAGCTAATTAGCTCAATTGGACCATTTCTAGCATGTTTGGTTGAAATTAGAAATTTACATTTTTCAGTTTTGTCAGACGTTTGTAATATTCGCACAATAAGCTAATTAGCTCAATTAGAGCATTTCAAACATGTTTGGTTGAAATTGGAAGTTTACATTTTTCACTTTTGTCAGACAATTGCAATATTCTCACAATAAGCTAATTAGCTCAATTGGAGCATTTCTAGCATGTTTGGTTGAAATTGGAAATTTACATTTTTCAGTTTTGTCAGACGTTTGTAGTATTCTCACAATAAGCTACTTAGCTCAATTGGAGCATTTCTAGCATGTTTGGTTGAAATTGGAAATTTACAATTTTCAGTGTTGTCAGACGTTTGTAAAATTCTTACAGTAAGCTTATTTGCGCAATTTGAGCATTTCTAGCATGTTTGGTTGAAATTGGAAATTTACATTTTTCACTTTTGTCAGACAATTGCAATATTCTCACAATAAGCTAATTAGCTCAATTGGACCATTTCTAGCATGTTTGGTTGAAATTAGAAATTTACATTTTTCAGTTTTGTCAGACGTTTGTAATATTCTCACAATAAGCTAATTAGCTCAATTAGAGCATTTCAAACATGTTTGATTGAAATTGGAAATTTACATTTTTTCACTTTTGTCAGACAATTGCAATATTCTCACAATAAGCTAATTAGCTCAATTGGAGCATTTCTAGCATGTTTGGTTGAAATTGGAAAATTACATTTTTCAGTTTTGTCAGACGTTTGTAGTATTCTCACGATAAGCTAATTAGCTCAATTGGAGCATTTCTAGCATGTTTGGTTGAAATTGGAAATTTACATTTTTCACTTTTGTCAGACAATTGCAATATTCTCACAATAAGCTAATTAGCTCAATTGGACCATTTCTAGCATGTTTGGTTGAAATTGGAAATTTACAATTTTCAGTTTTGTCAGAAGTTTGTAAAATTCTTACAGTAGGCTTGTTTGCGCAATTTGAGCATTTCTAGCATGTTTGGTTGAAATTTGAAAATTACATTTTTCACTTTTGTCAGACAATTGCAATATTCTCTCAATAAGCTAATTAGCTCAATTGGAGCATTTCTAGCGTGTTTGGTTGAAATTGGAAATTTACATTTTTCAGTGTTGTCAGACGTTTGTAATATTCTCACAATAAGCTAATTAGCTCAATTGAAGCATTTCTAGCATGTTTGGTTGAAATTGGAAATTTACATTTTTCAGTTTTGTCAGACGTTTGTAATATTCTCACAATAAGCTAATTAGCTCAATTAGAGCATTTCAAACATGTTTGGTTGAAATTGGAAATTTACATTTTTCACCTTTGTCAGACAATTGCAATATTCTCACAATAAGCTAATTAGCTCAATTGGAGCATTTCTAGCATGTTTGGTTGAAATTGGAAATTTACATTTTTCAGTTTTGTCAGACGTTTGTAGTATTCTCACAATAAGCTAATTAGCTCAATTGGAGCATTTCTAGCATGTTTGGTTGAAATTGGAAAATTACATTTTTCACTTTTATCAGACAATTGCAATATTTTCTCAGTAAGCTAATTAGCTTAATTGGAGCATTTCTAGCATGTTTGGTTGAAATTAGAAATTTACATTTTTCAGTTTTGTCAGACGTTTGTAATATTCTCACAATAAGCTAATTAGCTCAATTGGAGCATTTCTAGCATGTTTGGTTGAAATTGGAAATTTACATTTTTCAGTTTTGTCAGACGTTTGTAAAATTCTTACAGTAGGCTTATTTGCGCAATTTGAGCATTTCTAGCATGTTTGGTTGAAATTGGAAATTTACATTTTTCACTTTTGTCAGACAATTGCAATATTCTCACAATAAGCTAATTAGCTCAATTGGACCATTTCTAGCATGTTTGGTTGAAATTAGAAATTTACATTTTTCAGTTTTGTCAGACGTTTGTAATATTCTCACAATAAGCTAATTAGCTCAATTGGAGCACTTCTAGCATGTTTGGTTGAAATTGGAAATTTACATTTTTCATTTTTGTCAGACAATTGCAATATTCTCTCAATAAGCTAATTAGCTCAATTGGAGCATTTCTAGCATGTTTGGTTGAAATTGGAAATTTACATTTTTCAGTTTTGTCAGACGTTTGTAGTATTCTCACAATAAGCTAATTAGCTCAATTGGAGCATTTCTAGCATGTTTGGTTGAAATTGGAAATTTACATTTTTCACTTTTGTCAGACAATTGCAATATTCTCACAATAAGCTAATTAGCTCAATTGGAACATTTCTAGCATGTTTGGTTGAAATTGGAAATTTACATTTTTCACATTTGGCAGACAATTGCAATATTTTCTCAATACGCTAATTAGCTCATTTGGAGCATTTCTAGCATGTTTGGTTGAAATTTAAAATTTACATTTTTCAGTGTTGTCAGACGTTTGTAATATTCTCACAATAAGCTAATTAGCTCAATTGGAGCATTTCTAGCATGTTTGGTTGAAATTGGAAATTTACATTTTTCACTTTTGTCAGACGTTTGTAATATTGTCACAATAAGCTAATTAGCTCAATTGGAGCATTTCTAGCATGTTTGGTTGAAATTGGAAAATTATATTTTTCACTTTTGTCAGACAATTGCAATATTCTCACAATAAGCTAATTAGCTCAATTGGAGCATTTCTAGCATGTTTGGTTGAAATTGGAAATTTACATTTTTCAATTTTGTCAGACGTTTGTAATATTCTCACAATAAGCTAATTAGCTCAATTGGAGCATTTCTAGCATGTTTGGTTGAAATTGGAAATTTACATTTTTCAGTTTTGTCTGACAATTGCAATATTCTCTCAATAAGCTAATTAGCTCAATTGGAGCATTTCTAGCATGTTTGGTTGAAATTGGAAATTTACATTTTTCAGTTTTGTCAGACGTTTGTAGTATTCTCACAATAGCTAATTAGCTCAATTGGAGCATTTCTTGCACGTTTGGTTGAATTTGGAAATTTACATTTTTCAGTTTTGTCTGACAATTGCAATATTCTCTCAATAAGCTAATTAGCTCAATTGGAGCATTTCTAGCATGTTTGGTTGAAATTGGAAATTTACATTTTTCAGTTTTGTCAGACGTTTGTAGTATTCTCACAATAGCTAATTAGCTCAATTGGAGCATTTCTAGCATGTTTGGTTGAAATTGGAAATTTACATTTTTCAGTTTTGTCAGACGTTTGTAAAATTCTTACAGTAGGCTTATTTGCGCAATTTGAGCATTTCTAGCATGTTTGGTTGAAATTGGAAATTTACATTTTTCACTTTTGTCAGACAATTGCAATATTCTCACAATAAGCTAATTAGCTCAATTGGAGCATTTCTAGCATGTTTGGTTGAAATTGGAAATTTACATTTTTCAATTTTCTTAGGCGTTTGTAATATTCTCACAATAAGCTAATTAGCTCAATTGGAGCATTTCTAGCATGTTTGGTTGAAGTTGGAAATTTACATTTTTCACTTTTGTCAGACAATTGCAATATTCTCACAATAAGCTAATTAGCTCAATCGGAGCATTTCTAGCATGTTTGGTTGAAATTGGAAATTTACATTTTTCACTTTTGTCAGACAGTTGCAATAATCTCTCAATAAGCTAATTAGCTCATTTGGAGCATTTCTAGCATGTTTGGTTGAAATTAGAAATTTACATTTTTCAGTGTTGTCAGACCTTTGTAATATTCTCACAATAAGCTAATTAGCTCAATTGGAGCATTTCTAGCATGTTTGGTTGAAATTGGAAATTTACATTTTTCAGTTTTGTCAGACGTTTGTAAAATTCTTACAGTAGGCTTATTTGCGCAATTTGAGCATTTCTAGCATGTTTGGTTGAAATTGGAAATTTACATTTTTCACTTTTGTCAGACAATTGCAATATTCTCACAATAAGCTAATTAGCTCAATTGGACCATTTCTAGCATGTTTGGTTGAAATTAGAAATTTACATTTTTCAGTTTTGCCAGACGTTTGTAATATTCTCACAATAAGCTAATTAGCTCAATTGGAGCACTTCTAGCATGTTTGGTTGAAATTGGAAATTTACATTTTTCACTTTTGTCAGACGTTTGTAATATTGTCACAATAAGCTAATTAGCTCAATTGGAGCATTTCTAGCATGTTTGGTTGAAATTGGAAAATTATATTTTTCACTTTTGTCAGACAATTGCAATATTCTCACAATAAGCTAATTAGCTCAATTGGAGCATTTCTAGCATGTTTGGTTGAAATTGGAAATTTACATTTTTCAATTTTGTCAGACGTTTGTAATATTCTCACAATAAGCTAATTAGCTCAATTGGAGCATTTCTAGCATGTTTGGTTGAAATTGGAAATTTACATTTTTCAATTTTGTCAGACGTTTGTAATATTCTCAGAATAAGCTAATTAGCTCAATTGGAGCATTTCTTGCATGTTTGGTTGAAATTGGAAATTTACATTTTTCAGTTTTGTCTGACAATTGCAATATTCTCTCAATAAGCTAATTAGCTCAATTGGAGCATTTCTAGCATGTTTGGTTGAAATTGGAAATTTACATTTTTCAGTTTTGTCAGACGTTTGTAGTATTCTCACAATAGCTATCTAGCTCAATTGGAGCATTTCTAGCATGTTTGGTTGAAATTGGAAATTTACATTTTTCAGTTTTGTCAGACGTTTGTAAAATTCTTACAGTAGGCTTATTTGCGCAATTTGAGCATTTCTAGCATGTTTGGTTGAAATTGGAAATTTACATTTTTCACTTTTGTCAGACAATTGCAATATTCTCACAATAAGCTAATTAGCTCAATTGGAGCATTTCTAGCATGTTTGGTTGAAATTGGAAATTTACATTTTTCAATTTTCTTAGGCGTTTGTAATATTCTCACAATAAGCTAATTAGCTCAATTGGAGCATTTCTAGCATGTTTGGTTGAAGTTGGAAATTTACATTTTTCACTTTTGTCAGACAATTGCAATATTCTCACAATATGCTAATTAGCTCAATTGGAGCATTTCTAGCATGTTTGGTTGAAATTGGAAATTTACATTTTTCAATTTTCTTAGGCGTTTGTAATATTCTCACAATAAGCTAATTAGCTCAATTGGAGCATTTCTAGCATGTTTGGTTGAAATTGGAAATTTACATTTTTCATTTTTGTCAGACAATTGCAATATTCTCTCAATAAGCTAATTAGCTCAATTGGAGCATTTCTAGCATGTTTGGTTGAAATTGGAAATTTACATTTTTCAGTTTTGTCAGACGTTTGTAGTATTCTCACAATAAGCTAATTAGCTCAATTGGAGCATTTCTAGCATGTTTGGTTGAAATTGGAAATTTACATTTTTCACTTTTGTCAGACGTTTGTAATATTGTCACAATAAGCTAATTAGCTCAATTGGAGCATTTCTAGCATGTTTGGTTGAAATTGGAAAATTATATTTTTCACTTTTGTCAGACAATTGCAATATTCTCACAATAAGCTAATTAGCTCAATTGGAGCATTTCTAGCATGTTTGGTTGAAATTGGAAATTTACATTTTTCAATTTTGTCAGACGTTTGTAATATTCTCACAATAAGCTAATTAGCTCAATTGGAGCATTTCTAGCATGTTTGGTTGAAATTGGAAATTTACATTTTTCAATTTTGTCAGACGTTTGTAATATTCTCAGAATAAGCTAATTAGCTCAATTGGAGCATTTCTTGCATGTTTGGTTGAAATTGGAAATTTACATTTTTCAGTTTTGTCTGACAATTGCAATATTCTCTCAATAAGCTAATTAGCTCAATTGGAGCATTTCTAGCATGTTTGGTTGAAATTGGAAATTTACATTTTTCAGTTTTGTCAGACGTTTGTAGTATTCTCACAATAGCTATCTAGCTCAATTGGAGCATTTCTAGCATGTTTGGTTGAAATTGGAAATTTACATTTTTCAGTTTTGTCAGACGTTTGTAAAATTCTTACAGTAGGCTTATTTGCGCAATTTGAGCATTTCTAGCATGTTTGGTTGAAATTGGAAATTTACATTTTTCACTTTTGTCAGACAATTGCAATATTCTCACAATAAGCTAATTAGCTCAATTGGAGCATTTCTAGCATGTTTGGTTGAAATTGGAAATTTACATTTTTCAATTTTCTTAGGCGTTTGTAATATTCTCACAATAAGCTAATTAGCTCAATTGGAGCATTTCTAGCATGTTTGGTTGAAGTTGGAAATTTACATTTTTCACTTTTGTCAGACAATTGCAATATTCTCACAATAAGCTAATTAGCTCAATTGGAGCATTTCTAGCATGTTTGGTTGAAATTGGAAATTTACATTTTTCACTTTTGTCAGACAGTTGCAATATTCTCACAATAAGCTAATTAGCTCATTTGGAGCATTTCTAGCATGTTTGGTTGAAATTAGAAATTTACATTTTTCAGTGTTGTCAGACATTTGTAATATTCTCACAATAAGCTAATTAGCTCAATTGGAGCATTTCTAGCATGTTTGGTTGAAATTGGAAATTTACATTTTTCACTTTTGTCAGACGTTTGTAAATTTCTTTTAGTAGGCTTATTTGCGCAATTTGAGCATTTCTAGCATGTTTGGTTGAAATTGGAAATTTACTTTTTTCACTTTTGTCAGACAATTGCAATATTCTCACAATAAGCTAATTAGCTCAATTGGAGCATTTCTAGCATGTTTGGTTGAAATTAGAATTCTACATTTTTCAGTTTTGTCAGACGTTTGTAATATTCTCACAATAAGCTAATTAGCTCAATTGGAGCATTTCTAGCATGTTTGGTTGAAATTGGAAATTTACATTTTTCAGTTTTGTCAGACGTTTGTAATATTCTCACAATAAGCTAATTAGCTCAATTAGAGCATTTCAAACATGTTTGGTCGAAATTGGAAATTTACAATTTTCACTTTTGTCAGACAATTGCAATATTCTCACAATAAGCTAATTAGCTCAATTGAAGCATTTCTAGCATGTTTGGTTGAAATTGGAAATTTACATTTTTCAGTTTTGTCAGACGTTTGTAGCATTCTCACAATAAGCTAATTAGCTCAATTGGAGCATTTCTAGCATGTTTGGTTGAAATTGGAAATTTACATTTTTCACTTTTGTCAAACAATTGCAATAATCTCACAATAAGCTAATTAGCTCAATTGGAGCATTTCTAGCATGTTTGGTTGAAATTGGAAAATTACATTTTTCACTTTTGTCAGACAATTGCAATATTCTCTCAATAAGCTAATTAGCTTAATTGGAGCATTTCTAGCATGTTTGGTTGAAATTAGAAATTTACATTTTTCAGTTTTGTCAGACGTTTGTAATATTCTCACAATAAGCTAATTAGCTCAATTGGAGCATTTCTAGCATGTTTGGTTGAAATTGGAAATTTACATTTTTCAGTTTTGTCAGACGTTTGTTAAATTCTTACAGTAGGCTTATTTGCGCAGTTTGAGCATTTCTAGCATGTTTGGTTGAATTTGGAAATTTACATTTTTCACTTTTGTCAGACAATTGCAATATTCTCACAATAAGCTAATTAGCTCAATTGGAGCATTTCTAGCATGTTTGGTTGAAATTGGAAATTTACATTTTTCAGTGTTGTCAGACGTTTGTAATATTTTCACAATGAGCTAATTAGCTCAATTGGACCATTTCTAGCATGTTTGGTTGAAATTAGAAATTTACCTTTTTCAGTTTTGTCAGACGTTTGTAATATTCTCACAATAAGCTAATTAGCTCAATTAGAGCATTTCAAACATGTTTGGTTGAAATTGGAAATTTACACTTTTCACTTTTGTCAGACAATTGCAATATTCTCACAATAAGCTAATTAGCTCAATTGGAGCATTTCTAGCATGTTTGGTTTAAATTGGAAATTTACATTTTTCAGTTTTGTCAGACGTTTGTAGTATTCTCACAATAAGCTAATTAGCTCAATTGGAGCATTTCTAGCATGTTTGGTTGAAATTGGAAGTTTACATTTTTCACTTTTGTCAGACAATTGCAATATTCTCACAATAAGCTAATTAGCTCAATTGGAGCATTTCTAGCATGTTTGGTTGAAATTGGAAAATTACATTTTTCACTTTTGTCAGACAGTTGCAATATTCTCTCAATAAGCTAATTAGCTTAATTGGAGCATTTCTAGCATGTTTGGTTGAAATTGGAAAATTACATTTTTCACTTTTGTCAGACAGTTGCAATATTCTCTCAATAAGCTAATTAGCTTAATTGGAGCATTTCTAGCATGTTTGGTTGAAATTGGAAATTTACATTTTTCAATTTTGTTAGACGTTTGTAATATTCTCACAATAAGCTAATTAGCTCAATTGGAGCATTTCTAGCATGTTTGGTTGAAGTTGGAAATTTACATTTTTCACTTTTGTCAGACAATTGCAATATTCTCACAATAAGCTAATTAGCTCAATTGGAGCATTTCTAGCATGTTTGGTTGAAATTGGAAAATTAAATTTTTCACTTTTGTCAGACAATTGCAATATTCTCACAATAAGCTAATTAGCTCAATTGGAGCATTTCTAGCATGTTTGGTTGAAATTAGAAATTTACATTTTTTAGTGTTGTCAGACGTTTGTAATATTCTCACAATAAGCTAATTAGCTCAATTGGAGCATTTCTAGCATGTTTGGTTTAATTTGGAAATTTACATTTTTCACTTTTGTCAGACAATTGCAATATTCTCACAATAAGCTAATTAGCTCAATTGGAGCATTTCTAGCATGTTTGGTTGAAATTGGAAAATTATATTTTTCACTTTTGTCAGACAATTGCAATATTCTCACAATAAGCTAATTAGCTCAATTGGAGCATTTCTAGCATGTTTGGTTGAAATTGGAAATTTACATTTTTCAATTTTGTCAGACGTTTGTAATATTCTCACAATAAGCTAATTAGCTCAATTGGAGCATTTCTAGCATGTTTGGTTGAAATTGGAAATTTACATTTTTCAATTTTGTCAGACGTTTGTAATATTCTCAGAATAAGCTAATTAGCTCAATTGGAGCATTTCTTGCATGTTTGGTTGAAATTGGAAATTTACATTTTTCAGTTTTGTCTGACAATTGCAATATTCTCTCAATAAGCTAATTAGCTCAATTGGAGCATTTCTAGCATGTTTGGTTGAAATTGGAAATTTACATTTTTCAGTTTTGTCAGACGTTTGTAGTATTCTCACAATAGCTATCTAGCTCAATTGGAGCATTTCTAGCATGTTTGGTTGAAATTGGAAATTTACATTTTTCAGTTTTGTCAGACGTTTGTAAAATTCTTACAGTAGGCTTATTTGCGCAATTTGAGCATTTCTAGCATGTTTGGTTGAAATTGGAAATTTACATTTTTCACTTTTGTCAGACAATTGCAATATTCTCACAATAAGCTAATTAGCTCAATTGGAGCATTTCTAGCATGTTTGGTTGAAATTGGAAATTTACATTTTTCAATTTTCTTAGGCGTTTGTAATATTCTCACAATAAGCTAATTAGCTCAATTGGAGCATTTCTAGCATGTTTGGTTGAAGTTGGAAATTTACATTTTTCACTTTTGTCAGACAATTGCAATATTCTCACAATAAGCTAATTAGCTCAATTGGAGCATTTCTAGCATGTTTGGTTGAAATTGGAAATTTACATTTTTCACTTTTGTCAGACAGTTGCAATATTCTCACAATAAGCTAATTAGCTCATTTGGAGCATTTCTAGCATGTTTGGTTGAAATTAGAAATTTACATTTTTCAGTGTTGTCAGACATTTGTAATATTCTCACAATAAGCTAATTAGCTCAATTGGAGCATTTCTAGCATGTTTGGTTGAAATTGGAAATTTACATTTTTCACTTTTGTCAGACGTTTGTAAATTTCTTTTAGTAGGCTTATTTGCGCAATTTGAGCATTTCTAGCATGTTTGGTTGAAATTGGAAATTTACTTTTTTCACTTTTGTCAGACAATTGCAATATTCTCACAATAAGCTAATTAGCTCAATTGGAGCATTTCTAGCATGTTTGGTTGAAATTAGAATTCTACATTTTTCAGTTTTGTCAGACGTTTGTAATATTCTCACAATAAGCTAATTAGCTCAATTGGAGCATTTCTAGCATGTTTGGTTGAAATTGGAAATTTACATTTTTCAGTTTTGTCAGACGTTTGTAATATTCTCACAATAAGCTAATTAGCTCAATTAGAGCATTTCAAACATGTTTGGTCGAAATTGGAAATTTACAATTTTCACTTTTGTCAGACAATTGCAATATTCTCACAATAAGCTAATTAGCTCAATTGAAGCATTTCTAGCATGTTTGGTTGAAATTGGAAATTTACATTTTTCAGTTTTGTCAGACGTTTGTAGCATTCTCACAATAAGCTAATTAGCTCAATTGGAGCATTTCTAGCATGTTTGGTTGAAATTGGAAATTTACATTTTTCACTTTTGTCAAACAATTGCAATAATCTCACAATAAGCTAATTAGCTCAATTGGAGCATTTCTAGCATGTTTGGTTGAAATTGGAAAATTACATTTTTCACTTTTGTCAGACAATTGCAATATTCTCTCAATAAGCTAATTAGCTTAATTGGAGCATTTCTAGCATGTTTGGTTGAAATTAGAAATTTACATTTTTCAGTTTTGTCAGACGTTTGTAATATTCTCACAATAAGCTAATTAGCTCAATTGGAGCATTTCTAGCATGTTTGGTTGAAATTGGAAATTTACATTTTTCAGTTTTGTCAGACGTTTGTTAAATTCTTACAGTAGGCTTATTTGCGCAGTTTGAGCATTTCTAGCATGTTTGGTTGAATTTGGAAATTTACATTTTTCACTTTTGTCAGACAATTGCAATATTCTCACAATAAGCTAATTAGCTCAATTGGAGCATTTCTAGCATGTTTGGTTGAAATTGGAAATTTACATTTTTCAGTGTTGTCAGACGTTTGTAATATTTTCACAATGAGCTAATTAGCTCAATTGGACCATTTCTAGCATGTTTGGTTGAAATTAGAAATTTACCTTTTTCAGTTTTGTCAGACGTTTGTAATATTCTCACAATAAGCTAATTAGCTCAATTAGAGCATTTCAAACATGTTTGGTTGAAATTGGAAATTTACACTTTTCACTTTTGTCAGACAATTGCAATATTCTCACAATAAGCTAATTAGCTCAATTGGAGCATTTCTAGCATGTTTGGTTTAAATTGGAAATTTACATTTTTCAGTTTTGTCAGACGTTTGTAGTATTCTCACAATAAGCTAATTAGCTCAATTGGAGCATTTCTAGCATGTTTGGTTGAAATTGGAAGTTTACATTTTTCACTTTTGTCAGACAATTGCAATATTCTCACAATAAGCTAATTAGCTCAATTGGAGCATTTCTAGCATGTTTGGTTGAAATTGGAAAATTACATTTTTCACTTTTGTCAGACAGTTGCAATATTCTCTCAATAAGCTAATTAGCTTAATTGGAGCATTTCTAGCATGTTTGGTTGAAATTGGAAAATTACATTTTTCACTTTTGTCAGACAGTTGCAATATTCTCTCAATAAGCTAATTAGCTTAATTGGAGCATTTCTAGCATGTTTGGTTGAAATTGGAAATTTACATTTTTCAATTTTGTTAGACGTTTGTAATATTCTCACAATAAGCTAATTAGCTCAATTGGAGCATTTCTAGCATGTTTGGTTGAAGTTGGAAATTTACATTTTTCACTTTTGTCAGACAATTGCAATATTCTCACAATAAGCTAATTAGCTCAATTGGAGCATTTCTAGCATGTTTGGTTGAAATTGGAAAATTAAATTTTTCACTTTTGTCAGACAATTGCAATATTCTCACAATAAGCTAATTAGCTCAATTGGAGCATTTCTAGCATGTTTGGTTGAAATTAGAAATTTACATTTTTTAGTGTTGTCAGACGTTTGTAATATTCTCACAATAAGCTAATTAGCTCAATTGGAGCATTTCTAGCATGTTTGGTTTAATTTGGAAATTTACATTTTTCACTTTTGTCAGACAATTGCAATATTCTCACAATAAGCTAATTAGCTCAATTGGAGCATTTCTAGCATGTTTGGTTGAAATTGGAAATTTACATTTTTCAGTGTTGTCAGACGTTTGTAATATTCTCACAATAAGCTAATTAGCTCAATTGGAGCATTTCTAGCATGTTTGGTTGAAATTGGAAATTTACATTTTTCACTTTTGTCAGACGTTTGTAATATTCTCACAATAAGCTAATTAGCTCAATTGGAGCATTTCTAGCACGTTTGGTTGAAATTGGAAATTTACATTTTTCACTTTTGTCAAACAATTGCAATATTCTCTCACTAAGCTAATTAGCTCAATTGGAGCATTTCTAGCATGTTTGGTTGAAATTGGAAATTTACATTTTTCACTTTTGTCAGACGTTTGTAATATTCTCACAATAAGCTAATTAGCTCAATTGGAGCATTTCTAGCACGTTTGGTTGAAATTGGAAATTTACATTTTTCACTTTTGTCAGACAATTGCAATATTCTCTCAATAAGCTAATTAGCTCATTTGGAGCATTTCTAGCATGTTTGGTTGAAATTGGAAATTTACATTTTTCAGTTTTGTCAGACGTTTGTAATATTCTCACAATAAGCTAATTAGCTCAATTGGAGCATTTCTAGCGTGTTTGGTTGAAATTGGAAATTTACATTTTTCAGTGTTGTCAGACGTTTGTAATATTCTCACAATAAGCTAATTAGCTCAATTGAAGCATTTCTAGCATGTTTGGTTGAAATTGGAAATTTACATTTTTCAGTTTTGTCAGACGTTTGTAAAATTCTTACAGTAGGCTTGTTTGCGCAATTTGAGCATTTCTAGCGTGTTTGGTTGAAATTGGAAATTTACATTTTTCACTTTTGTCAGACAATTGCAATATTCTCACAATAAGCTAATTAGCTCAATTGGAGCATTTCTAGAATATTTGGTTGAAATTGGAAATTTACATTTTTCAGTGTTGTCAGACGTTTGTAATATTCTCACAATAAGCTAATTAGCTCAATTGGACCATTTCTAGCATGTTTGGTTGAAATTGGAAATTTACATTTTTCAGTTTTGTCAGACGTTTGTAATATTCTCACAATAAGCTAATTAGCTCAATTAGAGCATTTCAAACATGTTTGGTTGAAATTGGAAATTTACATTTTTCACTTTTGTCAGACAATTGCAATATTCTCACAATAAGCTAATTAGCTCAATTGGAGCATTTCTAGCATGTTTGGTTGAAATTGGAAATTTACATTTTTCAGTTTTGTCAGACGTTTGTAGTATTCTCACAATAAGCTAATTAGCTCAATTGGAGCATTTCGAGCATGTTTGGTTGAAATTAGAAATTTACATTTTTCAGTTTTGTCAGACGTTTGTAATATTCTCACAATAAGCTAATTAGCTCAATTGGAGCATTTCTAGCATGTTTGGTTGAAATTGGAAATTTACATTTTTCAGTTTTGTCAGATGTTTGTAAAATTCTTACAGTAGGCTTATTTGCGCAATTTGAGCATTTCTAGCATGTTTAATTGAAATTAGAAATTTACATTTTTCAGTTTTGTCAGACGTTTGTAATATTCTCACATTAAGCTAATTAGCTCAATTGGAGCATTTCTAGCATGTTTGGTTGAAATTGGAAATTTACATTTTTCAGTTTTGTCAGACGTTTGTAAAATTCTTACAGTAGGCTTATTTTCGCAGTTTGAGCATTTCTAGCATGTTTGGTTGAATTTGGAAATTTACATTTTTCACTTTTGTCAGACAATTGCAATATTCTCACAATAAGCTAATTAGCTCAATTGGAGCATTTCAAACATGTTTGGTTGAAATTGGAAATTTACATTTTTCACTTTTGTCAGACAATTGCAATATTCTCACAATAAGCTAATTAGCTCAATTGGAGCATTTCTAGCATGTTTGGTTGAAATTGGAAATTTACATTTTTCAGTTTTGTCAGACGTTTGTAGTATTCTCACAATAAGCTAATTAGCTCAATTGGAGCATTTCTAGCATGTTTGGTTGAAATTGGAAGTTTACATTTTTCACTTTTGTCAGACAATTGCAATATTCTCACAATAAGCTAATTAGCTCAATTGGAGCAATTCTAGCATGTTTGGTTGAAATTAGATATTTACATTTTTTAGTGTTGTCAGACGTTTGTAATATTCTCACAATAAGCTAATTAGCTCAATTGGAGCATTTCTAGCATGTTTGGTTTAATTTGGAAATTTACATTTTTCACTTTTGTCAGACGTTTGTAAAATTCTTACAGTAGGCTTATTTGCGCAATTTGAGCATTTCTAGCATGTTTAGTTGAAATTGGATATTTACATTTTTCACTTTTGTCAGACAATTGCAATATTCTCACAATAAGCTAATTAGCTCAATTGGAGCATTTCTAGCATGTTTGGTTGAAATTGGAAATTTACATTTTTCAGTGTTGTTAGACGTTTGTAATATTCTCACAATAAGCTAATTAGCTCAATTGGAGCATTTCTAGCATGTTTGGTTGAAATTGGAAATTTACATTTTTCACTTTTGTCAGACGTTTGTAATATTCTCACAATAAGCTAATTAGCTCAATTGGAGCATTTCTAGCACGTTTGGTTGAAATTGGAAATTTACATTTTTCACTTTTGTCAAACAATTGCAATATTCTCTCACTAAGCTAATTAGCTCAATTGGAGCATTTCTAGCATGTTTGGTTGAAATTGGGAAATTACATTTTTCACTTTTTTCAGACGTTTGTAATATTCTCACAATAAGCTAATTAGCTCAATTGGAGCATTTCTAGCACGTTTGGTTGAAATTGGAAATTTACATTTTCACTTTTGTCAGACAATTGCAATATTCTCTCAATAAGCTAATTAGCTCAATTAGAGCATTTCAAACATGTTTGGTTGAAATTGGAAATTTACATTTTTCACTTTTGTCAGACAATTGCAATATTCTCACAATAGGCTAATTAGCTCAATTGGAGCATTTCTAGCATGTTTGGTTGAAATTGGAAATTTACATTTTTCAGTTTTGTCAGACGTTTGTAGTATTCTCACAATAAGCTAATTAGCTCAATTGGAGCATTTCTAGCATGTTTGGTTGAAATTGGAAAATTACATTTTTCACTTTTATCAGACAATTGCAATATTTTCTCAATAAGCTAATTAGCTTAATTGGAGCATTTCTAGCATGTTTGGTTGAAATTAGAAATTTACATTTTTCAGTTTTGTCAGACGTTTGTAATATTCTCACAATAAGCTAATTAGCTCAATTGGAGCATTTCTAGCATGTTTGGTTGAAATTGGAAATTTACATTTTTCACTTTTGTCAGATGTTTGTAAAATTCTTACAGTAGGCTTATTTGCGCAATTTGAGTATTTCTAGCATGTTTGGTTGAAATTGGAAATTTACATTTTTCACTTTTGTCAGACAATTGCAATATTCTCACAATAAGCTAATTAGCTCAATTGGACCATTTCTAGCATGTTTGGTTGAAATTAGAAATTTACATTTTTCAGTTTTGTCAGACGTTTGTAATATTCTCACAATAAGCTAATTAGCTCAATTAGAGCATTTCAAACATGTTTGGTTGAAATTGGAAATTTACATTTTTCACTTTTGTCAGACAATTGCAATATTCTCACAATAAGCTAATTTGCTCAATTGGACCATTTCTAGCATGTTTGGTTGAAATTGGAAATTTACATTTTTCAGTTTTGTCAGACGTTTGTAATATTCTCACAATAAGCTAATTAGCTCAATTAGAGCATTTCAAACATGTTTGGTTGAAATTGAAAATTTACATTTTTCACTTTTGTCAGACAATTGCAATATTCTCACAATAAGCTAATTAGCTCAATTGGAGCATTTCTAGCATGTTTGGTTGAAATTGGAAATTTACATTTTTCAGTTTTGT
Source organism: Watersipora subatra (assembly GCF_963576615.1). Classification (NCBI taxonomy): domain Eukaryota; kingdom Metazoa; phylum Bryozoa; class Gymnolaemata; order Cheilostomatida; family Watersiporidae; genus Watersipora; species Watersipora subatra. The sequence goes on from NW_027045252.1 coordinate 165,211, forward strand.
CAGACGTTTGTAGTATTCTCACAATAAGCTAATTAGCTCAATTGGAGCATTTCTAGCATGTTTGGTTGAAATTGGAAAATTACATTTTTCACTTTTATCAGACAATTGCAATATTTTCTCAATAAGCTAATTAGCTCAATTGGAGCATTTCTAGCATGTTTGGTTGAAATTAGAAATTTACATTTTTCAGTTTTGTCAGACGTTTGTAATATTCTCACAATAAGCTAATTAGCTCAATTGGAGCATTTCTAGCATGTTTGGTTGAAATTGGAAATTTACATTTTTCAGTTTTGTCAGACGTTTGTAAAATTCTTACAGTAGGCTTATTTGCGCAATTTGAGCATTTCTAGCATGTTTAATTGAAATTAGAAATTTACATTTTTCAGTTTTGTCAGACGTTTGTAATATTCTCACAATAAGCTAATTAGCTCAATTGGAGCATTTCTAGCATGTTTGGTTGAAATTGGAAATTTACATTTTTCAGTTTTGTCAGACGTTTGTAAAATTCTTACAGTAGGCTTATTTTCGCAGTTTGAGCATTTCTAGCATGTTTGGTTGAATTTGGAAATTTACATTTTTCACTTTTGTCAGACAATTGCAATATTCTCACAATAAGCTAATTAGCTCAATTGGAGCATTTCTAGCATGTTTGGTTGAAATTGGAAATTTACATTTTTCAGTGTTGTCAGACGTTTGTAATATTCTCACAATGAGCTAATTAGCTCAATTGGACCATTTCTAGCATGTTTGGTTGAAATTAGAAATTTACATTTTTCAGTTTTGTCAGACGTTTGTAACATTCTCACAATAAGCTAATTAGCTCAATTAGAGCATTTCAAACATGTTTGGTTGAAATTAGATATTTACATTTTTTAGTGTTGTCAGACGTTTGTAATATTCTCACAATAAGCTAATTAGCTCAATTGGAGCATTTCTAGCATGTTTGGTTTAATTTGGAAATTTACATTTTTCACTTTTGTCAGACGTTTGTAAAATTCTTACAGTAGGCTTATTTGCGCAATTTGAGCATTTCTAGCATGTTTAGTTGAAATTGGAAATTTACATTTTTCACTTTTGTCAGACAATTGCAATATTCTCACAATAAGCTAATTAGCTCAATTGGAGCATTTCTAGCATGTTTGGTTGAAATTGGAAATTTACATTTTTCAGTGTTGTTAGACGTTTGCAATATTCTCACAATAAGCTAATTAGCTCAATTGGAGCATTTCTAGCACGTTTGGTTGAAATTGGAAATTTACATTTTTCACTTTTGTCAAACAATTGCAATATTCTCTCACTAAGCTAATTAGCTCAATTGGAGCATTTCTAGCATGTTTGGTTGAAATTGGGAAATTACATTTTTCACTTTTTTCAGACGTTTGTAATATTCTCACAATAAGCTAATTAGCTCAATTGGAGCATTTCTAGCATGTTTGGTTGAAATTGGGAAATTACATTTTTCACTTTTTTCAGACGTTTGTAATATTCTCACAATAAGCTAATTAGCTCATTTGGAGCATTTCTAGCACGTTTGGTTGAAATTGGAAATTTACATTTTTCACTTTTGTCAGACAATTGCAATATTCTCACAATAAGCTAATTAGCTCAATTGGACCATTTCTAGCATGTTTGGTTGAAATTGGAAATTTACATTTTTCAGTTTTGTCAGACGTTTGTAATATTCTCACAATAAGCTAATTAGCTCAATTAGAGCATTTCAAACATGTTTGGTTGAAATTGAAAATTTACATTTTTCACTTTTGTCAGACAATTGCAATATTCTCACAATAAGCTAATTAGCTCAATTGGAGCATTTCTAGCATGTTTGGTTGAAATTGGAAATTTACATTTTTCAGTTTTGTCAGACGTTTGTAGTATTCTCACAATAAGCTAATTAGCTCAATTGGAGCATTTCTAGCATGTTTGGTTGAAATTGGAAAATTACATTTTTCACTTTTATCAGACAATTGCAATATTTTCTCAATAAGCTAATTAGCTCAATTGGAGCATTTCTAGCATGTTTGGTTGAAATTAGAAATTTACATTTTTCAGTTTTGTCAGACGTTTGTAATATTCTCACAATAAGCTAATTAGCTCAATTGGAGCATTTCTAGCACGTTTGGTTGAAATTGGAAATTTACATTTTTCACTTTTGTCAAACAATTGCAATATTCTCTCACTAAGCTAATTAGCTCAATTGGAGCATTTCTAGCATGTTTGGTTGAAATTGGGAAATTACATTTTTCACTTTTTTCAGACGTTTGTAATATTCTCACAATAAGCTAATTAGCTCAATTGGAGCATTTCTAGCACGTTTGGTTGAAATTGGAAATTTACATTTTCACTTTTGTCAGACAATTGCAATATTCTCTCAATAAGCTAATTAGCTCAATTAGAGCATTTCAAACATGTTTGGTTTAAATTGGAAATTTACATTTTTCACTTTTGTCAGACAATTGCAATATTCTCACAATAGGCTAATTAGCTCAATTGGAGCATTTCTAGCATGTTTGGTTGAAATTGGAAATTTACATTTTTCAGTTTTGTCAGACGTTTGTAGTATTCTCACAATAAGCTAATTAGCTCAATTGGAGCATTTCTAGCATGTTTGGTTGAAATTGGAAAATTACATTTTTCACTTTTATCAGACAATTGCAATATTTTCTCAATAAGCTAATTAGCTTAATTGGAGCATTTCTAGCATGTTTGGTTGAAATTAGAAATTTACATTTTTCAGTTTTGTCAGACGTTTGTAATATTCTCACAATAAGCTAATTAGCTCAATTGGAGCATTTCTAGCATGTTTGGTTGAAATTGGAAATTTACATTTTTCACTTTTGTCAGATGTTTGTAAAATTCTTACAGTAGGCTTATTTGCGCAATTTGAGTATTTCTAGCATGTTTGGTTGAAATTGGAAATTTACATTTTTCACTTTTGTCAGACAATTGCAATATTCTCACAATAAGCTAATTAGCTCAATTGGACCATTTCTAGCATGTTTGGTTGAAATTAGAAATTTACATTTTTCAGTTTTGTCAGACGTTTGTAATATTCTCACAATAAGCTAATTAGCTCAATTAGAGCATTTCAAACATGTTTGGTTGAAATTGGAAATTTACATTTTTCACTTTTGTCAGACAATTGCAATATTCTCACAATAAGCTAATTAGCTCAATTGGACCATTTCTAGCATGTTTGGTTGAAATTGGAAATTTACATTTTTCAGTTTTGTCAGACGTTTGTAATATTCTCACAATAAGCTAATTAGCTCAATTAGAGCATTTCAAACATGTTTGGTTGAAATTGAAAATTTACATTTTTCACTTTTGTCAGACAATTGCAATATTCTCACAATAAGCTAATTAGCTCAATTGGAGCATTTCTAGCATGTTTGGTTGAAATTGGAAATTTACATTTTTCAGTTTTGTCAGACGTTTGTAGTATTCTCACAATAAGCTAATTAGCTCAATTGGAGCATTTCTAGCATGTTTGGTTGAAATTGGAAAATTACATTTTTCACTTTTATCAGACAATTGCAATATTTTCTCAATAAGCTAATTAGCTCAATTGGAGCATTTCTAGCATGTTTGGTTGAAATTAGAAATTTACATTTTTCAGTTTTGTCAGACGTTTGTAATATTCTCACAATAAGCTAATTAGCTCAATTGGAGCATTTCTAGCATGTTTGGTTGAAATTGGAAATTTACATTTTTCAGTTTTGTCAGATGTTTGTAAAATTCTTACAGTAGGCTTATTTGCGCAATTTGAGCATTTCTAGCATGTTTAATTGAAATTAGAAATTTACATTTTTCAGTTTTGTCAGACGTTTGTAATATTCTCACAATAAGCTAATTAGCTCAATTGGAGCATTTCTAGCATGTTTGGTTGAAATTGGAAATTTACATTTTTCAGTTTTGTCAGACGTTTGTAAAATTCTTACAGTAGGCTTATTTTCGCAGTTTGAGCATTTCTAGCATGTTTGGTTGAATTTGGAAATTTACATTTTTCACTTTTGTCAGACAATTGCAATATTCTCACAATAAGCTAATTAGCTCAATTGGAGCATTTCTAGCATGTTTGGTTGAAATTGGAAATTTACATTTTTCAGTGTTGTCAGACGTTTGTAATATTCTCACAATGAGCTAATTAGCTCAATTGGACCATTTCTAGCATGTTTGGTTGAAATTAGAAATTTACATTTTTCAGTTTTGTCAGACGTTTGTAACATTCTCACAATAAGCTAATTAGCTCAATTAGAGCATTTCAAACATGTTTGGTTGAAATTAGATATTTACATTTTTTAGTGTTGTCAGACGTTTGTAATATTCTCACAATAAGCTAATTAGCTCAATTGGAGCATTTCTAGCATGTTTGGTTTAATTTGGAAATTTACATTTTTCACTTTTGTCAGACGTTTGTAAAATTCTTACAGTAGGCTTATTTGCGCAATTTGAGCATTTCTAGCATGTTTAGTTGAAATTGGAAATTTACATTTTTCACTTTTGTCAGACAATTGCAATATTCTCACAATAAGCTAATTAGCTCAATTGGAGCATTTCTAGCATGTTTGGTTGAAATTGGAAATTTACATTTTTCAGTGTTGTTAGACGTTTGCAATATTCTCACAATAAGCTAATTAGCTCAATTGGAGCATTTCTAGCACGTTTGGTTGAAATTGGAAATTTACATTTTTCACTTTTGTCAAACAATTGCAATATTCTCTCACTAAGCTAATTAGCTCAATTGGAGCATTTCTAGCATGTTTGGTTGAAATTGGGAAATTACATTTTTCACTTTTTTCAGACGTTTGTAATATTCTCACAATAAGCTAATTAGCTCAATTGGAGCATTTCTAGCACGTTTGGTTGAAATTGGAAATTTACATTTTTCACTTTTGTCAGACAATTGCAATATTCTCTCAATAAGCTAATTAGCTCAATTAGAGCATTTCAAACATGTTTGGTTGAAATTGGAAATTTACATTTTTCACTTTTGTCAGACAATTGCAATATTCTCACAATAAGCTAATTAGCTCAATTGGAGCATTTTTAGCATGTTTGGTTGAAATTGGAAATTTACATTTTTCAGTTTTGTCAGACGTTTGTAGTATTCTCACAATAAGCTAATTAGCTCAATTGGAGCATTTCTAGCATGTTTGGTTGAAATTGGAAAATTACATTTTTCAGTTTTATCAGACAATTGCAATATTTTCTCAATAAGCTAATTAGCTTAATTGGAGCATTTCTAGCATGTTTGGTTGAAATTAGAAATTTACATTTTTCAGTTTTGTCAGACGTTTGTAATATTCTCACAATAAGCTAATTAGCTCAATTGGAGCATTTCTAGCATGTTTGGTTGAAATTGGAAATTTACATTTTTCAGTTTTGTCAGATGTTTGTAAACTTCTTACAGTAGGCTTATTTGCGCAATTTGAGCATTTCTAGCACGTTTGGTTGAAATTGGAAATTTACATTTTTCACTTTTGTCAGACAATTGCAATATTCTCTCAATAAGCTAATTAGCTCAATTAGAGCATTTCAAACATGTTTGGTTGAAATTGGAAATTTACATTTTTCACTTTTGTCAGACAATTGCAATATTCTCACAATAGGCTAATTAGCTCAATTGGAGCATTTCTAGCATGTTTGGTTGAAATTGGAAATTTACATTTTTCAGTTTTGTCAGACGTTTGTAGTATTCTCACAATAAGCTAATTAGCTCAATTGGAGCATTTCTAGCATGTTTGGTTGAAATTGGAAAATTACATTTTTCACTTTTATCAGACAATTGCAATATTTTCTCAATAAGCTAATTAGCTTAATTGGAGCATTTCTAGCATGTTTGGTTGAAATTAGAAATTTACATTTTTCAGTTTTGTCAGACGTTTGTAATATTCTCACAATAAGCTAATTAGCTCAATTGGAGCATTTCTAGCATGTTTGGTTGAAATTGGAAATTTACATTTTTCACTTTTGTCAGATGTTTGTAAAATTCTTACAGTAGGCTTATTTGCGCAATTTGAGTATTTCTAGCATGTTTGGTTGAAATTGGAAATTTACATTTTTCACTTTTGTCAGACAATTGCAATATTCTCACAATAAGCTAATTAGCTCAATTGGACCATTTCTAGCATGTTTGGTTGAATTTAGAAATTTACATTTTTCAGTTTTGTCAGACGTTTGTAATATTCTCACAATAAGCTAATTAGCTCAATTAGAGCATTTCAAACATGTTTGGTTGAAATTGGAAATTTACATTTTTCACTTTTGTCAGACAATTGCAATATTCTCACAATAAGCTAATTAGCTCAATTGGACCATTTCTAGCATGTTTGGTTGAAATTGGAAATTTACATTTTTCAGTTTTGTCAGACGTTTGTAATATTCTCACAATAAGCTAATTAGCTCAATTAGAGCATTTCAAACATGTTTGGTTGAAATTGGAAATTTACATTTTTCACTTTTGTCAGACAATTGCAATATTCTCACAATAAGCTAATTAGCTCAATTGGAGCATTTCTAGCATGTTTGGTTGAAATTGGAAATTTACATTTTTCAGTTTTGTCAGACGTTTGTAGTATTCTCACAATAAGCTAATTAGCTCAATTGGAGCATTTCTAGCATGTTTGGTTGAAATTGGAAAATTACATTTTTCACTTTTATCAGACAATTGCAATATTTTCTCAATAAGCTAATTAGCTCAATTGGAGCATTTCTAGCATGTTTGGTTGAAATTAGAAATTTACATTTTTCAGTTTTGTCAGACGTTTGTAATATTCTCACAATAAGCTAATTAGCTCAATTGGAGCATTTCTAGCATGTTTGGTTGAAATTGGAAATTTACATTTTTCAGTTTTGTCAGATGTTTGTAAAATTCTTACAGTAGGCTTATTTGCGCAATTTGAGCATTTCTAGCATGTTTAATTGAAATTAGAAATTTACATTTTTCAGTTTTGTCAGACGTTTGTAATATTCTCACAATAAGCTAATTAGCTCAATTGGAGCATTTCTAGCATGTTTGGTTGAAATTGGAAATTTACATTTTTCAGTTTTGTCAGACGTTTGTAAAATTCTTACAGTAGGCTTATTTTCGCAGTTTGAGCATTTCTAGCATGTTTGGTTGAATTTGGAAATTTACATTTTTCACTTTTGTCAGACAATTGCAATATTCTCACAATAAGCTAATTAGCTCAATTGGAGCATTTCTAGCATGTTTGGTTGAAATTGGAAATTTACATTTTTCAGTGTTGTCAGACGTTTGTAATATTCTCACAATGAGCTAATTAGCTCAATTGGACCATTTCTAGCATGTTTGGTTGAAATTAGAAATTTACATTTTTCAGTTTTGTCAGACGTTTGTAACATTCTCACAATAAGCTAATTAGCTCAATTAGAGCATTTCAAACATGTTTGGTTGAAATTAGATATTCACATTTTTTAGTGTTGTCAGACGTTTGTAATATTCTCACAATAAGCTAATTAGCTCAATTGGAGCATTTCTAGCATGTTTGGTTTAATTTGGAAATTTACATTTTTCACTTTTGTCAGACGTTTGTAAAATTCTTACAGTAGGCTTATTTGCGCAATTTGAGCATTTCTAGCATGTTTACTTGAAATTGGAAATTTACATTTTTTCACTTTTGTCAGACAATTGCAATATTCTCACAATAAGCTAATTAGCTCAATTGGAGCATTTCTAGCATGTTTGGTTGAAATTGGAAATTTACATTTTTCAGTGTTGTTAGACGTTTGCAATATTCTCACAATAAGCTAATTAGCTCAATTGGAGCATTTCTAGCACGTTTGGTTGAAATTGGAAATTTACATTTTTCACTTTTGTCAAACAATTGCAATATTCTCTCACTAAGCTAATTAGCTCAATTGGAGCATTTCTAGCATGTTTGGTTGAAATTGGGAAATTACATTTTTCACTTTTTTCAGACGTTTGTAATATTCTCACAATAAGCTAATTAGCTCAATTGGAGCATTTCTAGCACGTTTGGTTGAAATTGGAAATTTACATTTTTCACTTTTGTCAGACAATTGCAATATTCTCTCAATAAGCTAATTAGCTCAATTAGAGCATTTCAAACATGTTTGGTTGAAATTGGAAATTTACATTTTTCACTTTTGTCAGACAATTGCAATATTCTCACAATAAGCTAATTAGCTCAATTGGAGCATTTCTAGCATGTTTGGTTGAAATTGGAAATTTACATTTTTCAGTTTTGTCAGACGTTTGTAGTATTCTCACAATAAGCTAATTAGCTCAATTGGAGCACTTCTAGCATGTTTGGTTGAAATTGGAAAATTACATTTTTCAGTTTTATCAGACAATTGCAATATTTTCTCAATAAGCTAATTAGCTTAATTGGAGCATTTCTAGCATGTTTGGTTGAAATTAGAAATTTACATTTTTCAGTTTTGTCAGACGTTTGTAATATTCTCACAATAAGCTAATTAGCTCAATTGGAGCATTTCTAGCATGTTTGGTTGAAATTGGAAATTTACATTTTTCAGTTTTGTCAGATGTTTGTAAAATTCTTACAGTAGGCTTATTTGCGCAATTTGAGCATTTCTAGCATGTTTAATTGAAATTAGAAATTTACATTTTTCAGTTTTGTCAGACGTTTGTAATATTCTCACAATAAGCTAATTAGCTCAATTGGAGCATTTCTAGCATGTTTGGTTGAAATTGGAAATTTACATTTTTCAGTTTTGTCAGACGTTTGTAAAATTCTTACAGTAGGCTTATTTTCGCAGTTTGAGCATTTCTAGCATGTTTGGTTGAATTTGGAAATTTACATTTTTCACTTTTGTCAGACAATTGCAATATTCTCACAATAAGCTAATTAGCTCAATTGGAGCATTTCTAGCATGTTTGGTTGAAATTGGAAATTTACATTTTTCAGTGTTGTCAGACGTTTGTAATATTCTCACAATGAGCTAATTAGCTCAATTGGACCATTTCTAGCATGTTTGGTTGAAATTAGAAATTTACATTTTTCAGTTTTGTCAGACGTTTGTAACATTCTCACAATAAGCTAATTAGCTCAATTAGAGCATTTCAAACATGTTTGGTTGAAATTAGATATTTACATTTTTTAGTGTTGTCAGACGTTTGTAATATTCTCACAATAAGCTAATTAGCTCAATTGGAGCATTTCTAGCATGTTTGGTTTAATTTGGAAATTTACATTTTTCACTTTTGTCAGACGTTTGTAAAATTCTTACAGTAGGCTTATTTGCGCAATTTGAGCATTTCTAGCATGTTTACTTGAAATTGGAAATTTACATTTTTCACTTTTGTCAGACAATTGCAATATTCTCACAATAAGCTAATTAGCTCAATTGGAGCATTTCTAGCATGTTTGGTTGAAATTGGAAATTTACATTTTTCAGTGTTGTTAGACGTTTGCAATATTCTCACAATAAGCTAATTAGCTCAATTGGAGCATTTCTAGCACGTTTGGTTGAAATTGGAAATTTACATTTTTCACTTTTGTCAAACAATTGCAATATTCTCTCACTAAGCTAATTAGTTCAATTGGAGCATTTCTAGCATGTTTGGTTGAAATTGGGAAATTACATTTTTCACTTTTTTCAGACGTTTGTAATATTCTCACAATAAGCTAATTAGCTCAATTGGAGCATTTCTAGCACGTTTGGTTGAAATTGGAAATTTACATTTTTCACTTTTGTCAGACAATTGCAATATTCTCTCAATAAGCTAATTAGCTCAATTAGAGCATTTCAAACATGTTTGGTTGAAATTGGAAATTTACATTTTTCACTTTTGTCAGACAATTGCAATATTCTCACAATAAGCTAATTAGCTCAATTGGAGCATTTCTAGCATGTTTGGTTGAAATTGGAAATTTACATTTTTCAGTTTTGTCAGACGTTTGTAGTATTCTCACAATAAGCTAATTAGCTCAATTGGAGCACTTCTAGCATGTTTGGTTGAAATTGGAAAATTACATTTTTCAGTTTTATCAGACAATTGCAATATTTTCTCAATAAGCTAATTAGCTTAATTGGAGCATTTCTAGCATGTTTGGTTGAAATTAGAAATTTACATTTTTCAGTTTTGTCAGACGTTTGTAATATTCTCACAATAAGCTAATTAGCTCAATTGGAGCATTTCTAGCATGTTTGGTTGAAATTGGAAATTTACATTTTTCAGTTTTGTCAGATGTTTGTAAACTTCTTACAGTAGGCTTATTTGCGCAATTTGAGCATTTCTAGCATGTTTGGTTGAAATTGGAAATTTACATTTTTCACTTTTGTCAGACAATTGCAATATTCTCACAATAAGCTAATTAGCTCAATTGGAGCATTTCTAGCATGTTTGGTTGAAATTAGAAATTTACATTTTTCAGTTTTGTCAGACGTTTGTAATATTCTCACAATAAGCTAATTAGCTCAATTGGAGCATTTCAAACATGTTTGGTTGAAATTGGAAATTTACATTTTTCACTTTTGTCAGACAATTGCAATATTCTCACAATAAGCTGATTAGCTCAATTGGAGCATTTCTAGCATGTTTGGTTGAAATTGGAAATTTACATTTTTCAGTTTTGCCAGACGTTTGTAATATTCTCACAATAAGCTAATTAGCTCAATTGGAGCATTTCTAGCATGTTTGGTTGAAATTGGAAATTTACATTTTTCAGTTTTGTCAGACGTTTGTAATATTCTTACAGTAGGCTTATTTGCGCAATTTGAATATTTCTAGCATGTTTGGTTGAAATTGGAAATTTACATTTTTCACTTTTGTCAGACAATTGCAATATTCTCACAATAAGCTAATTAGCTCAATTGGACCATTTCTAGCATGTTTGGTTGAAATTAGAAATTTACATTTTTCAGTTTTGTCAGACGTTTGTAATATTCTCACAATAAGCTAATTAGCTCAATTAGAGCATTTCAAACATGTTTGGTTGAAATTGGAAATTTACATTTTTCACTTTTGTCAGACAATTGCAATATTCTCACAATAAGCTAATTAGCTCAATTGGACCATTTCTAGCATGTTTGGTTGAAATTGGAAATTTACATTTTTCAGTTTTGTCAGACGTTTGTAATATTCTCACAATAAGCTAATTAGCTCAATTAGAGCATTTCAAACATGTTTGGTTGAAATTGGAAATTTACATTTTTCACTTTTGTCAGACAATTGCAATATTCTCACAATAAGCTAATTAGCTCAATTGGAGCATTTCTAGCATGTTTGGTTGAAATTGGAAATTTACATTTTTCAGTTTTGTCAGACGTTTGTAGTATTCTCACAATAAGCTAATTAGCTCAATTGGAGCATTTCTAGCATGTTTGGTTGAAATTGGAAAATTACATTTTTCACTTTTATCAGACAATTGCAATATTTTCTCAATAAGCTAATTAGCTCAATTGGAGCATTTCTAGCATGTTTGGTTGAAATTAGAAATTTACATTTTTCAGTTTTGTCAGACGTTTGTAATATTCTCACAATAAGCTAATTAGCTCAATTGGAGCATTTCTAGCATGTTTGGTTGAAATTGGAAATTTACATTTTTCAGTTTTGTCAGATGTTTGTAAAATTCTTACAGTAGGCTTATTTGCGCAATTTGAGCATTTCTAGCATGTTTAATTGAAATTAGAAATTTACATTTTTCAGTTTTGTCAGACGTTTGTAATTTTCTCGCAATAAGCTAATTAGCTCAATTGGAGCATTTCTAGCATGTTTGGTTGAAATTGGAAATTTACATTTTTCAGTTTTGTCAGACGTTTGTAAAATTCTTACAGTAGGCTTATTTTCGCAGTTTGAGCATTTCTAGCATGTTTGGTTGAATTTGGAAATTTACATTTTTCACTTTTGTCAGACAATTGCAATATTCTCACAATAAGCTAATTAGCTCAATTGGAGCATTTCTAGCATGTTTGGTTGAAATTGGAAATTTACATTTTTCAGTGTTGTCAGACGTTTGTAATATTCTCACAATGAGCTAATTACCTCAATTGGACCATTTCTAGCATGTTTGGTTGAAATTAGAAATTTACATTTTTCAGTTTTGTCAGACGTTTGTAACATTCTCACAATAAGCTAATTAGCTCAATTAGAGCATTTCAAACATGTTTGGTTGAAATTAGATATTTACATTTTTTAGTGTTGTCAGACGTTTGTAATATTCTCACAATAAGCTAATTAGCTCAATTGGAGCATTTCTAGCATGTTTGGTTTAATTTGGAAATTTACATTTTTCACTTTTGTCAGACGTTTGTAAAATTCTTACAGTAGGCTTATTTGCGCAATTTGAGCATTTCTAGCATGTTTAGTTGAAATTGGAAATTTACATTTTTCAGTGTTGTTAGACGTTTGCAATATTCTCACAATAAGCTAATTAGCTCAATTGGAGCATTTCTAGCACGTTTGGTTGAAATTGGAAATTTACATTTTTCACTTTTGTCAAACAATTGCAATATTCTCTCACTAAGCTAATTAGCTCAATTGGAGCATTTCTAGCATGTTTGGTTGAAATTGGGAAATTACATTTTTCACTTTTTTCAGACGTTTGTAATATTCTCACAATAAGCTAATTAGCTCAATTGGAGCATTTCTAGCACGTTTGGTTGAAATTGGAAATTTACATTTTTCACTTTTGTCAGACAATTGCAATATTCTCTCAATAAGCTAATTAGCTCAATTAGAGCATTTCAAACATGTTTGGTTGAAATTGGAAATTTACATTTTTCACTTTTGTCAGACAATTGCAATATTCTCACAATAAGCTAATTAGCTCAATTGGAGCATTTCTAGCATGTTTGGTTGAAATTGGAAATTTACATTTTTCAGTTTTGTCAGACGTTTGTAGTATTCTCACAATAAGCTAATTAGCTCAATTGGAGCATTTTTAGCATGTTTGGTTGAAATTGGAAAATTACATTTTTCAGTTTTATCAGACAATTGCAATATTTTCTCAATAAGCTAATTAGCTTAATTGGAGCATTTCTAGCATGTTTGGTTGAAATTAGAAATTTACATTTTTCAGTTTTGTCAGACGTTTGTAATATTCTCACAATAAGCTAATTAGCTCAATTGGAGCATTTCTAGCATGTTTGGTTGAAATTGGAAATTTACATTTTTCAGTTTTGTCAGATGTTTGTAAACTTCTTACAGTAGGCTTATTTGCGCAATTTGAGCATTTCTAGCATGTTTGGTTGAAATTGGAAATTTACATTTTTCACTTTTGTCAGACAATTGCAATATTCTCACAATAAGCTAATTAGCTCAATTGGAGCATTTCTAGCATGTTTGGTTGAAATTAGAAATTTACATTTTTCAGTTTTGTCAGACGTTTGTAATATTCTCACAATAAGCTAATTAGCTCAATTGGAGCATTTCAAACATGTTTGGTTGAAATTGGAAATTTACATTTTTCACTTTTGTCAGACAATTGCAATATTCTCACAATAAGCTGATTAGCTCAATTGGAGCATTTCTAGCATGTTTGGTTGAAATTGGAAATTTACATTTTTCAGTTTTGTCAGACGTTTGTAATATTCTCACAATAAGCTAATTAGCTCAATTGGAGCATTTCTAGCATGTTTGGTTGAAATTGGAAATTTACATTTTTCAGTTTTGTCAGACGTTTGTAATATTCTTACAGTAGGCTTATTTGCGCAATTTGAATATTTCTAGCATGTTTGGTTGAAATTGGAAATTTACATTTTTCACTTTTGTCAGACAATTGCAATATTCTCACAATAAGCTAATTAGCTCAATTAGAGCATTTCAAACATGTTTGGTTGAAATTAGATATTTACATTTTTTAGTGTTGTCAGACGTTTGTAATATTCTCACAATAAGCTAATTAGCTCAATTGGAGCATTTCTAGCATGTTTGGTTTAATTTGGAAATTTACATTTTTCACTTTTGTCAGACGTTTGTAAAATTCTTACAGTAGGCTTATTTGCGCAATTTGAGCATTTCTAGCATGTTTACTTGAAATTGGAAATTTACATTTTTCACTTTTGTCAGACAATTGCAATATTCTCACAATAAGCTAATTAGCTCAATTGGAGCATTTCTAGCATGTTTGGTTGAAATTGGAAATTTACATTTTTCAGTGTTGTTAGACGTTTGCAATATTCTCACAATAAGCTAATTAGCTCAATTGGAGCATTTCTAGCACGTTTGGTTGAAATTGGAAATTTACATTTTTCACTTTTGTCAAACAATTGCAATATTCTCTCACTAAGCTAATTAGTTCAATTGGAGCATTTCTAGCATGTTTGGTTGAAATTGGGAAATTACATTTTTCACTTTTTTCAGACGTTTGTAATATTCTCACAATAAGCTAATTAGCTCAATTGGAGCATTTCTAGCACGTTTGGTTGAAATTGGAAATTTACATTTTTCACTTTTGTCAGACAATTGCAATATTCTCTCAATAAGCTAATTAGCTCAATTAGAGCATTTCAAACATGTTTGGTTGAAATTGGAAATTTACATTTTTCACTTTTGTCAGACAATTGCAATATTCTCACAATAAGCTAATTAGCTCAATTGGAGCATTTCTAGCATGTTTGGTTGAAATTGGAAATTTACATTTTTCAGTTTTGTCAGACGTTTGTAGTATTCTCACAATAAGCTAATTAGCTCAATTGGAGCACTTCTAGCATGTTTGGTTGAAATTGGAAAATTACATTTTTCAGTTTTATCAGACAATTGCAATATTTTCTCAATAAGCTAATTAGCTTAATTGGAGCATTTCTAGCATGTTTGGTTGAAATTAGAAATTTACATTTTTCAGTTTTGTCAGACGTTTGTAATATTCTCACAATAAGCTAATTAGCTCAATTGGAGCATTTCTAGCATGTTTGGTTGAAATTGGAAATTTACATTTTTCAGTTTTGTCAGATGTTTGTAAACTTCTTACAGTAGGCTTATTTGCGCAATTTGAGCATTTCTAGCATGTTTGGTTGAAATTGGAAATTTACATTTTTCACTTTTGTCAGACAATTGCAATATTCTCACAATAAGCTAATTAGCTCAATTGGAGCATTTCTAGCATGTTTGGTTGAAATTAGAAATTTACATTTTTCAGTTTTGTCAGACGTTTGTAATATTCTCACAATAAGCTAATTAGCTCAATTGGAGCATTTCAAACATGTTTGGTTGAAATTGGAAATTTACATTTTTCACTTTTGTCAGACAATTGCAATATTCTCACAATAAGCTGATTAGCTCAATTGGAGCATTTCTAGCATGTTTGGTTGAAATTGGAAATTTACATTTTTCAGTTTTGCCAGACGTTTGTAATATTCTCACAATAAGCTAATTAGCTCAATTGGAGCATTTCTAGCATGTTTGGTTGAAATTGGAAATTTACATTTTTCAGTTTTGTCAGACGTTTGTAATATTCTTACAGTAGGCTTATTTGCGCAATTTGAATATTTCTAGCATGTTTGGTTGAAATTGGAAATTTACATTTTTCACTTTTGTCAGACAATTGCAATATTCTCACAATAAGCTAATTAGCTCAATTGGACCATTTCTAGCATGTTTGGTTGAAATTAGAAATTTACATTTTTCAGTTTTGTCAGACGTTTGTAATATTCTCACAATAAGCTAATTAGCTCAATTAGAGCATTTCAAACATGTTTGGTTGAAATTGGAAATTTACATTTTTCACTTTTGTCAGACAATTGCAATATTCTCACAATAAGCTAATTAGCTCAATTGGACCATTTCTAGCATGTTTGGTTGAAATTGGAAATTTACATTTTTCAGTTTTGTCAGACGTTTGTAATATTCTCACAATAAGCTAATTAGCTCAATTAGAGCATTTCAAACATGTTTGGTTGAAATTGGAAATTTACATTTTTCACTTTTGTCAGACAATTGCAATATTCTCACAATAAGCTAATTAGCTCAATTGGAGCATTTCTAGCATGTTTGGTTGAAATTGGAAATTTACATTTTTCAGTTTTGTCAGACGTTTGTAGTATTCTCACAATAAGCTAATTAGCTCAATTGGAGCATTTCTAGCATGTTTGGTTGAAATTGGAAAATTACATTTTTCACTTTTATCAGACAATTGCAATATTTTCTCAATAAGCTAATTAGCTCAATTGGAGCATTTCTAGCATGTTTGGTTGAAATTAGAAATTTACATTTTTCAGTTTTGTCAGACGTTTGTAATATTCTCACAATAAGCTAATTAGCTCAATTGGAGCATTTCTAGCATGTTTGGTTGAAATTGGAAATTTACATTTTTCAGTTTTGTCAGATGTTTGTAAAATTCTTACAGTAGGCTTATTTGCGCAATTTGAGCATTTCTAGCATGTTTAATTGAAATTAGAAATTTACATTTTTCAGTTTTGTCAGACGTTTGTAATTTTCTCGCAATAAGCTAATTAGCTCAATTGGAGCATTTCTAGCATGTTTGGTTGAAATTGGAAATTTACATTTTTCAGTTTTGTCAGACGTTTGTAAAATTCTTACAGTAGGCTTATTTTCGCAGTTTGAGCATTTCTAGCATGTTTGGTTGAATTTGGAAATTTACATTTTTCACTTTTGTCAGACAATTGCAATATTCTCACAATAAGCTAATTAGCTCAATTGGAGCATTTCTAGCATGTTTGGTTGAAATTGGAAATTTACATTTTTCAGTGTTGTCAGACGTTTGTAATATTCTCACAATGAGCTAATTACCTCAATTGGACCATTTCTAGCATGTTTGGTTGAAATTAGAAATTTACATTTTTCAGTTTTGTCAGACGTTTGTAACATTCTCACAATAAGCTAATTAGCTCAATTAGAGCATTTCAAACATGTTTGGTTGAAATTAGATATTTACATTTTTTAGTGTTGTCAGACGTTTGTAATATTCTCACAATAAGCTAATTAGCTCAATTGGAGCATTTCTAGCATGTTTGGTTTAATTTGGAAATTTACATTTTTCACTTTTGTCAGACGTTTGTAAAATTCTTACAGTAGGCTTATTTGCGCAATTTGAGCATTTCTAGCATGTTTAGTTGAAATTGGAAATTTACATTTTTCAGTGTTGTTAGACGTTTGCAATATTCTCACAATAAGCTAATTAGCTCAATTGGAGCATTTCTAGCACGTTTGGTTGAAATTGGAAATTTACATTTTTCACTTTTGTCAAACAATTGCAATATTCTCTCACTAAGCTAATTAGCTCAATTGGAGCATTTCTAGCATGTTTGGTTGAAATTGGGAAATTACATTTTTCACTTTTTTCAGACGTTTGTAATATTCTCACAATAAGCTAATTAGCTCAATTGGAGCATTTCTAGCACGTTTGGTTGAAATTGGAAATTTACATTTTTCACTTTTGTCAGACAATTGCAATATTCTCTCAATAAGCTAATTAGCTCAATTAGAGCATTTCAAACATGTTTGGTTGAAATTGGAAATTTACATTTTTCACTTTTGTCAGACAATTGCAATATTCTCACAATAAGCTAATTAGCTCAATTGGAGCATTTCTAGCATGTTTGGTTGAAATTGGAAATTTACATTTTTCAGTTTTGTCAGACGTTTGTAGTATTCTCACAATAAGCTAATTAGCTCAATTGGAGCATTTTTAGCATGTTTGGTTGAAATTGGAAAATTACATTTTTCAGTTTTATCAGACAATTGCAATATTTTCTCAATAAGCTAATTAGCTTAATTGGAGCATTTCTAGCATGTTTGGTTGAAATTAGAAATTTACATTTTTCAGTTTTGTCAGACGTTTGTAATATTCTCACAATAAGCTAATTAGCTCAATTGGAGCATTTCTAGCATGTTTGGTTGAAATTGGAAATTTACATTTTTCAGTTTTGTCAGATGTTTGTAAACTTCTTACAGTAGGCTTATTTGCGCAATTTGAGCATTTCTAGCATGTTTGGTTGAAATTGGAAATTTACATTTTTC
This sequence comes from Watersipora subatra, assembly GCF_963576615.1. Taxonomy (NCBI): domain Eukaryota; kingdom Metazoa; phylum Bryozoa; class Gymnolaemata; order Cheilostomatida; family Watersiporidae; genus Watersipora; species Watersipora subatra. The sequence goes on from NW_027045252.1 coordinate 183,137, forward strand.
ACTTTTGTCAGACAATTGCAATATTCTCACAATAAGCTAATTAGCTCAATTGGAGCATTTCTAGCATGTTTGGTTGAAATTAGAAATTTACATTTTTCAGTTTTGTCAGACGTTTGTAATATTCTCACAATAAGCTAATTAGCTCAATTGGAGCATTTCAAACATGTTTGGTTGAAATTGGAAATTTACATTTTTCACTTTTGTCAGACAATTGCAATATTCTCACAATAAGCTGATTAGCTCAATTGGAGCATTTCTAGCATGTTTGGTTGAAATTGGAAATTTACATTTTTCAGTTTTGTCAGACGTTTGTAATATTCTCACAATAAGCTAATTAGCTCAATTGGAGCATTTCTAGCATGTTTGGTTGAAATTGGAAATTTACATTTTTCAGTTTTGTCAGACGTTTGTAATATTCTTACAGTAGGCTTATTTGCGCAATTTGAATATTTCTAGCATGTTTGGTTGAAATTGGAAATTTACATTTTTCACTTTTGTCAGACAATTGCAATATTCTCACAATAAGCTAATTAGCTCAATTGGACCATTTCTAGCATGTTTGGTTGAAATTGGAAATTTACATTTTTCAGTTTTGTCAGACGTTTGTAATATTCTCACAATAAGCTAATTAGCTCAATTAGAGCATTTCAAACATGTTTGGTTGAAATTGGAATTTACATTTTTCACTTTTGTCAGACAATTGCAATATTCTCACAATAAGCTAATTAGCTCAATTGGAGCATTTCTAGCATGTTTGGTTGAAATTGGAAATTTACATTTTTCAGTTTTGTCAGACGTTTGTAGTATTCTCACAATAAGCTAATTAGCTCAATTGGAGCATTTCTAGCATGTTTGGTTGAAATTGGAAAATTACATTTTTCACTTTTATCAGACAATTGCAATATTTTCTCAATAAGCTAATTAGCTCAATTGGAGCATTTCTAGCATGTTTGGTTGAAATTAGAAATTTACATTTTTCAGTTTTGTCAGACGTTTGTAATATTCTCACAATAAGCTAATTAGCTCAATTGGAGCATTTCTAGCATGTTTGGTTGAAATTGGAAATTTACATTTTTCAGTTTTGTCAGATGTTTGTAAAATTCTTACAGTAGGCTTATTTGCGCAATTTGAGCATTTCTAGCATGTTTAATTGAAATTAGAAATTTACATTTTTCAGTTTTGTCAGACGTTTGTAATATTCTCACAATAAGCTAATTAGCTCAATTGGAGCATTTCTAGCATGTTTGGTTGAAATTGGAAATTTACACTTTTCAGTTTTGTCAGACGTTTGTAAAATTCTTACAGTAGGCTTATTTTCGCAGTTTGAGCATTTCTAGCATGTTTGGTTGAATTTGGAAATTTACATTTTTCACTTTTGTCAGACAATTGCAATATTCTCACAATAAGCTAATTAGCTCAATTGGAGCATTTCTAGCATGTTTGGTTGAAATTGGAAATTTACATTTTTCAGTGTTGTCAGACGTTTGTAATATTCTCACAATGAGCTAATTAGCTCAATTGGACCATTTCTAGCATGTTTGGTTGAAATTAGAAATTTACATTTTTCAGTTTTGTCAGACGTTTGTAACATTCTCACAATAAGCTAATTAGCTCAATTAGAGCATTTCAAACATGTTTGGTTGAAATTAGATATTTACATTTTTTAGTGTTGTCAGACGTTTGTAATATTCTCTCACTAAGCTAATTAGCTCAATTGGAGCATTTCTAGCATGTTTGGTTGAAATTGGGAAATTACATTTTTCACTTTTTTCAGACGATTGTAATATTCTCACAATAAGCTAATTAGCTCAATTGGAGCATTTCTAGCACGTTTGGTTGAAATTGGAAATTTACATTTTTCACTTTTGTCAGACAATTGCAATATTCTCTCAATAAGCTAATTAGCTCAATTAGAGCATTTCAAACATGTTTGGTTGAAATTGGAAATTTACATTTTTCACTTTTGTCAGACAATTGCAATATTCTCACAATAAGCTAATTAGCTCAATTGGAGCATTTCTAGCATGTTTGGTTGAAATTGGAAATTTACATTTTTCAGTTTTGTCAGACGTTTGTAGTATTCTCACAATAAGCTAATTAGCTCAATTGGAGCATTTCTAGCATGTTTGGTTGAAATTGGAAAATTACATTTTTCACTTTTATCAGACAATTGCAATATTTTCTCAATAAGCTAATTAGCTTAATTGGAGCATTTCTAGCATGTTTGGTTGAAATTAGAAATTTACATTTTTCAGTTTTGTCAGACGTTTGTAATATTCTCACAATAAGCTAATTAGCTCAATTGGAGCATTTCTAGCATGTTTGGTTGAAATTGGAAATTTACATTTTTCACTTTTGTCAGATGTTTGTAAAATTCTTACAGTAGGCTTATTTGCGCAATTTGAGTATTTCTAGCATGTTTGGTTGAAATTGGAAATTTACATTTTTCACTTTTGTCAGACAATTGCAATATTCTCACAATAAGCTAATTAGCTCAATTGGACCATTTCTAGCATGTTTGGTTGAAATTAGAAATTTACATTTTTCAGTTTTGTCAGACGTTTGTAATATTCTCACAATAAGCTAATTAGCTCAATTAGAGCATTTCAAACATGTTTGGTTGAAATTGGAAATTTACATTTTTCACTTTTGTCAGACAATTGCAATATTCTCACAATAAGCTAATTAGCTCAATTGGAGCATTTCTAGCATGTTTGGTTGAAATTGGAAATTTACATTTTTCAGTTTTGTCAGACGTTTGTAATATTCTCACAATAAGCTAATTAGCTCAATTGGAGCATTTCTAGCATGTTTGGTTGAAATTGGAAATTTACATTTTTCAGTTTTGTCAGACGTTTGTAATATTCTCACAATAAGCTAATTAGCTCAATTGGAGCATTTCAAACATGTTTGGTTGAAATTGGAAATTTACATTTTTCACTTTTGTCAGACAATTGCAATATTCTCACAATAAGCTAATTAGCTCAATTGGAGCATTTCTAGCATGTTTGGTTGAAATTGGAAATTTACATTTTTCAGTTTTGTCAGACGTTTGTAGTATTCTCACAATAAGCTAATTAGCTCAATTGGAGCATTTCTAGCATGTTTGGTTGAAATTGGAAGTTTACATTTTTCACTTTTGTCAGACAATTGCAATATTCTCACAATAAGCTAATTAGCTCAATTGGAGCATTTCTAGCATGTTTGGTTGAAATTGGAAAATTACATTTTTCACTTTTGTCAGACAATTGCAATATTCTCTCAATAAGCTAATTAGCTTAATTGGAGCATTTCTAGCATGTTTGGTTGAAATTGGAAATTTACATTTTTCAATTTTGTTAGACGTTTGTAATATTCTCACAATAAGCTAATTAGCTCAATTGGAGCATTTCTAGCATGTTTGGTTGAAATTAGAAATTTACATTTTTCAGTTTTGTCAGACGTTTGTAATATTCTCACAATAAGCTAATTAGCTCAATTGGAGCATTTCTAGCATGTTTGGTTGAAATTGGAAATTTACATTTTTCAGTTTTGTCAGACGTTTGTAATATTCTCACAATAAGCTAATTAGCTCAATTGGAGCATTTCAAACATGTTTGGTTGAAATTGGAAATTTACATTTTTCACTTTTGTCAGACAATTGCAATATTCTCACAATAAGCTGATTAGCTCAATTGGAGCATTTCTAGCATGTTTGGTTGAAATTGGAAATTTACATTTTTCAGTTTTGTCAGACGTTTGTAATATTCTCACAATAAGCTAATTAGCTCAATTGGAGCATTTCTAGCATGTTTGGTTGAAATTGGAAATTTACATTTTTCAGTTTTGTCAGACGTTTGTAATATTCTTACAGTAGGCTTATTTGCGCAATTTGAATATTTCTAGCATGTTTGGTTGAAATTGGAAATTTACATTTTTCACTTTTGTCAGACAATTGCAATATTCTCACAATAAGCTAATTAGCTCAATTGGACCATTTCTAGCATGTTTGGTTGAAATTGGAAATTTACATTTTTCAGTTTTGTCAGACGTTTGTAATATTCTCACAATAAGCTAATTAGCTCAATTAGAGCATTTCAAACATGTTTGGTTGAAATTGGAATTTACATTTTTCACTTTTGTCAGACAATTGCAATATTCTCACAATAAGCTAATTAGCTCAATTGGAGCATTTCTAGCATGTTTGGTTGAAATTGGAAATTTACATTTTTCAGTTTTGTCAGACGTTTGTAGTATTCTCACAATAAGCTAATTAGCTCAATTGGAGCATTTCTAGCATGTTTGGTTGAAATTGGAAAATTACATTTTTCACTTTTATCAGACAATTGCAATATTTTCTCAATAAGCTAATTAGCTCAATTGGAGCATTTCTAGCATGTTTGGTTGAAATTAGAAATTTACATTTTTCAGTTTTGTCAGACGTTTGTAATATTCTCACAATAAGCTAATTAGCTCAATTGGAGCATTTCTAGCATGTTTGGTTGAAATTGGAAATTTACATTTTTCAGTTTTGTCAGATGTTTGTAAAATTCTTACAGTAGGCTTATTTGCGCAATTTGAGCATTTCTAGCATGTTTAATTGAAATTAGAAATTTACATTTTTCAGTTTTGTCAGACGTTTGTAATATTCTCACAATAAGCTAATTAGCTCAATTGGAGCATTTCTAGCATGTTTGGTTGAAATTGGAAATTTACACTTTTCAGTTTTGTCAGACGTTTGTAAAATTCTTACAGTAGGCTTATTTTCGCAGTTTGAGCATTTCTAGCATGTTTGGTTGAATTTGGAAATTTACATTTTTCACTTTTGTCAGACAATTGCAATATTCTCACAATAAGCTAATTAGCTCAATTGGAGCATTTCTAGCATGTTTGGTTGAAATTGGAAATTTACATTTTTCAGTGTTGTCAGACGTTTGTAATATTCTCACAATGAGCTAATTAGCTCAATTGGACCATTTCTAGCATGTTTGGTTGAAATTAGAAATTTACATTTTTCAGTTTTGTCAGACGTTTGTAACATTCTCACAATAAGCTAATTAGCTCAATTAGAGCATTTCAAACATGTTTGGTTGAAATTAGATATTTACATTTTTTAGTGTTGTCAGACGTTTGTAATATTCTCTCACTAAGCTAATTAGCTCAATTGGAGCATTTCTAGCATGTTTGGTTGAAATTGGGAAATTACATTTTTCACTTTTTTCAGACGATTGTAATATTCTCACAATAAGCTAATTAGCTCAATTGGAGCATTTCTAGCACGTTTGGTTGAAATTGGAAATTTACATTTTTCACTTTTGTCAGACAATTGCAATATTCTCTCAATAAGCTAATTAGCTCAATTAGAGCATTTCAAACATGTTTGGTTGAAATTGGAAATTTACATTTTTCACTTTTGTCAGACAATTGCAATATTCTCACAATAAGCTAATTAGCTCAATTGGAGCATTTCTAGCATGTTTGGTTGAAATTGGAAATTTACATTTTTCAGTTTTGTCAGACGTTTGTAGTATTCTCACAATAAGCTAATTAGCTCAATTGGAGCATTTCTAGCATGTTTGGTTGAAATTGGAAAATTACATTTTTCACTTTTATCAGACAATTGCAATATTTTCTCAATAAGCTAATTAGCTTAATTGGAGCATTTCTAGCATGTTTGGTTGAAATTAGAAATTTACATTTTTCAGTTTTGTCAGACGTTTGTAATATTCTCACAATAAGCTAATTAGCTCAATTGGAGCATTTCTAGCATGTTTGGTTGAAATTGGAAATTTACATTTTTCACTTTTGTCAGATGTTTGTAAAATTCTTACAGTAGGCTTATTTGCGCAATTTGAGTATTTCTAGCATGTTTGGTTGAAATTGGAAATTTACATTTTTCACTTTTGTCAGACAATTGCAATATTCTCACAATAAGCTAATTAGCTCAATTGGACCATTTCTAGCATGTTTGGTTGAAATTAGAAATTTACATTTTTCAGTTTTGTCAGACGTTTGTAATATTCTCACAATAAGCTAATTAGCTCAATTAGAGCATTTCAAACATGTTTGGTTGAAATTGGAAATTTACATTTTTCACTTTTGTCAGACAATTGCAATATTCTCACAATAAGCTAATTAGCTCAATTGGAGCATTTCTAGCATGTTTGGTTGAAATTGGAAATTTACATTTTTCAGTTTTGTCAGACGTTTGTAATATTCTCACAATAAGCTAATTAGCTCAATTGGAGCATTTCTAGCATGTTTGGTTGAAATTGGAAATTTACATTTTTCAGTTTTGTCAGACGTTTGTAATATTCTCACAATAAGCTAATTAGCTCAATTGGAGCATTTCAAACATGTTTGGTTGAAATTGGAAATTTACATTTTTCACTTTTGTCAGACAATTGCAATATTCTCACAATAAGCTAATTAGCTCAATTGGAGCATTTCTAGCATGTTTGGTTGAAATTGGAAATTTACATTTTTCAGTTTTGTCAGACGTTTGTAGTATTCTCACAATAAGCTAATTAGCTCAATTGGAGCATTTCTAGCATGTTTGGTTGAAATTGGAAGTTTACATTTTTCACTTTTGTCAGACAATTGCAATATTCTCACAATAAGCTAATTAGCTCAATTGGAGCATTTCTAGCATGTTTGGTTGAAATTGGAAAATTACATTTTTCACTTTTGTCAGACAATTGCAATATTCTCTCAATAAGCTAATTAGCTTAATTGGAGCATTTCTAGCATGTTTGGTTGAAATTGGAAATTTACATTTTTCAATTTTGTTAGACGTTTGTAATATTCTCACAATAAGCTAATTAGCTCAATTGGAGCATTTCTAGCATGTTTGGTTGAAGTTGGAAAATTACATTTTTCACTTTTGTCAGACAATTGCAATATTCTCACAATAAGCTAATTAGCGCAATTGGAGCATTTCTAGCATGTTTGGTTGAAATTAGATATTTACATTTTTTAGTGTTGTCAGACGTTTGTAATATTCTCACAATAAGCTAATTAGCTCAATTGGAGCATTTCTAGCATGTTTGGTTTAATTTGGAAATTTACATTTTTCAGTGTTGTTAGACGTTTGTAATATTCTCACAATAAGCTAATTAGCTCAATTGGAGCATTTCTAGCATGTTTGGTTGAAATTGGAAATTTACATTTTTCACTTTTGTCAGACGTTTGTAATATTCTCACAATAAGCTAATTAGCTCAATTGGAGCATTTCTAGCACGTTTGGTTGAAATTGGAAATTTACATTTTTCACTTTTGTCAAACAATTGCAATATTCTGTCACTAAGCTAATTAGCTCAATTGGAGCATTTCTAGCATGTTTGGTTGAAATTGGAAAATTACATTTTTCACTTTTTTCAGACGTTTGTAATATTCTCACAATAAGCTAATTAGCTCAATTAGAGCATTTCAAACATGTTTGGTTGAAATTGGAAATTTACATTTTTCACTTTTGTCAGACAATTGCAATATTCTCACAATAAGCTAATTAGCTCAATTGGAGCATTTCTAGCATGTTTGGTTTAATTTGGAAATTTACATTTTTCAGTGTTGTTAGACGTTTGTAATATTCTCACAATAAGCTAATTAGCTCAATTGGAGCATTTCTAGCATGTTTGGTTGAAATTGGAAATTTACATTTTTCAGTTTTGTCAGACGTTTGTAATATTCTCACAATAAGCTAATTAGCTCAATTAGAGCATTTCAAACATGTTTGGTTGAAATTGGAAATTTACATTTTTCACTTTTGTCAGACAATTGCAATATTCTCACAATAAGCTAATTAGCTCAATTGGAGCATTTCTAGCATGTTTGGTTGAAATTGGAAATTTACATTTTTCAGTTTTGTCAGACGTTTGTAATATTCTCACAATAAGCTAATTAGCTCAATTGGAGCATTTCTAGCATGTTTGGTTGAAATTGGAAATTTACATTTTTCAGTTTTGTCAGACGTTTGTAATATTCTCACAATAAGCTAATTAGCTCAATTGGAGCATTTCAAACATGTTTGGTTGAAATTGGAAATTTACATTTTTCACTTTTGTCAGACAATTGCAATATTCTCACAATAAGCTAATTAGCTCAATTGGAGCATTTCTAGCATGTTTGGTTGAAATTGGAAATTTACATTTTTCAGTTTTGTCAGACGTTTGTAGTATTCTCACAATAAGCTAATTAGCTCAATTGGAGCATTTCTAGCATGTTTGGTTGAAATTGGAAGTTTACATTTTTCACTTTTGTCAGACAATTGCAATATTCTCACAATAAGCTAATTAGCTCAATTGGAGCATTTCTAGCATGTTTGGTTGAAATTGGAAAATTACATTTTTCACTTTTGTCAGACAATTGCAATATTCTCTCAATAAGCTAATTAGCTTAATTGGAGCATTTCTAGCATGTTTGGTTGAAATTGGAAATTTACATTTTTCAATTTTGTTAGACGTTTGTAATATTCTCACAATAAGCTAATTAGCTCAATTGGAGCATTTCTAGCATGTTTGGTTGAAGTTGGAAAATTACATTTTTCACTTTTGTCAGACAATTGCAATATTCTCACAATAAGCTAATTAGCGCAATTGGAGCATTTCTAGCATGTTTGGTTGAAATTAGATATTTACATTTTTTAGTGTTGTCAGACGTTTGTAATATTCTCACAATAAGCTAATTAGCTCAATTGGAGCATTTCTAGCATGTTTGGTTTAATTTGGAAATTTACATTTTTCAGTGTTGTTAGACGTTTGTAATATTCTCACAATAAGCTAATTAGCTCAATTGGAGCATTTCTAGCATGTTTGGTTGAAATTGGAAATTTACATTTTTCACTTTTGTCAGACGTTTGTAATATTCTCACAATAAGCTAATTAGCTCAGTTGGAGCATTTCTAGCACGTTTGGTTGAAATTGGAAATTTACATTTTTCACTTTTGTCAAACAATTGCAATATTCTGTCACTAAGCTAATTAGCTCAATTGGAGCATTTCTAGCATGTTTGGTTGAAATTGGAAAATTACATTTTTCACTTTTTTCAGACGTTTGTAATATTCTCACAATAAGCTAATTAGCTCAATTGGAGCATTTCTAGCACGTTTGGTTGAAATTGGAAATTTACATTTTTCACTTTTGTCAGACAATTGCAATATTCTCTCAATAAGCTAATTAGCTCAATTAGAGCATTTCAAACATGTTTGGTTGAAATTGGAAATTTACATTTTTCACTTTTGTCAGACAATTGCAATATTCTCACAATAAGCTAATTAGCTCAATTGGAGCATTTCTAGCATGTTTGGTTGAAATTGGAAATTTACATTTTTCAGTTTTGTCAGACGTTTGTAGTATTCTCACAATAAGCTAATTAGCTCAATTGGAGCATTTCTAGCATGTTTGGTTGAAATTGGAAAATTACATTTTTCACTTTTATCAGACAATTGCAATATTTTCTCAATAAGCTAATTAGCTTAATTGGAGCATTTCTAGCATGTTTGGTTGAAATTAGAAATTTACATTTTTCAGTTTTGTCAGACGTTTGTAATATTCTCACAATAAGCTAATTAGCTCAATTGGAGCATTTCTAGCATGTTTGGTTGAAATTGGAAATTTACATTTTTCAGTTTTGTCAGATGTTTGTAAAATTCTTACAGTAGGCTTATTTGCGCAATTTGAGTATTTCTAGCATGTTTGGTTGAAATTGGAAATTTACATTTTTCACTTTTTTCAGACAATTGCAATATTCTCACAATAAGCTAATTAGCTCAATTGGACCATTTCTAGCATGTTTGGTTGAAATTGGAAATTTACATTTTTCAGTGTTGTCAGACGTTTGTAATATTCTCACAATGAGCTAATTAGCTCAATTGGACCATTTCTAGCATGTTTGGTTGAAATTAGAAATTTACATTTTTCAGTTTTGTCAGACGTTTGTAATATTCTCACAATAAGCTAATTAGCTCAATTAGAGCATTTCAAACATGTTTGGTTGAAATTGGAAATTTACATTTTTCACTTTTGTCAGACAATTGCAATATTCTCACAATAAGCTAATTAGCTCAATTGGAGCATTTCTAGCATGTTTGGTTGAAATTGGAAATTTACATTTTTCAGTTTTGTCAGACGTTTGTAGTATTCTCACAATAAGCTAATTAGCTCAATTGGAGCATTTCTAGCATGTTTGGTTGAAATTGGAAGTTTACATTTTTCACTTTTGTCAGACAATTGCAATATTCTCACAATAAGCTAATTAGCTCAATTGGAGCATTTCTAGCATGTTTGGTTGAAATTGGAAATTTACATTTTTCAATTTTGTTAGACGTTTGTAATATTCTCACAATGAGCTAATTAGCTCAATTGGACCATTTCTAGCATGTTTGGTTGAAATTAGAAATTTACATTTTTCAGTTTTGTCAGACGTTTGTAATATTCTCACAATAAGCTAATTAGCTCAATTGGAGCATTTCTAGCATGTTTGGTTGAAATTGGAAATTTACATTTTTCACTTTTGTCAGACGTTTGTAATATTCTCACAATAAGCTAATTAGCTCAATTGGAGCATTTCTAGCACGTTTGGTTGAAATTGGAAATTTACATTTTTCACTTTTGTCAAACAATTGCAATATTCTGTCACTAAGCTAATTAGCTCAATTGGAGCATTTCTAGCATGTTTGGTTGAAATTGGAAAATTACATTTTTCACTTTTTTCAGACGTTTGTAATATTCTCACAATAAGCTAATTAGCTCAATTAGAGCATTTCAAACATGTTTGGTTGAAATTGGAAATTTACATTTTTCACTTTTGTCAGACAATTGCAATATTCTCTCAATAAGCTAATTAGCTTAATTGGAGCATTTCTAGCATGTTTGGTTGAAATTGGAAATTTACATTTTTCAATTTTGTTAGACGTTTGTAATATTCTCACAATAAGCTAATTAGCTCAATTGGAGCATTTCTAGCATGTTTGGTTGAAGTTGGAAATTTACATTTTTTACTTTTGTCAGACGTTTGTAATATTCTCACAATGAGCTAATTAGCTCAATTGGACCATTTCTAGCATGTTTGGTTGAAATTAGAAATTTACATTTTTCAGTTTTGTCAGACGTTTGTAATATTCTCACAATAAGCTAATTAGCTCAATTAGAGCATTTCAAACATGTTTGGTTGAAATTGGAAATTTCCATTTTTCACTTTTGTCAGACAATTGCAATATTCTCACAATAAGCTAATTAGCACAATTGGAGCATTTCTAGCATGTTTGGTTGAAATTGGAAATTTACATTTTTCAGTTTTGTCAGACGTTTGTAGTATTCTCACAATAAGCTAATTAGCTCAATTGGAGCATTTCTAGCATGTTTGGTTGAAATTGGAAGTTTACATTTTTCACTTTTGTCAGACAATTGCAATATTCTCACAATAAGCTAATTAGCTCAATTGGAGCATTTCTAGCATGTTTGGTTGAAATTGGAAAATTACATTTTTCACTTTTGTCAGACAATTGCAATATTCTCTCAATAAGCTAATTAGCCTAATTGGAGCATTTCTAGCATGTTTGGTTGAAATTGGAAATTTACATTTTTCAATTTTGTTAGACGTTTGTAATATTCTCACAATAAGCTAATAAGCTCAATTGAAGCATTTCTAGCATGTTTGGTTGAAGTTGGAAATTTACATTTTTTACTTTTGTCAGACAATTGCAATATTCTCACAATAAGCTAATTAGCTCAATTGGAGCATTTCTAGCATGTTTGGTTGAAATTGGAAAATTACATTTTTCACTTTTGTCAGACAATTGCAATATTCTCACAATAAGCTAATTAGCGCAATTGGAGCATTTCTAGCATGTTTGGTTGAAATTAGATATTTACATTTTTTAGTGTTGTCAGACGTTTGTAATATTCTCACAATAAGCTAATTAGCTCAATTGGAGCATTTCTAGCATGTTTGGTTTAATTTGGAAATTTACATTTTTCACTTTTGTCAGACGTTTGTAAAATTCTTACAGTAGGCTTATTTGCGCAATTTGAGCATTTCTAGCATGTTTAGTTGAAATTGGAAATTTACATTTTTCACTTTTGTCAGACAATTGCAATATTCTCACAATAAGCTAATTAGCTCAATTGGAGCATTTCTAGCATGTTTGGTTGAAATTGGAAATTTACATTTTTCAATGTTGTTAGACGTTTGTAATATTCTCACAATAAGCTAATTAGCTCAATTGGAGCATTTCTAGCATGTTTGGTTGAAATTGGAAATTTACATTTTTCACTTTTGTCAGACGTTTGTAATATTCTCACAATAAGCTAATTAGCTCAATTGGAGCATTTCTAGCACGTTTGGTTGAAATTGGAAATTTACATTTTTCACTTTTGTCAAACAATTGCAATATTCTGTCACTAAGCTAATTAGCTCAATTGGAGCATTTCTAGCATGTTTGGTTGAAATTGGAAAATTACATTTTTCACTTTTTTCAGACGTTTGTAATATTCTCACAATAAGCTAATTAGCTCAATTGGAGCATTTCTAGCACGTTTGGTTGAAATTGGAAATTTACATTTTTCACTTTTGTCAGACAATTGCAATATTCTCTCAATAAGCTAATTAGCTCAATTAGAGCATTTCAAACATGTTTGGTTGAAATTGGAAATTTACATTTTTCACTTTTGTCAGACAATTGCAATATTCTCACAATAAGCTAATTAGCTCAATTGGAGCATTTCTAGCATGTTTGGTTGAAATTGGAAATTTACATTTTTCAGTTTTGTCAGACGTTTGTAGTATTCTCACAATAAGCTAATTAGCTCAATTGGAGCATTTCTAGCATGTTTGGTTGAAATTGGAAAATTACATTTTTCACTTTTATCAGACAATTGCAATATTTTCTCAATAAGCTAATTAGCTTAATTGGAGCATTTCTAGCATGTTTGGTTGAAATTAGAAATTTACATCTTTCAGTTTTGTCAGACGTTTGTAATATTCTCACAATAAGCTAATTAGCTCAATTGGAGCATTTCTAGCATGTTTGGTTGAAATTGGAAATTTACATTTTTCAGTTTTGTCAGATGTTTGTAAAATTCTTACAGTAGGCTTATTTGCGCAATTTGAGTATTTCTAGCATGTTTGGTTGAAATTGGAAATTTACATTTTTCACTTTTTTCAGACAATTGCAATATTCTCACAATAAGCTAATTAGCTCAATTGGAGCATTTCTAGCATGTTTGGTTAAAATTGGAAAATTACATTTTTCAGTTTTGTCAGACGTTTGTAGTATTCTCACAATAAGCTAATTAGCTCAATTGGAGCATTTCTAGCATGTTTGGTTGAAATTGGAAATTTACATTTTTCAGTGTTGTCAGACGTTTGTAATATTCTCACAATGAGCTAATTAGCTCAATTGGACCATTTCTAGCATGTTTGGTTGAAATTAGAAATTTACATTTTTCAGTTTTGTCAGACGTTTGTAATATTCTCACAATAAGCTAATTAGCTCAATTAGAGCATTTCAAACATGTTTGGTTGAAATTGGAAATTTACATTTTTCACTTTTGTCAGACAATTGCAATATTCTCACAATAAGCTAATTAGCTCAATTGGAGCATTTCTAGCATGTTTGGTTGAAATTGGAAATTTACATTTTTCAGTTTTGTCAGACGTTTGTAGTATTCTCACAATAAGCTAATTAGCTCAATTGGAGCATTTCTAGCATGTTTGGTTGAAATTGGAAGTTTACATTTTTCACTTTTGTCAGACAATTGCAATATTCTCACAATAAGCTAATTAGCTCAATTGGAGCATTTCTAGCATGTTTGGTTGAAATTGGAAATTTACATTTTTCAATTTTGTTAGACGTTTGTAATATTCTCACAATGAGCTAATTAGCTCAATTGGACCATTTCTAGCATGTTTGGTTGAAATTAGAAATTTACATTTTTCAGTTTTGTCAGACGTTTGTAATATTCTCACAATAAGCTAATTAGCTCAATTGGAGCATTTCGAGCATGTTTGGTTGAAATTGGAAATTTACATTTTTCACTTTTGTCAGACGTTTGTAATATTCTCACAATAAGCTAATTAGCTCAATTGGAGCATTTCTAGCACGTTTGGTTGAAATTGGAAATTTACATTTTTCACTTTTGTCAAACAATTGCAATATTCTGTCACTAAGCTAATTAGCTCAATTGGAGCATTTCTAGCATGTTTGGTTGAAATTGGAAAATTACATTTTTCACTTTTTTCAGACGTTTGTAATATTCTCACAATAAGCTAATTAGCTCAATTGGAGCATTTCTAGCACGTTTGGTTGAAATTGGAAATTTACATTTTTCAATTTTGTTAGACGTTTGTAATATTCTCACAATGAGCTAATTAGCTCAATTGGACCATTTCTAGCATGTTTGGTTGAAATTAGAAATTTACATTTTTCAGTTTTGTCAGACGTTTGTAATATTCTCACAATAAGCTAATTAGCTCAATTGGAGCATTTCGAGCATGTTTGGTTGAAATTGGAAATTTACATTTTTCACTTTTGTCAGACGTTTGTAATATTCTCACAATAAGCTAATTAGCTCAATTGGAGCATTTCTAGCACGTTTGGTTGAAATTGGAAATTTACATTTTTCACTTTTGTCAAACAATTGCAATATTCTGTCACTAAGCTAATTAGCTCAATTGGAGCATTTCTAGCATGTTTGGTTGAAATTGGAAAATTACATTTTTCACTTTTTTCAGACGTTTGTAATATTCTCACAATAAGCTAATTAGCTCAATTGGAGCATTTCTAGCACGTTTGGTTGAAATTGGAAATTTACATTTTTCACTTTTGTCAGACAATTGCAATATCCTCTCAATAAGCTAATTAGCTCAATTAGAGCATTTCAAACATGTTTGGTTGAAATTGGAAATTTACATTTTTCAGTTTTGTCAGACGTTTGTAATACTCTCACAATAAGCTAATTAGCTCAATTAGAGCATTTCAAACATGTTTGGTTGAAATTGGAAATTTACATTTTTCACTTTTGTCAGATGTTTGTAAAATTCTTACAGTAGGCTTATTTGCGCAATTTGAGTATTTCTAGCATGTTTGGTTGAAATTGGAAATTTACATTTTTCACTTTTGTCAGACAATTGCAATATTCTCACAATAAGCTAATTAGCTCAATTGGACCATTTCTAGCATGTTTGGTTGAAATTAGAAATTTACATTTTTCAGTTTTGTCAGACGTTTGTAATATTCTCACAATAAGCTAATTAGCTCAATTAGAGCATTTTAAACATGTTTGGTTGAAATTGGAAATTTACATTTTTCACTTTTGTCAGACAATTGCAATATTCTCACAATAAGCTAATTAGCTCAATTGGAGCATTTCTAGCATGTTTGGTTGAAATTGGAAAATTACATTTTTCAGTTTTATCAGACAATTGCAATATTTTCTCAATAAGCTAATTAGCTTAATTGGAGCATTTCTAGCATGTTTGGTTGAAATTAGAAATTTACATTTTTCAGTTTTGTCAGACGTTTGTAATATTCTCACAATAAGCTAATTAGCTCAATTGGAGCATTTCTAGCATGTTTGGTTGAAATTGGAAATTTACATTTTTCAGTTTTGTCAGATGTTTGTAAACTTCTTACAGTAGGCTTATTTGCGCAATTTGAGCATTTCTAGCATGTTTGGTTGAAATTGGAAATTTACATTTTTCACTTTTGTCAGACAATTGCAATATTCTCACAATAAGCTAATTAGCTCAATTGGAGCATTTCTAGCATGTTTGGTTGAAATTAGAAATTTACATTTTTCAGTTTTGTCAGACGTTTGTAATATTCTCACAATAAGCTAATTAGCTCAATTGGAGCATTTCAAACATGTTTGGTTGAAATTGGAAATTTACATTTTTCACTTTTGTCAGACAATTGCAATATTCTCACAATAAGCTAATTAGCTCAATTGGAGCATTTCTAGCATGTTTGGTTGAAATTGGAAATTTACATTTTTCAGTTTTGTCAGACGTTTGTAATATTCTCACAATAAGCTAATTAGCTCAATTGGAGCATTTCTAGCATGTTTGGTTGAAATTGGAAATTTACATTTTTCAGTTTTGTCAGACGTTTGTAATATTCTCACAATAAGCTAATTAGCTCAATTAGAGCATTTCAAACATGTTTGGTTGAAATTGGAAATTTACATTTTTCACTTTTGTCAGACAATTGCAATATTCTCACAATAAGCTAATTAGCTCAATTGGAGCATTTCTAGCATGTTTGGTTGAAATTGGAAATTTACATTTTTCAGTTTTGTCAGACGTTTGTAGTATTCTCATAATAAGCTAATTAGCTCAATTGGAGCATTTCTAGCATGTTTGGTTGAAATTGGAAAATTACATTTTTCACTTTTATCAGACAATTGCAATATTTTCTCAATAAGCTAATTAGCTCAATTGGAGCATTTCTAGCATGTTTGGTTGAAATTAGAAATTTGGATTTTTCAGTTTTGTCAGACGTTTGTAATATTCTCACAATAAGCTAATTAGCTCAATTGGAGCATTTCTAGCATGTTTGGTTGAAATTGGAAATTTACATTTTTCAGTTTTGTCAGATGTTTGTAAAATTCTTACAGTAGGCTTATTTGCGCAATTTGAGCATTTCTAGCATGTTTAATTGAAATTAGAAATTTACATTTTTCAGTTTTGTCAGACGTTTGTAATATTCTCACAATAAGCTAATTAGCTCAATTGGAGCATTTCTAGCATGTTTGGTTGAAATTGGAAATTTACATTTTTCAGTTTTGTCAGACGTTTGTAAAATTCTTACAGTAGGCTTATTTGCGCAGTTTGAGCATTTCTAGCATGTTTGGTTGAATTTGGAAATTTACATTTTTCACTTTTGTCAGACAATTGCAATATTCTCACAATAAGCTAATTAGCTCAATTGGAGCATTTCTAGCATGTTTGGTTGAAATTGGAAATTTACATTTTTCAGTGTTGTCAGACGTTTGTAATATTCTCACAATGAGCTAATTAGCTCAATTGGACCATTTCTAGCATGTTTGGTTGAAATTAGAAATTTACATTTTTCAGTTTTGTCAGACGTTTGTAATATTCTCACAATAAGCTAATTAGCTCAATTAGAGCATTTCAAACATGTTTGGTTGAAATTGGAAATTTACATTTTTCACTTTTGTCAGACAATTGCAATATTCTCACAATAAGCTAATTAGCTCAATTGGAGCATTTCTAGCATGTTTGGTTGAAATTGGAAATTTACATTTTTCAGTTTTGTCAGACGTTTGTAGTATTCTCACAATAAGCTAATTAGCTCAATTGGAGCATTTCTAGCATGTTTGGTTGAAATTGGAAGTTTACATTTTTCACTTTTGTCAGACAATTGCAATATTCTCACAATAAGCTAATTAGCCCAATTGGAGCATTTCTAGCATGTTTGGTTGAAATTGGAAAATTACATTTTTCACTTTTGTCAGACAATTGCAATATTCTCTCAATAAGCTAATTAGCTTAATTGGAGCATTTCTAGCATGTTTGGTTGAAATTGGAAATTTACATTTTTCAATTTTCTTAGACGTTTGTAATATTCTCACAATAAGCTAATTAGCTCAATTGGAGCATTTCTAGCATGTTTGGTTGAAGTTGGAAATTTACATTTTTCACTTTTGTCAGACAATTGCAATATTCTCACAATAAGCTAATTAGCTCAATTGGAGCATTTCTAGCATGTTTGGTTGAAATTGGAAAATTACATTTTTCACTTTTGTCAGACAATTGCAATATTCTCACAATAAGCTAATTAGCTCAATTGGAGCATTTCTAGCATGTTTGGTTGAAATTAGATATTTACATTTTTAGTGTTGTCAGACGTTTGTAATATTCTCACAATAAGCTAATTAGCTCAATTGGAGCATTTCTAGCATGTTTGGTTTAATTTGGAAATTTACATTTTTCACTTTTGTCAGACGTTTGTAAAATTCTTACAGTAGGCTTATTTGCGCAATTTGAGCATTTCTAGCATGTTTAGTTGAAATTGGAAATTTACATTTTTCACTTTTGTCAGACAATTGCAATATTCTCACAATAAGCTAATTAGCTCAATTGGAGCATTTCTAGCATGTTTGGTTGAAATTGGAAATTTACATTTTTCAGTGTTGTTAGACGTTTGTAATATTCTCACAATAAGCTAATTAGCTCAATTGGAGCATTTCTAGCATGTTTGGTTGAAATTGGAAATTTACATTTTTCACTTTTGTCAGACGTTTGTAATATTCTCACAATAAGCTAATTAGCTCAATTGGAGCATTTCTAGCACGTTTGGTTGAAATTGGAAATTTACATTTTTCACTTTTGTCAAACAATTGCAATATTCTCTCACTAAGCTAATTAGCTCAATTGGAGCATTTCTAGCATGTTTGGTTGAAATTGGAAAATTACATTTTTCACTTTTTTCAGACGTTTGTAATATTCTCACAATAAGCTAATTAGCTCAATTGGAGCATTTCTAGCATGTTTGGTTGAAATTGGAAATTTACATTTTTCAGTTTTGTCAGACGTTTGTAGTATTCTCACAATAAGCTAATTAGCTCAATTGGAGCATTTCTAGCATGTTTGGTTGAAATTGGAAAATTACATTTTTCACTTTTATCAGACAATTGCAATATTTTCTCAATAAGCTAATTAGCTTAATTGGAGCATTTCTAGCATGTTTGGTTGAAATTAGAAATTTACATTTTTCAGTTTTGTCAGACGTTTGTAATATTCTCACAATAAGCTAATTAGCTCAATTGGAGCATTTCTAGCATGTTTGGTTGAAATTGGAAATTTACATTTTTCAGTTTTGTCAGATGTTTGTAAAATTCTTACAGTAGGCTTATTTGCGCAATTTGAGTATTTCTAGCATGTTTGGTTGAAATTGGAAATTTACATTTTTCACTTTTGTCAGACAATTGCAATATTCTCACAATAAGCTAATTAGCTCAATTGGACCATTTCTAGCATGTTTGGTTGAAATTAGAAATTTACATTTTTCAGTTTTGTCAGACGTTTGTAATATTCTCACAATAAGCTAATTAGCTCAATTAGAGCATTTCAAACATGTTTGGTTGAAATTGGAAATTTACATTTTTCACTTTTGTCAGACAATTGCAATATTCTCACAATAAGCTAATTAGCTCAATTGGAGCATTTCTAGCATGTTTGGTTGAAATTGGAAAATTACATTTTTCAGTTTTATCAGACAATTGCAATATTTTCTCAATAAGCTAATTAGCTTAATTGGAGCATTTCTAGCATGTTTGGTTGAAATTAGAAATTTACATTTTTCAGTTTTGTCAGACGTTTGTAATATTCTCACAATAAGCTAATTAGCTCAATTGGAGCATTTCTAGCATGTTTGGTTGAAATTGGAAATTTACATTTTTCAGTTTTGTCAGATGTTTGTAAACTTCTTACAGTAGGCTTATTTGCGCAATTTGAGCATTTCTAGCATGTTTGGTTGAAATTGGAAATTTACATTTTTCACTTATGTCAGACAATTGCAATATTCTCACAATAAGCTAATTAGCTCAATTGGAGCATTTCTAGCATGTTTGGTTGAAATTAGAAATTTACATTTTTCACTTTTTTCAGACGTTTGTAATATTCTCACAATAAGCTAATTAGCTCAATTGGAGCATTTCTAGCACGTTTGGTTGAAATTGGAAATTTACATTTTTCACTTTTGTCAGACAATTGCAATATTCTCTCAATAAGCTAATTAGCTCAATTGGAGCATTTCTAGCATGTTTGGTTGAAATTGGAAATTTACATTTTTCAGTTTTGTCAGACGTTTGTAATATTCTCACAATAAGCTAATTAGCTCAATTAGAGCATTGCAAACATGTTTGGTTAAAATTGGAAATTTACATTTTTCACTTTTGTCAGACAATTGCAATATTCTCACAATAAGCTAATTAGCTCAATTGGAGCATTTCTAGCATGTTTGGTTGAAATTGGAAATTTACAATTTTCAGTATTGTCAGACGTTTGTAGTATTCTCACAATAAGCTAATTAGCTCAATTGGAGCATTTCTAGCATGTTTGGTTGAAATTGGAAAATTACATTTTTCACTTTTATCAGACAATTGCAATATTTTCTCAATAAGCTAATTAGCTCAATTGGAGCATTTCTATAATGTTTGGTTGAAATTGGAAATTTACATTTTTCAATTTTGTCAGACGTTTGTAATATTCTTACAGTAGGCTTATTTGCGCAGTTTGAGCATTTCTAGCATGTTTGGTTGAAATTGGAAAATTACATTTTTCACTTTTGTCAGACAATTGCAATATTCTCTCAATAAGCTAATTAGCTTAATTGGAGCATTTCTAGCATGTTTGGTTGAAATTGGAAATTTACATTTTTCAATTTTCTTAGACGTTTGTAATATTCTCACAATAAGCTAATTAGCTCAATTGGAGCATTTCTAGCATGTTTGGTTGAAGTTGGAAATTTACATTTTTCACTTTTGTCAGACAATTGCAATATTCTCACAATAAGCTAATTAGCTCAATTGGAGCATTTCTAGCATGTTTGGTTGAAATTGGAAAATTACATTTTTCACTTTTGTCAGACAATTGCAATATTCTCACAATAAGCTAATTAGCTCAATTGGAGCATTTCTAGCATGTTTGGTTGAAATTAGATATTTACATTTTTAGTGTTGTCAGACGTTTGTAATATTCTCACAATAAGCTAATTAGCTCAATTGGAGCATTTCTAGCATGTTTGGTTTAATTTGGAAATTTACATTTTTCACTTTTGTCAGACGTTTGTAAAATTCTTACAGTAGGCTTATTTGCGCAATTTGAGCATTTCTAGCATGTTTAGTTGAAATTGGAAATTTACATTTTTCACTTTTGTCAGACAATTGCAATATTCTCACAATAAGCTAATTAGCTCAATTGGAGCATTTCTAGCATGTTTGGTTGAAATTGGAAATTTACATTTTTCAGTGTTGTTAGACGTTTGTAATATTCTCACAATAAGCTAATTAGCTCAATTGGAGCATTTCTAGCATGTTTGGTTGAAATTGGAAATTTACATTTTTCACTTTTGTCAGACGTTTGTAATATTCTCACAATAAGCTAATTAGCTCAATTGGAGCATTTCTAGCACGTTTGGTTGAAATTGGAAATTTACATTTTTCACTTTTGTCAAACAATTGCAATATTCTCTCACTAAGCTAATTAGCTCAATTGGAGCATTTCTAGCATGTTTGGTTGAAATTGGAAAATTACATTTTTCACTTTTTTCAGACGTTTGTAATATTCTCACAATAAGCTAATTAGCTCAATTGGAGCATTTCTAGCATGTTTGGTTGAAATTGGAAATTTACATTTTTCAGTTTTGTCAGACGTTTGTAGTATTCTCACAATAAGCTAATTAGCTCAATTGGAGCATTTCTAGCATGTTTGGTTGAAATTGGAAAATTACATTTTTCACTTTTATCAGACAATTGCAATATTTTCTCAATAAGCTAATTAGCTTAATTGGAGCATTTCTAGCATGTTTGGTTGAAATTAGAAATTTACATTTTTCAGTTTTGTCAGACGTTTGTAATATTCTCACAATAAGCTAATTAGCTCAATTGGAGCATTTCTAGCATGTTTGGTTGAAATTGGAAATTTACATTTTTCAGTTTTGTCAGATGTTTGTAAAATTCTTACAGTAGGCTTATTTGCGCAATTTGAGTATTTCTAGCATGTTTGGTTGAAATTGGAAATTTACATTTTTCACTTTTGTCAGACAATTGGAATATTCTCACAATAAGCTAATTAGCTCAATTGGACCATTTCTAGCATGTTTGGTTGAAATTAGAAATTTACATTTTTCAGTTTTGTCAGACGTTTGTAATATTCTCACAATAAGCTAATTAGCTCAATTAGAGCATTTCAAACATGTTTGGTTGAAATTGGAAATTTACATTTTTCACTTTTGTCAGACAATTGCAATATTCTCACAATAAGCTAATTAGCTCAATTGGAGCATTTCTAGCATGTTTGGTTGAAATTGGAAAATTACATTTTTCAGTTTTATCAGACAATTGCAATATTTTCTCAATAAGCTAATTAGCTTAATTGGAGCATTTCTAGCATGTTTGGTTGAAATTAGAAATTTACATTTTTCAGTTTTGTCAGACGTTTGTAATATTCTCACAATAAGCTAATTAGCTCAATTGGAGCATTTCTAGCATGTTTGGTTGAAATTGGAAATTTACATTTTTCAGTTTTGTCAGATGTTTGTAAACTTCTTACAGTAGGCTTATTTGCGCAATTTGAGCATTTCTAGCATGTTTGGTTGAAATTGGAAATTTACATTTTTCACTTATGTCAGACAATTGCAATATTCTCACAATAAGCTAATTAGCTCAATTGGAGCATTTCTAGCATGTTTGGTTGAAATTAGAAATTTACATTTTTCACTTTTTTCAGACGTTTGTAATATTCTCACAATAAGCTAATTAGCTCAATTGGAGCATTTCTAGCACGTTTGGTTGAAATTGGAAATTTACATTTTTCACTTTTGTCAGACAATTGCAATATTCTCTCAATAAGCTAATTAGCTCAATTGGAGCATTTCTAGCATGTTTGGTTGAAATTGGAAATTTACATTTTTCAGTTTTGTCAGACGTTTGTAATATTCTCACAATAAGCTAATTAGCTCAATTAGAGCATTGCAAACATGTTTGGTTAAAATTGGAAATTTACATTTTTCACTTTTGTCAGACAATTGCAATATTCTCACAATAAGCTAATTAGCTCAGTTGGAGCATTTCTAGCATGTTTGGTTGAAATTGGAAATTTACAATTTTCAGTATTGTCAGACGTTTGTAGTATTCTCACAATAAGCTAATTAGCTCAATTGGAGCATTTCTAGCATGTTTGGTTGAAATTGGAAAATTACATTTTTCACTTTTATCAGACAATTGCAATATTTTCTCAATAAGCTAATTAGCTCAATTGGAGCATTTCTAGCATGTTTGGTTGAAATTGGAAATTTACATTTTTCAATTTTGTCAGACGTTTGTAATATTCTTACAGTAGGCTTATTTGCGCAGTTTGAGCATTTCTAGCATGTTTGGTTGAATTTGGAAATTTACATTTTTCACTTTTGTCAGACAATTGCAATATTCTCACAATAAGCTAATTAGCTCAATTGGAGCATTTCTAGCATGTTTGGTTGAAATTGGAAATTTACATTTTTCAGTGTTGTCAGACGTTTGTAATTTTCTCACAATGAGCTAATTAGCTCAATTGGACCATTTCTAGCATGTTTGGTTGAAATTAGAAATTTACATTTTTCAGTTTTGTCAGACGTTTGTAATATTCTCACAATAAGCTAATTAGCTCAATTAGAGCATTTCAAACATGTTTGGTTGAAATTGGAAATTTACATTTTTCAGTTTTGTCAGACGTTTGTAGTATTCTCACAATAAGCTAATTAGCTCAATTGGAGCATTTCTAGCATGTTTGGTTGAAATTGGAAGTTTACATTTTTCACTTTTGTCAGACAATTGCAATATTCTCACAATAAGCTAATTAGCCCAATTGGAGCATTTCTAGCATGTTTGGTTGAAATTGGAAAATTACATTTTTCACTTTTGTCAGACAATTGCAATATTCTCTCAATAAGCTAATTAGCTTAATTGGAGCATTTCTAGCATGTTTGGTTGAAATTGGAAATTTACATTTTTCAATTTTCTTAGACGTTTGTAATATTCTCACAATAAGCTAATTAGCTCAATTGGAGCATTTCTAGCATGTTTGGTTGAAGTTGGAAATTTACATTTTTCACTTTTGTCAGACAATTGCAATATTCTCACAATAAGCTAATTAGCTCAATTGGAGCATTTCTAGCATGTTTGGTTGAAATTGGAAAATTACATTTTTCACTTTTGTCAGACAATTGCAATATTCTCACAATAAGCTAATTAGCTCAATTGGAGCATTTCTAGCATGTTTGGTTGAAATTAGATATTTACATTTTTAGTGTTGTCAGACGTTTGTAATATTCTCACAATAAGCTAATTAGCTCAATTGGAGCATTTCTAGCATGTTTGGTTTAATTTGGAAATTTACATTTTTCACTTTTGTCAGACGTTTGTAAAATTCTTACAGTAGGCTTATTTGCGCAATTTGAGCATTTCTAGCATGTTTAGTTGAAATTGGAAATTTACATTTTTCACTTTTGTCAGACAATTGCAATATTCTCACAATAAGCTAATTAGCTCAATTGGAGCATTTCTAGCATGTTTGGTTGAAATTGGAAATTTACATTTTTCAGTGTTGTTAGACGTTTGTAATATTCTCACAATAAGCTAATTAGCTCAATTGGAGCATTTCTAGCATGTTTGGTTGAAATTGGAAATTTACATTTTTCACTTTTGTCAGACGTTTGTAATATTCTCACAATAAGCTAATTAGCTCAATTGGAGCATTTCTAGCACGTTTGGTTGAAATTGGAAATTTACATTTTTCACTTTTGTCAAACAATTGCAATATTCTCTCACTAAGCTAATTAGCTCAATTGGAGCATTTCTAGCATGTTTGGTTGAAATTGGAAAATTACATTTTTCACTTTTTTCAGACGTTTGTAATATTCTCACAATAAGCTAATTAGCTCAATTGGAGCATTTCTAGCATGTTTGGTTGAAATTGGAAATTTACATTTTTCAGTTTTGTCAGACGTTTGTAGTATTCTCACAATAAGCTAATTAGCTCAATTGGAGCATTTCTAGCATGTTTGGTTGAAATTGGAAAATTACATTTTTCACTTTTATCAGACAATTGCAATATTTTCTCAATAAGCTAATTAGCTTAATTGGAGCATTTCTAGCATGTTTGGTTGAAATTAGAAATTTACATTTTTCAGTTTTGTCAGACGTTTGTAATATTCTCACAATAAGCTAATTAGCTCAATTGGAGCATTTCTAGCATGTTTGGTTGAAATTGGAAATTTACATTTTTCAGTTTTGTCAGATGTTTGTAAAATTCTTACAGTAGGCTTATTTGCGCAATTTGAGTATTTCTAGCATGTTTGGTTGAAATTGGAAATTTACATTTTTCACTTTTGTCAGACAATTGCAATATTCTCACAATAAGCTAATTAGCTCAATTGGACCATTTCTAGCATGTTTGGTTGAAATTAGAAATTTACATTTTTCAGTTTTGTCAGACGTTTGTAATATTCTCACAATAAGCTAATTAGCTCAATTAGAGCATTTCAAACATGTTTGGTTGAAATTGGAAATTTACATTTTTCACTTTTGTCAGACAATTGCAATATTCTCACAATAAGCTAATTAGCTCAATTGGAGCATTTCTAGCATGTTTGGTTGAAATTGGAAAATTACATTTTTCAGTTTTATCAGACAATTGCAATATTTTCTCAATAAGCTAATTAGCTTAATTGGAGCATTTCTAGCATGTTTGGTTGAAATTAGAAATTTACATTTTTCAGTTTTGTCAGACGTTTGTAATATTCTCACAATAAGCTAATTAGCTCAATTGGAGCATTTCTAGCATGTTCGGTTGAAATTGGAAATTTACATTTTTCAGTTTTGTCAGATGTTTGTAAACTTCTTACAGTAGGCTTATTTGCGCAATTTGAGCATTTCTAGCATGTTTGGTTGAAATTGGAAATTTACATTTTTCACTTATGTCAGACAATTGCAATATTCTCACAATAAGCTAATTAGCTCAATTGGAGCATTTCTAGCATGTTTGGTTGAAATTAGAAATTTACATTTTTCACTTTTTTCAGACGTTTGTAATATTCTCACAATAAGCTAATTAGCTCAATTGGAGCATTTCTAGCACGTTTGGTTGAAATTGGAAATTTACATTTTTCACTTTTGTCAGACAATTGCAATATTCTCTCAATAAGCTAATTAGCTCAATTGGAGCATTTCTAGCATGTTTGGTTGAAATTGGAAATTTACATTTTTCAGTTTTGTCAGACGTTTGTAATATTCTCACAATAAGCTAATTAGCTCAATTAGAGCATTGCAAACATGTTTGGTTAAAATTGGAAATTTACATTTTTCACTTTTGTCAGACAATTGCAATATTCTCACAATAAGCTAATTAGCTCAATTGGAGCATTTCTAGCATGTTTGGTTGAAATTGGAAATTTACAATTTTCAGTATTGTCAGACGTTTGTAGTATTCTCACAATAAGCTAATTAGCTCAATTGGAGCATTTCTAGCATGTTTGGTTGAAATTGGAAAATTACATTTTTCACTTTTATCAGACAATTGCAATATTTTCTCAATAAGCTAATTAGCTCAATTGGAGCATTTCTAGCATGTTTGGTTGAAATTGGAAATTTACATTTTTCAATTTTGTCAGACGTTTGTAATATTCTTACAGTAGGCTTATTTGCGCAGTTTGAGCATTTCTAGCATGTTTGGTTGAATTTGGAAATTTACATTTTTCACTTTTGTCAGACAATTGCAATATTCTCACAATAAGCTAATTAGCTCAATTGGAGCATTTCTAGCATGTTTGGTTGAAATTGGAAATTTACATTTTTCAGTGTTGTCAGACGTTTGTAATTTTCTCACAATGAGCTAATTAGCTCAATTGGACCATTTCTAGCATGTTTGGTTGAAATTAGAAATTTACATTTTTCAGTTTTGTCAGACGTTTGTAATATTCTCACAATAAGCTAATTAGCTCAATTAGAGCATTTCAAACATGTTTGGTTGAAATTGGAAATTTACATTTTACACTTTTGTCAGACAATTGCAATATTCTCACAATAAGCTAATTAGCTCAATTGGAGCATTTCTAGCATGTTTGGTTGAAATTGGAAATTTACATTTTTCAGTTTTGTCAGACAATTGTAGTATTCTCACAATAAGCTAATTAGCTCAATTGGAGCATTTCTAGCATGTTTGGTTGAAATTGGAAGTTTACATTTTTCACTTTTGTCAGACAATTGCAATATTCTCACAATAAGCTAATTAGCTCAATTGGAGCATTTCTAGCATGTTTGGTTGAAATTGGAAAATTACATTTTTCACTTTTGTCAGACAATTGCAATATTCTCTCGATAAGCTAATTAGCTTAATTGGAGCATTTCTAGCATGTTTGGTTGAAATTGGAAATTTACATTTTTCAATTTTGTTAGACGTTTGTAATATTCTCACAATAAGCTAATTAGCTCAATTGAAGCATTTCTAGCATGTTTGGTTGAAGTTGGAAATTTACATTTTTCACTTTTGTCAGACAATTGCAATATTCTCACAATAAGCTAATTAGCTCAATTGGAGCATTTCTAGCATGTTTGGTTGAAATTGGAAAATTACATTTTTCACTTTTGTCAGACAATTGCAATATTCTCACAATAAGCTAATTAGCTCAATTGGAGCATTTCTAGCATGTTTGGTTGAAATTAGATATTTACATTTTTTAGTGTTGTCAGACGTTTGTAATATTCTCACAATAAGCTAATTAGCTCAATTGGAGCATTTCTAGCATTTTTGGTTTAATTTGGAAATTTACATTTTTCACTTTTGTCAGACGTTTGTAAAATTCTTACAGTAGGCTTATTTGCGCAATTTGAGCATTTCTAGCATGTTTAGTTGAAATTTGAAATTTACATTTTTCACTTTTGTCAGACAATTGCAATATTCTCACAATAAGCTAATTAGCTCAATTGGAGCATTTCTAGCATGTTTGGTTGAAATTGGAAATTTACATTTTTCAGTGTTGTTAGACGTTTGTAATATTCTCACAATAAGCTAATTAGCTCAATTGGAGCATTTCTAGCATGTTTGGTTGAAATTGGAAAATTACATTTTTCACTTTTTTCAGACGTTTGTAATATTCTCACAATAAGCTAATTAGCTCAATTGGAGCATTTCTAGCACGTTTGGTTGAAATTGGAAATTTACCTTTTTCACTTTTGTCAGACAATTGCAATATTCTCTCAATAAGCTAATTAGCTCAATTAGAGCATTTCAAACATGTTTGGTTGAAATTGGAAATTTACATTTTTCACTTTTGTCAGACAATTGCAATATTCTCACAATAAGCTAATTAGCTCAATTGGAGCATTTCTAGCATGTTTGGTTGAAATTGGAAATTTACATTTTTCAGTTTTGTCAGACGTTTGTAGTATTCTCACAATAAGCTAATTAGCTCAATTGGAGCATTTCTAGCATGTTTGGTTGAAATTGGAAAATTACATTTTTCACTTTTATCAGACAATTGCAATATTTTCTCAATAAGCTAATTAGCTTAATAGGAGCATTTCTAGCATGTTTGGTTGAAATTAGAAATTTACATTTTTCAGTTTTGTCAGACGTTTGTAATATTCTCACAATAAGCTAATTAGCTCAATTGGAGCATTTCTAGCATGTTTGGTTGAAATTGGAAATTTACATTTTTCAGTTTTGTCAGATGTTTGTAAACTTCTTACAGTAGGCTTATTTGCGCAATTTGAGCATTTCTAGCATGTTTGGTTGAAATTGGAAATTTACATTTTTCACTTTTGTCAGACAATTGCAATATTCTCACAATAAGCTAATTAGCTCAATTGGAGCATTTCTAGCATGTTTGGTTGAAATTAGAAATTTACATTTTTCAGTTTTGTCAGACGTTTGTAATATTCTCACAATAAGCTAATTAGCTCAATTGGAGCATTTCAAACATGTTTGGTTGAAATTGGAAATTTACATTTTTCACTTTTGTCAGACAATTGCAATATTCTCACAATAAGCTAATTAGCTCAATTGGAGCATTTCTAGCATGTTTGGTTGAAATTGGAAATTTACATTTTTCAGTTTTGTCAGACGTTTGTAATATTCTCACAATAAGCTAATTAGCTCAATTGGAGCATTTCTAGCATGTTTGGTTGAAATTGGAAATTTACATTTTTCACTTTTGTCAGACGTTTGTAATATTCTCACAATAAGCTAATTAGCTCAATTGGAGCATTTCTAGCACGTTTGGTTGAAATTGGAAATTTACATTTTTCACTTTTGTCAAACAATTGCAATATTCTCTCACTAAGCTAATTAGCTCAATTGGAGCATTTCTAGCATGTTTGGTTGAAATTGGAAAATTACATTTTTCACTTTTTTCAGACGTTTGTAATATTCTCACAATAAGCTAATTAGCTCAATTGGAGCATTTCTAGCATGTTTGGTTGAAATTGGAAATTTACATTTTTCAGTTTTGTCAGACGTTTGTAGTATTCTCACAATAAGCTAATTAGCTCAATTGGAGCATTTCTAGCATGTTTGGTTGAAATTGGAAAATTACATTTTTCACTTTTATCAGACAATTGCAATATTTTCTCAATAAGCTAATTAGCTTAATTGGAGCATTTCTAGCATGTTTGGTTGAAATTAGAAATTTACATTTTTCAGTTTTGTCAGACGTTTGTAATATTCTCACAATAAGCTAATTAGCTCAATTGGAGCATTTCTAGCATGTTTGGTTGAAATTGGAAATTTACATTTTTCAGTTTTGTCAGATGTTTGTAAAATTCTTACAGTAGGCTTATTTGCGCAATTTGAGTATTTCTAGCATGTTTGGTTGAAATTGGAAATTTACATTTTTCACTTTTGTCAGACAATTGCAATATTCTCACAATAAGCTAATTAGCTCAATTGGACCATTTCTAGCATGTTTGGTTGAAATTAGAAATTTACATTTTTCAGTTTTGTCAGACGTTTGTAATATTCTCACAATAAGCTAATTAGCTCAATTAGAGCATTTCAAACATGTTTGGTTGAAATTGGAAATTTACATTTTTCACTTTTGTCAGACAATTGCAATATTCTCACAATAAGCTAATTAGCTCAATTGGAGCATTTCTAGCATGTTTGGTTGAAATTGGAAAATTACATTTTTCAGTTTTATCAGACAATTGCAATATTTTCTCAATAAGCTAATTAGCTTAATTGGAGCATTTCTAGCATGTTTGGTTGAAATTAGAAATTTACATTTTTCAGTTTTGTCAGACGTTTGTAATATTCTCACAATAAGCTAATTAGCTCAATTGGAGAATTTCTAGCATGTTTGGTTGAAATTGGAAATTTACATTTTTCAGTTTTGTCAGATGTTTGTAAACTTCTTACAGTAGGCTTATTTGCGCAATTTGAGCATTTCTAGCATGTTTGGTTGAAATTGGAAATTTACATTTTTCACTTATGTCAGACAATTGCAATATTCTCACAATAAGCTAATTAGCTCAATTGGAGCATTTCTAGCATGTTTGGTTGAAATTAGAAATTTACATTTTTCACTTTTTTCAGACGTTTGTAATATTCTCACAATAAGCTAATTAGCTCAATTGGAGCATTTCTAGCACGTTTGGTTGAAATTGGAAATTTACATTTTTCACTTTTGTCAGACAATTGCAATATTCTCTCAATAAGCTAATTAGCTCAATTGGAGCATTTCTAGCATGTTTGGTTGAAATTGGAAATTTACATTTTTCAGTTTTGTCAGACGTTTGTAATATTCTCACAATAAGCTAATTAGCTCAATTAGAGCATTGCAAACATGTTTGGTTAAAATTGGAAATTTACATTTTTCACTTTTGTCAGACAATTGCAATATTCTCACAATAAGCTAATTAGCTCAATTGGAGCATTTCTAGCATGTTTGGTTGAAATTGGAAATTTACAATTTTCAGTTTTGTCAGACGTTTGTAGTATTCTCACAATAAGCTAATTAGCTCAATTGGAGCATTTCTAGCATGTTTGGTTGAAATTGGAAAATTACATTTTTCACTTTTATCAGACAATTGCAATATTTTCTCAATAAGCTAATTAGCTCAATTGGAGCATTTCTAGCATGTTTGGTTGAAATTGGAAATTTACATTTTTCAATTTTGTCAGACGTTTGTAATATTCTTACAGTAGGCTTATTTGCACAGTTTGAGCATTTCTAGCATGTTTGGTTGAATTTGGAAATTTACATTTTTCACTTTTGTCAGACAATTGCAATATTCTCACAATAAGCTAATTAGCTCAATTGGAGCATTTCTAGCATGTTTGGTTGAAATTGGAAATTTACATTTTTCAGTGTTGTCAGACGTTTGTAATTTTCTCACAATGAGCTAATTAGCTCAATTGGACCATTTCTAGCATGTTTGGTTGAAATTAGAAATTTACATTTTTCAGTTTTGTCAGACGTTTGTAATATTCTCACAATAAGCTAATTAGCTCAATTAGAGCATTTCAAACATGTTTGGTTGAAATTGGAAATTTACATTTTACACTTTTGTCAGACAATTGCAATATTCTCACAATAAGCTAATTAGCTCAATTGGAGCATTTCTAGCATGTTTGGTTGAAATTGGAAATTTACATTTTTCAGTTTTGTCAGACAATTGTAGTATTCTCACAATAAGCTAATTAGCTCAATTGGAGCATTTCTAGCATGTTTGGTTGAAATTGGAAGTTTACATTTTTCACTTTTGTCAGACAATTGCAATATTCTCACAATAAGCTAATTAGCTCAATTGGAGCATTTCTAGCATGTTTGGTTGAAATTGGAAAATTACATTTTTCACTTTTGTCAGACAATTGCAATATTCTCTCAATAAGCTAATTAGCTTAATTGGAGCATTTCTAGCATGTTTGGTTGAAATTGGAAATTTACATTTTTCAATTTTGTTAGACGTTTGTAATATTCTCACAATAAGCTAATTAGCTCAATTGAAGCATTTCTAGCATGTTTGGTTGAAGTTGGAAATTTACATTTTTCACTTTTGTCAGACAATTGCAATATTCTCACAATAAGCTAATTAGCTCAATTGGAGCATTTCTAGCATGTTTGGTTGAAATTGGAAAATTACATTTTTCACTTTTGTCAGACAATTGCAATATTCTCACAATAAGCTAATTAGCTCAATTGGAGCATTTCTAGCATGTTTGGTTGAAATTAGATATTTACATTTTTTAGTGTTGTCAGACGTTTGTAATATTCTCACAATAAGCTAATTAGCTCAATTGGAGCATTTCTAGCATTTTTGGTTTAATTTGGAAATTTACATTTTTCACTTTTGTCAGACGTTTGTAAAATTCTTACAGTAGGCTTATTTGCGCAATTTGAGCATTTCTAGCATGTTTAGTTGAAATTGGAAATTTACATTTTTCACTTTTGTCAGACAATTGCAATATTCTCACAATAAGCTAATTAGCTCAATTGGAGCATTTCTAGCATGTTTGGTTGAAATTGGAAATTTACATTTTTCAGTGTTGTTAGACGTTTGTAATATTCTCACAATAAGCTAATTAGCTCAATTGGAGCATTTCTAGCATGTTTGGTTGAAATTGGAAAATTACATTTTTCACTTTTTTCAGACGTTTGTAATATTCTCACAATAAGCTAATTAGCTCAATTGGAGCATTTCTAGCACGTTTGGTTGAAATTGGAAATTTACATTTTTCACTTTTGTCAGACAATTGCAATATTCTCTCAATAAGCTAATTAGCTCAATTAGAGCATTTCAAACATGTTTGGTTGAAATTGGAAATTTACATTTTTCACTTTTGTCAGACAATTGCAATATTCTCACAATAAGCTAATTAGCTCAATTGGAGCATTTCTAGCATGTTTGGTTGAAATTGGAAATTTACATTTTTCAGTTTTGTCAGACGTTTGTAGTATTCTCACAATAAGCTAATTAGCTCAATTGGAGCATTTCTAGCATGTTTGGTTGAAATTGGAAAATTACATTTTTCACTTTTATCAGACAATTGCAAGATTTTCTCAATAAGCTAATTAGCTTAATTGGAGCATTTCTAGCATGTTTGGTTGAAATTAGAAATTTACATTTTTCAGTTTTGTCAGACGTTTGTAATATTCTCACAATAAGCTAATTAGCTCAATTGGAGCATTTCTAGCATGTTTGGTTGAAATTGGAAATTTACATTTTTCAGTTTTGTCAGATGTTTGTAAACTTCTTACAGTAGGCTTATTTGCGCAATTTGAGCATTTCTAGCATGTTTGGTTGAAATTGGAAATTTACATTTTTCACTTTTGTCAGACAATTGCAATATTCTCACAATAAGCTAATTAGCTCAATTGGAGCATTTCTAGCATGTTTGGTTGAAATTAGAAATTTACATTTTTCAGTTTTGTCAGACGTTTGTAATATTCTCACAATAAGCTAATTAGCTCAATTGGAGCATTTCAAACATGTTTGGTTGAAATTGGAAATTTACATTTTTCACTTTTGTCAGACAATTGCAATATTCTCACAATAAGCTAATTAGCTCAATTGGAGCATTTCTAGCATGTTTGGTTGAAATTGGAAATTTACATTTTTCAGTTTTGTCAGACGTTTGTAATATTCTCACAATAAGCTAATTAGCTCAATTGGAGCATTTCTAGCATGTTTGGTTGAAATTGGAAATTTACATTTTTCAGTTTTGTCAGACGTTTGTAATATTCTCACAATAAGCTAATTAGCTCAATTAGAGCATTTCAAACATGTTTGGTTGAAATTGGAAATTTACATTTTTCACTTTTGTGAGACAATTGCAATATTCTCACAATAAGCTAATTAGCTCAATTGGAGCATTTCTAGCATGTTTGGTTGAAATTGGAAATTTACATTTTTCAGTTTTGTCAGACGTTTGTAGTATTCTCACAATAAGCTAATTAGCTCAATTGGAGCATTTCTAGCATGTTTGGTTGAAATTGGAAAATTACATTTTTCACTTTTATCAGACAATTGCAATATTTTCTCAATAAGCTAATTAGCTCAATTGGAGCATTTCTAGCATGTTTGGTTGAAATTAGAAATTTACATTTTTCAGTTTTGTCAGACGTTTGTAATATTCTCACAATAAGCTAATTAGCTCAATTGGAGCATTTCTAGCATGTTTGGTTGAAATTGGAAATTTACATTTTTCAATTTTGTTAGACGTTTGTAATATTCTCACAATAAGCTAATTAGCTCAATTGGAGCATTTCTAGCATGTTTGGTTGAAGTTGGAAATTTACATTTTTCACTTTTGTCAGACAATTGCAATATTCTCACAATAAGCTAATTAGCTCAATTGGAGCATTTCTAGCATGTTTGGTTGAAATTGGAAAATTACATTTTTCACTTTTGTCAGACAATTGCAATATTCTCACAATAAGCTAATTAGCTCAATTGGAGCATTTCTAGCGTGTTTGGTTGAAATTAGATATTTACATTTTTTAGTGTTGTCAGACGTTTGTAATATTCTCACAATAAGCTAATTAGCTCAATTGGAGCATTTCTAGCATGTTTGGTTTAATTTGGAAATTTACATTTTTCACTTTTGTCAGACGTTTGTAAAATTCTTACAGTAGGCTTATTTGCGCAATTTGAGCATTTCTAGCATGTTTAGTTGAAATTGGAAATTTACATTTTTCACTTTTGTCAGACAATTGCAATATTCTCACAATAAGCTAATTAGCTCAATTGGAGCATTTCTAGCATGTTTGGTTGAAATTGGAAATTTACATTTTTCAGTGTTGTTAGACGTTTGTAATATTCTCACAATAAGCTAATTAGCTCAATTGGAGCATTTCTAGCATGTTTGGTTGAAATTGGAAATTTACATTTTTCACTTTTGTCAGACGTTTGTAATATTCTCACAATAAGCTAATTAGCTCAATTGGAGCATTTCTAGCACGTTTGGTTGAAATTGGAAATTTACATTTTTCACTTTTGTCAAACAATTGCAATATTCTCTCACTAAGCTAATTAGCTCAATTGGAGCATTTCTAGCATGTTTGGTTGAAATTGGAAAATTACATTTTTCACTTTTTTCAGACGTTTGTAATATTCTCACAATAAGCTAATTAGCTCAATTGGAGCATTTCTAGCACGTTTGGTTGAAATTGGAAATTTACATTTTTCACTTTTGTCAGACAATTGCAATATTCTCTCAATAAGCTAATTAGCTCAATTAGAGCATTTCAAACATGTTTGGTTGAAATTGGAAATTTACATTTTTCACTTTTGTCAGACAATTGCAATATTCTCACAATAAGCTAATTAGCTCAATTGGAGCATTTCTAGCATGTTTGGTTGAAATTGGAAGTTTACATTTTTCAGTTTTGTCAGACGTTTGTAGTATTCTCACAATAAGCTAATTAGCTCAATTGGAGCATTTCTAGCATGTTTGGTTGAAATTGGAAATTTACATTTTTCAGTTTTGTCAGATGTTTGTAAACTTCTTACAGTAGGCTTATTTGCGCAATTTGAGCATTTCTAGCATGTTTGGTTGAAATTGGAAATTTACATTTTTCACTTTTGTCAGACAATTGCAATATTCTCACAATAAGCTAATTAGCTCAATTGGAGCATTTCTAGCAAGTTTGGTTGAAATTAGAAATTTACATTTTTCAGTTTTGTCAGACGTTTGTAATATTCTCACAATAAGCTAATTAGCTCAATTGGACCATTTCAAACATGTTTGGTTGAAATTGGAAATTTACATTTTTCACTTTTGTCAGACAATTGCAATATTCTCACAATAAGCTAATTAGCTCAATTGGAGCATTTCTAGCATGTTTGGTTGAAATTGGAAATTTACATTTTTCAGTTTTGTCAGACGTTTGTAATATTCTCACAATAAGCTAATTAGCTCAATTGGAGCATTTCTAGCATGTTTGGTTGAAATT
Organism: Watersipora subatra; assembly: GCF_963576615.1. Taxonomy (NCBI): domain Eukaryota; kingdom Metazoa; phylum Bryozoa; class Gymnolaemata; order Cheilostomatida; family Watersiporidae; genus Watersipora; species Watersipora subatra. Next base: position 218,787 of record NW_027045252.1, read on the forward strand.
GGAAATTTACATTTTTCAGTTTTGTCAGACGTTTGTAATATTCTCACAATAAGCTAATTAGCTCAATTAGAGCATTTCAAACATGTTTGGTTGAAATTGGAAATTTACATTTTTCACTTTTGTCAGACAATTGCAATATTCTCACAATAAGCTAATTAGCTCAATTGGAGCATTTCTAGCATGTTTGGTTGAAATTGGAAATTTACATTTTTCAGTTTTGTCAGACGTTTGTAATATTCTCACAATAAGCTAATTAGCTAAATTATAGCATTTCTAGCATGTTTGGTTGAAATTGCAAATTTACATTTTTCACTTCTGTCAGACAATTGCAATATTCTCACAATAAGCTATTTAGCTCAATTGGAGCATTTCTAGCATGTTTGGTTGAAATTGGAAATTTACATTTTTCAATTTTGTTAGACGTTTGTAATATTCTCACAATAAGCTAATTAGCTCAATTGGAGCATTTCTAGCATGTTTGGTTGAAATTGGAAATTTACATTTTTCACTTTTGTCAGACAATTGCAATATTCTCACAATAAGCTAATTAGCTCAATTGGAGCATTTCTAGCATGTTTGGTTGAAATTGGAAATTTACATTTTTCAGTGTTGTCAGACGTTTGTAATATTCTCACAATAAGCTAATTGGCTAAATTACAGCATTTCTAGCATGTTTGGTTGAAATTGCAAATTTACATTTTTCACTTCTGTCAGACAATTGCAATATTCTCACAATAAGCTAATTAGCTCAATTGGAGCATTTCTAGCATGTTTGGTTGAAATTGGAAATTTACATTTTTCAATTTTGTTAGACATTTGTAATATTCTCACAATAAGCTAATTAGCTCAATTGGAGCATTTCGAGCATGTTTGGTTGAAATTGGAATTTTACATTTTTCACTTTTGTCAGACAATTGCAATATTCTCACAATAAGCTAATTAGCTCAATTGGAGCATTTCTAGCATGTTTGGTTGAAATTGGAAATTTACATTTTTCACTTTTGTCGGACGTTTGTAATATTCTCACAATAAGCTAATTAGCTCAATTGGAGCATTTCTAGCATGTTTGGTTGAAATTGGAAATTTACATTTTTCAATTTTGTTAGACATTTGTAATATTCTCACAATAAGCTAATTAGCTCAATTGGAGCATTTCGAGCATGTTTGGTTGAAATTGGAATTTTACATTTTTCACTTTTGTCAGACAATTGCAATATTCTCACAATAAGCTAATTAGCTCAATTGGAGCATTTCTAGCATGTTTGGTTGAAATTGGAAATTTACATTTTTCACTTTTGTCACACGTTTGTAATATTCTCACAATAAGCTAATTAGCTCAATTGGAGCATTTCTAGCACGTTTGGTTGAAATTGGAAATTTACATTTTCACTTCTGTCAGACAATTGCAATATTCTCACAATAAGCTAATTAGCTCAATTGGAGCATTTCTAGCATGTTTGGTTGAAATTGGAAATTTACATTTTTCAATTTTGTTAGACGTTAGTAATATTCTCACAATAAGCTAATTAGCTCAATTGGAGCATTTCTAGCACGTTTGGTTGAAATTGGAAATTTACATTTTTCACTTTTGTCAGACAATTGCAATATTCTCTCAATAAGCTAATTAGCTCAATTGGAGCATTTCTAGCATGTTTGGTTGAAATTGGAAATTTACATTTTTCAATTTTGTTAGACATTTGTAATATTCTCACAATAAGCTAATTAGCTCAATTGGAGCATTTCGAGCATGTTTGGTTGAAATTGGAAATTTACATTTTTCACTTTTGTCAGACAATTGCAATATTCTCACAATAAGCTAATTAGCTCAATTGGAGCATTTCTAGCATGTTTGGTTGAAATTGGAAATTTACATTTTTCACTTTTGTCAGACGTTTGTAATATTCTCACAATAAGCTAATTAGCTCAATTGGAGCATTTCTAGCATGTTTGGTTGAAATTGGAAATTTACATTTTTCAATTTTGTTATACATTTGTAATATTCTCACAATAAGCTAATTAGCTCAATTGGAGCATTTCTAGCATGTTTGGTTGAAATTGGAAATTTACATTTTTCACTTCTGTCAGACAATTGCAATATTCTCACAATAAGCTAATTAGCTCAATTGGAGCATTTCTAGCATGTTTGGTTGAAATTGGAAATTTACATTTTTCAATTTTGTTAGACGTTAGTAATATTCTCACAATAAGCTAATTAGCTCAATTGGAGCATTTCTAGCACGTTTGGTTGAAATTGGAAATTTACATTTTTCACTTTTGTCAGACAATTGCAATATTCTCTCAATAAGCTAATTAGCTCAATTGGAGCATTTCTAGCATGTTTGGTTGAAATTGGAAATTTACATTTTTCAGTTTTGTCAGACGTTTGTAATATTCTCACAATAAGCTAATTAGCTCAATTGGAGCATTTCTAGCATGTTTGGTTGAAATTGGAAATTTACATTTTTTCAGTGTTGTCAGACGTTTGTAATATTCTCACAATAAGCTAATTAGCTCAATTGGAGCATTTCTAGCATGTTTGGTTGAATTTGGAAATTTACATTTTTCACTTTTGTCAGACGTTTGTAATATTCTCACAATAAGCTAATTAGCTCAATTGGAGCATTTCTAGCATGTTTGGTTGAAATTGGAAATTTACATTTTTCAGTTTTGTCAGACGTTTGTAACATTCTCACAATAAGCTAATTAGCTCAATTGGAGCATTTCTAGCACGTTTGGTTGAAATTGGAAATTTACATTTTTCACTTTTGTCAAACAATTGCAATATTCTCTCAATAAGCTAATTAGCTCAATTGGAGCATTTCTAGCATGTTTGGTTGAAATTGGAAATTTACATTTTTCAGTTTTGTCAGACGTTTGTAAAATTCTTACAGTAGGCTTATTTGCGATATTTGAGCATTTCTAGCATGTTTGGTTGAAATTGGAAATTTACTTTTTTCACTTTTGTCAGACAATTGCAATATTCTCACAATAAGCTAATTAGCTCAATTGGAGCATTTCTAGCATGTTTGGTTGAAATTGGAAATTTACATTTTTCAGTGTTGTCAGACGTTTGTAATATTCTCACAATAAGCTAATTAGCTAAATTGGAGCATTTCTAGCATGTTTGGTTGAAATTGCAAATTTACATTTTTCACTTCTGTCAGACAATTGCAATATTCTCACAATAAGCTAATTAGCTCAATTGGAGCATTTCTAGCATTTGGTTGAAATTGGAAATTTACATTTTTCAGTGTTGTCAGACGTTTGTAATATTCTCACAATAAGCTAATTAGCTCAATTGGAGCATTTCTAGCATGTTTGGTTGAAATTGGAAATTTACATTTTTCACTTTTGTCAGACAATTGCAATAATCTCACAGTAAGCTAATTAGCTCATTTGGAGCATTTCTAGCATGTTTGGTTGAAATTAGAAATTTACATTTTTCAGTGTTGTCAGACGTTTGTAATATTCTCACAATAAGCTAATTAGCTCAATTGGACCATTTCAAACATGTTTGGTTGAAATTGGAAATTTACATTTTTCACTTGTCAGACAATTGCAATATTCTCACAATAAGCTAATTAGCTCAATTGGAGCATTTCTAGCATGTTTGGTTGAAATTGGAAATTTACATTTTTCAGTTTTGTCAGACGTTTGTAATATTCTCACAATAAGCTAATTAGCTCAATTGGAGCATTTCTAGCATGTTTGGTTGAAATTGGAAATTTACATTTTTCAGTTTTGTCAGACGTTTGTAATATTCTCACAATAAGCTAATTAGCTCAATTAGAGCATTTCAAACATGTTTGGTTGAAATTGGAAATTTACATTTTTCACTTTTGTCAGACAATTGCAATATTCCCACAATAAGCTAATTAGCTCAATTGGAGCATTTCTAGCATGTTTGGTTGAAATTGGAAATTTACATTTTTCAGTTTTGTCAGACGTTTGTAATATTCTCACAATAAGCTAATTAGCTAAATTATAGCATTTCTAGCATGTTTGGTTGAAATTGCAAATTTACATTTTTCACTTCTGTCAGACAATTGCAATATTCTCACAATAAGCTATTTAGCTCAATTGGAGCATTTCTAGCATGTTTGGTTGAAATTGGAAATTTACATTTTTCAATTTTGTTAGACGTTTGTAATATTCTCACAATAAGCTAATTAGCTCAATTGGAGCATTTCTAGCATGTTTGGTTGAAATTGGAAATTTACATTTTTCACTTTTGTCAGACAATTGCAATATTCTCACAATAAGCTAATTAGCTCAATTGGAGCATTTCTAGCATGTTTGGTTGAAATTGGAAATTTACATTTTTCAGTGTTGTCAGACGTTTGTAATATTCTCACAATAAGCTAATTGGCTAAATTATAGCATTTCTAGCATGTTTGGTTGAAATTGCAAATTTACATTTTTCACTTCTGTCAGACAATTGCAATATTCTCACAATAAGCTAATTAGCTCAATTGGAGCATTTCTAGCATGTTTGGTTGAAATTGGAAATTTACATTTTTCAATTTTGTTAGACATTTGTAATATTCTCACAATAAGCTAATTAGCTCAATTGGAGCATTTCGAGCATGTTTGGTTGAAATTGGAATTTTACATTTTTCACTTTTGTCAGACAATTGCAATATTCTCACAATAAGCTAATTAGCTCAATTGGAGCATTTCTAGCACGTTTGGTTGAAATTGGAAATTTACATTTTCACTTCTGTCAGACAATTGCAATATTCTCACAATAAGCTAATTAGCTCAATTGGAGCATTTCTAGCATGTTTGGTTGAAATTGGAAATTTACATTTTTCAATTTTGTTAGACGTTAGTAATATTCTCACAATAAGCTAATTAGCTCAATTGGAGCATTTCTAGCACGTTTGGTTGAAATTGGAAATTTACATTTTTCACTTTTGTCAGACAATTGCAATATTCTCTCAATAAGCTAATTAGCTCAATTGGAGCATTTCTAGCATGTTTGGTTGAAATTGGAAATTTACATTTTTCAATTTTGTTAGACATTTGTAATATTCTCACAATAAGCTAATTAGCTCAATTGGAGCATTTCGAGCATGTTTGGTTGAAATTGGAAATTTACATTTTTCACTTTTGTCAGACAATTGCAATATTCTCACAATAAGCTAATTAGCTCAATTGGAGCATTTCTAGCATGTTTGGTTGAAATTGGAAATTTACATTTTTCACTTTTGTCAGACGTTTGTAATATTCTCACAATAAGCTAATTAGCTCAATTGGAGCATTTCTAGCATGTTTGGTTGAAATTGGAAATTTACATTTTTCAATTTTGTTATACATTTGTAATATTCTCACAATAAGCTAATTAGCTCAATTGGAGCATTTCTAGCATGTTTGGTTGAAATTGAAAATTTACATTTTTCACTTCTGTCAGACAATTGCAATATTCTCACAATAAGCTAATTAGCTCAATTGGAGCATTTCTAGCATGTTTGGTTGAAATTGGAAATTTACATTTTTCAATTTTGTTAGACGTTAGTAATATTCTCACAATAAGCTAATTAGCTCAATTGGAGCATTTCTAGCACGTTTGGTTGAAATTGGAAATTTACATTTTTCACTTTTGTCAGACAATTGCAATATTCTCTCAATAAGCTAATTAGCTCAATTGGAGCATTTCTAGCATGTTTGGTTGAAATTGGAAATTTACATTTTTCAGTTTTGTCAGACGTTTGTAATATTCTCACAATAAGCTAATTAGCTCAATTGGAGCATTTCTAGCATGTTTGGTTGAAATTGGAAATTTACATTTTTTCAGTGTTGTCAGACGTTTGTAATATTCTCACAATAAGCTAATTAGCTCAATTGGAGCATTTCTAGCATGTTTGGTTGAATTTGGAAATTTACATTTTTCACTTTTGTCAGACGTTTGTAATATTCTCACAATAAGCTAATTAGCTCAATTGGAGCATTTCTAGCATGTTTGGTTGAAATTGGAAATTTACATTTTTCAGTTTTGTCAGACGTTTGTAACATTCTCACAATAAGCTAATTAGCTCAATTGGAGCATTTCTAGCACGTTTGGTTGAAATTGGAAATTTACATTTTTCACTTTTGTCAAACAATTGCAATATTCTCTCAATAAGCTAATTAGCTCAATTGGAGCATTTCTAGCATGTTTGGTTGAAATTGGAAATTTACATTTTTCAGTTTTGTCAGACGTTTGTAAAATTCTTACAGTAGGCTTATTTGCGATATTTGAGCATTTCTAGCATGTTTGGTTGAAATTGGAAATTTACTTTTTTCACTTTTGTCAGACAATTGCAATATTCTCACAATAAGCTAATTAGCTCAATTGGAGCATTTCTAGCATGTTTGGTTGAAATTGGAAATTTACATTTTTCAGTGTTGTCAGACGTTTGTAATATTCTCACAATAAGCTAATTAGCTAAATTGGAGCATTTCTAGCATGTTTGGTTGAAATTGCAAATTTACATTTTTCACTTCTGTCAGACAATTGCAATATTCTCACAATAAGCTAATTAGCTCAATTGGAGCATTTCTAGCATTTGGTTGAAATTGGAAATTTACATTTTTCAGTGTTGTCAGACGTTTGTAATATTCTCACAATAAGCTAATTAGCTCAATTGGAGCATTTCTAGCATGTTTGGTTGAAATTGGAAATTTACATTTTTCACTTTTGTCAGACAATTGCAATAATCTCACAGTAAGCTAATTAGCTCATTTGGAGCATTTCTAGCATGTTTGGTTGAAATTAGAAATTTACATTTTTCAGTGTTGTCAGACGTTTGTAATATTCTCACAATAAGCTAATTAGCTCAATTGGACCATTTCAAACATGTTTGGTTGAAATTGGAAATTTACATTTTTCACTTTTGTCAGACAATTGCAATATTCTCACAATAAGCTAATTAGCTCAATTGGAGCATTTCTAGCATGTTTGGTTGAAATTGGAAATTTACATTTTTCAGTTTTGTCAGACGTTTGTAATATTCTCACAATAAGCTAATTAGCTAAATTATAGCATTTCTAGCATGTTTGGTTGAAATTGGAAATTTACTTTTTTCACTTCTGTCAGACAATTGCAATATTCTCACAATAAGCTAATTAGCTCAATTGGAGCATTTCTAGCATGTTTGGTTGAAATTGGAAATTTACATTTTTCAATTTTGTTAGACATTTGTAATATTCTCACAATAAGCTAATTAGCTCAATTGGAGCATTTCTAGCATGTTTGGTTGAAATTGGAAATTTACATTTTTCAGTGTTGTCAGACGTTTGTAATATTCTCACAATAAGCTAATTGGCTAAATTATAGCATTTCTAGCATGTTTGGTTGAAATTGCAAATTTACATTTTTCACTTCTGTCAGACAATTGCAATATTCTCACAATAAGCTAATTAGCTCAATTGGAGCATTTCTAGCATGTTTGGTTGAAATTGGAAATTTACATTTTTCAATTTTGTTAGACATTTGTAATATTCTCACAATAAGCTAATTAGCTCAATTGGAGCATTTCGAGCATGTTTGGTTGAAATTGGAATTTTACATTTTTCACTTTTGTCAGACAATTGCAATATTCTCACAATAAGCTAATTAGCTCAATTGGAGCATTTCTAGCATGTTTGGTTGAAATTGGAAATTTACATTTTTCACTTTTGTCGGACGTTTGTAATATTCTCACAATAAGCTAATTAGCTCAATTGGAGCATTTCTAGCATGTTTGGTTGAAATTGGAAATTTACATTTTTCAATTTTGTTAGACATTTGTAATATTCTCACAATAAGCTAATTAGCTCAATTGGAGCATTTCGAGCATGTTTGGTTGAAATTGGAATTTTACATTTTTCACTTTTGTCAGACAATTGCAATATTCTCACAATAAGCTAATTAGCTCAATTGGAGCATTTCTAGCATGTTTGGTTGAAATTGGAAATTTACATTTTTCACTTTTGTCACACGTTTGTAATATTCTCACAATAAGCTAATTAGCTCAATTGGAGCATTTCTAGCACGTTTGGTTGAAATTGGAAATTTACATTTTCACTTCTGTCAGACAATTGCAATATTCTCACAATAAGCTAATTAGCTCAATTGGAGCATTTCTAGCATGTTTGGTTGAAATTGGAAATTTACATTTTTCAATTTTGTTAGACGTTAGTAATATTCTCACAATAAGCTAATTAGCTCAATTGGAGCATTTCTATCACGTTTGGTTGAAATTGGAAATTTACATTTTTCACTTTTGTCAGACAATTGCAATATTCTCTCAATAAGCTAATTAGCTCAATTGGAGCATTTCTAGCATGTTTGGTTGAAATTGGAAATTTACATTTTTCAATTTTGTTAGATATTTGTAATATTCTCACAATAAGCTAATTAGCTCAATTGGAGCATTTCGAGCATGTTTGGTTGAAATTGGAAATTTACATTTTTCACTTTTGTCAGACAATTGCAATATTCTCACAATAAGCTAATTAGCTCAATTGGAGCATTTCTAGCATGTTTGGTTGAAATTGGAAATTTACATTTTTCACTTTTGTCAGACGTTTGTAATATTCTCACAATAAGCTAATTAGCTCAATTGGAGCATTTCTAGCATGTTTGGTTGAAATTGGAAATTTACATTTTTCAATTTTGTTATACATTTGTAATATTCTCACAATAAGCTAATTAGCTCAATTGGAGCATTTCGAGCATGTTTGGTTGAAATTGGAATTTTACATTTTTCACTTTTGTCAGACAATTGCAATATTCTCACAATAAGCTAATTAGCTCAATTGGAGCATTTCTAGCATGTTTGGTTGAAATTGGAAATTTACATTTTTCACTTTTGTCAGACGTTTGTAATATTCTCACAATAAGCTAATTAGCTCAATTGGAGCATTTCTAGCACGTTTGGTTGAAATTGGAAATTTACATTTTTCACTTCTGTCAGACAATTGCAATATTCTCACAATAAGCTAATTAGCTCAATTGGAGCATTTCTAGCATGTTTGGTTGAAATTGGAAATTTACATTTTTCAATTTTGTTAGACGTTAGTAATATTCTCACAATAAGCTAATTAGCTCAATTGGAGCATTTCTAGCACGTTTGGTTGAAATTGGAAATTTACATTTTTCACTTTTGTCAGACAATTGCAATATTCTCTCAATAAGCTAATTAGCTCAATTGGAGCATTTCTAGCATGTTTGGTTGAAATTGGAAATTTGTATTTTTCAGTTTTGTCAGACGTTTGTAATATTCTCACAATAAGCTAATTAGCTCAATTGGAGCATTTCTAGCATGTTTGGTTGAAATTGGAAATTTACATTTTTTCAGTGTTGTCAGACGTTTGTAATATTCTCACAATAAGCTAATTAGCTCAATTGGAGCATTTCTAGCATGTTTGGTTGAAATTGGAAATTTACATTTTTCACTTTTGTCAGACGTTTGTAATATTCTCACAATAAGCTAATTAGCTCAATTGGAGCATTTCTAGCATGTTTGGTTGAAATTGGAAATTTACATTTTTCAGTTTTGTCAGACGTTTGTAACATTCTCACAATAAGCTAATTAGCTCAATTGGAGCATTTCTAGCACGTTTGGTTGAAATTGGAAATTTACATTTTTCACTTTTGTCAAACAATTGCAATATTCTCTCAATAAGCTAATTAGCTCAATTGGAGCATTTCTAGCATGTTTGGTTGAAATTGGAAATTTACATTTTTCAGTTTTGTCAGACGTTTGTAAAATTCTTACAGTAGGCTTATTTGCGATATTTGAGCATTTCTAGCATGTTTGGTTGAAATTGGAAATTTACTTTTTTCACTTTTGTCAGACAATTGCAATATTCTCACAATAAGCTAATTAGCTCAATTGGAGCATTTCTAGCATGTTTGGTTGAAATTGGAAATTTACATTTTTCAGTGTTGTCAGACGTTTGTAATATTCTCACAATAAGCTAATTAGCTAAATTGGAGCATTTCTAGCATGTTTGGTTGAAATTGCAAATTTACATTTTTCACTTCTGTCAGACAATTGCAATATTCTCACAATAAGCTAATTAGCTCAATTGGAGCATTTCTAGCATTTGGTTGAAATTGGAAATTTACATTTTTCAGTGTTGTCAGACGTTTGTAATATTCTCACAATAAGCTAATTAGCTCAATTGGAGCATTTCTAGCATGTTTGGTTGAAATTGGAAATTTACATTTTTCACTTTTGTCAGACAATTGCAATAATCTCACAGTAAGCTAATTAGCTCATTTGGAGCATTTCTAGCATGTTTGGTTGAAATTAGAAATTTACATTTTTCAGTGTTGTCAGACATTTTTAATATTCTCACAATAAGCTAATTAGCTCAATTGGAGCATTTTTAGCATTTTTGGTTGAAATTGGAAATTTACATTTTTCAGTTTTGTCAGACGTTTGTAAAATTTTTACAGTAGGCTTATTTGCGCAATTTGAGCATTTCTAGCATGTTTGGTTGAAATTGGAAATTAACTTTTTTCAGTTTTGTCAGACAATTGCAATATTCTCACAATAAGCTAATTAGCTCAATTGGAGCATTTCTAGCATGTTTGGTTGAAATTGGAAATTTACATTTTTCAGTGTTGTCAGACGTTTGTAATATTCTCACAATAAGCTAATTAGCTCAATTGGAGCATTTCTAGCATGTTTGGTTGAAATTGGAAATTTACATTTTTCAATTTTGTTAGACGTTAGGAATATTCTCACAATAAGCTAATTAGCTCAATTGGAGCATTTCTAGCACGTTTGGTTGAAATTGGAAATTTACATTTTTCACTTTTGTCAGACAATTGCAATATTCTCTCAATAAGCTAATTAGCTCAATTGGAGCATTTCTAGCATGTTTGGTTGAAATTGGAAATTTACATTTTTCAATTTTGTTAGACATTTGTAATATTCTCACAATAAGCTAATTAGCTCAGTTGGAGCATTTCGAGCATGTTTGGTTGAAATTGGAATTTTACATTTTTCACTTTTGTCAGACAATTGCAATATTCTCACAATAAGCTAATTAGCTCAATTGGAGCATTTCTAGCATGTTTGGTTGAAATTGGAAATTTACATTTTTCACTTTTGTCAGACGTTTGTAATATTCTCACAATAAGCTAATTAGCTCAATTGGAGCATTTCTAGCATGTTTGGTTGAAATTGGAAATTTACATTTTTCAATTTTGTTAGACATTTGTAATATTCTCACAATAAGCTAATTAGCTCAATTGGAGCATTTCGAGCATGTTTGGTTGAAATTGGAATTTTACATTTTTCACTTTTGTCAGACAATTGCAATATTCTCACAATAAGCTAATTAGCTCAATTGGAGCATTTCTAGCATGTTTGGTTGAAATTGGAAATTTACATTTTTCAATTTTGTTAGACATTTGTAATATTCTCACAATAAGCTAATTAGCTCAATTGGAGCATTTCGAGCATGTTTGGTTGAAATTGGAATTTTACATTTTTCACTTTTGTCAGACATTTGCAATATTCTCACAATAAGCTAATTAGCTCAATTGGAGCATTTCTAGCATGTTTGGTTGAAATTGGAAATTTACATTTTTCACTTTTGTCACACGTTTGTAATATTCTCACAATAAGCTAATTAGCTCAATTGGAGCATTTCTAGCACGTTTGGTTGAAATTGGAAATTTACATTTTTCACTTCTGTCAGACAATTGCAATATTCTCACAATAAGCTAATTAGCTCAATTGGAGCATTTCTAGCATGTTTGGTTGAAATTGGAAATTTACATTTTTCAATTTTGTTAGACGTTAGTAATATTCTCACAATAAGCTAATTAGCTCAATTGGAGCATTTCTAGCATGTTTGGTTGAAATTGGAAATTTACATTTTTCAATTTTGTTAGACATTTGTAATATTCTCACAATAAGCTAATTAGCTCAATTGGAGCATTTCGAGCATGTTTGGTTGAAATTGGAATTTTACATTTTTCACTTTTGTCAGACAATTGCAATATTCTCACAATAAGCTAATTAGCTCAATTGGAGCATTTCTAGCATGTTTGGTTGAAATTGGAAATTTACATTTTTCACTTTTGTCAGACGTTTGTAATATTCTCACAATAAGCTAATTAGCTCAATTGGAGCATTTCTAGCATGTTTGGTTGAAATTGGAAATTTACATTTTTCAATTTTGTTAGACATTTGTAATATTCTCACAATAAGCTAATTAGCTCAATTGGAGCATTTCGAGCATGTTTGGTTGAAATTGGAATTTTTCATTTTTCACTTTTGTCAGACAATTGCAATATTCTCACAATAAGCTAATTAGCTCAATTGGAGCATTTCTAGCATGTTTGGTTGAAATTGGAAATTTACATTTTTCACTTTTGTCAGACGTTTGTAATATTCTCACAATAAGCTAATTAGCTCAATTGGAGCATTTCTAGCACGTTTGGTTGAAATTGGAAATTTACATTTTTCACTTCTGTCAGACAATTGCAATATTCTCACAATAAGCTAATTAGCTCAATTGGAGCATTTCTAGCATGTTTGGTTGAAATTGGAAATTTACATTTTTCAATTTTGTTAGACGTTAGTAATATTCTCACAATAAGCTAATTAGCTCAATTGGAGCATTTCTAGCACGTTTGGTTGAAATTGTAAATTTACATTTTTCACTTTTGTCAGACAATTGCAATATTCTCTCAATAAGCTAATTAGCTCAATTGGAGCATTTCTAGCATGTTTGGTTGAAATTGGAAATTTACATTTTTCAGTTTTGTCAGACGTTTGTAATATTCTCACAATAAGCTAATTAGCTCAATTGGAGCATTTCTAGCATGTTTGGTTGAAATTGGAAATTTACATTTTTTCAGTGTTGTCAGACGTTTGTAATATTCTCACAATAAGCTAATTAGCTCAATTGGAGCATTTCTAGCATGTTTGGTTGAAATTGGAAATTTACATTTTTCACTTTTGTCAGACGTTTGTAATATTCTCACAATAAGCTAATTAGCTCAATTGGAGCATTTCTAGCATGTTTGGTTGAAATTGGAAATTTACATTTTTCAGTTTTGTCAGACGTTTGTAATATTCTCACAATAAGCTAATTAGCTCAATTGGAGCATTTCTAGCACGTTTGGTTGAAATTGGAAATTTACATTTTTCACTTTTGTCAAACAATTGCAATATTCTCTCAATAAGCTAATTAGCTCAATTGGAGCATTTCTAGCATGTTTGGTTGAAATTGGAAATTTACATTTTTCAGTTTTGTCAGACGTTTGTAAAATTCTTACAGTAGGCTTATTTGCGATATTTGAGCATTTCTAGCATGTTTGGTTGAAATTGGAAATTTACTTTTTTCACTTTTGTCAGACAATTGCAATATTCTCACAATAAGCTAATTAGCTCAATTGGAGCATTTCTAGCATGTTTGGTTGAAATTGGAAATTTACATTTTTCAGTGTTGTCAGACGTTTGTAATATTCTCACAATAAGCTAATTAGCTAAATTGGAGCATTTCTAGCATGTTTGGTTGAAATTGCAAATTTACATTTTTCACTTCTGTCAGACAATTGCAATATTCTCACAATAAGCTAATTAGCTCAATTGGAGCATTTCTAGCATTTGGTTGAAATTGGAAATTTACATTTTTCAGTGTTGTCAGACGTTTGTAATATTCTCACAATAAGCTAATTAGCTCAATTGGAGCATTTCTAGCATGTTTGGTTGAAATTGGAAATTTACATTTTTCACTTTTGTCAGACAATTGCAATAATCTCACAGTAAGCTAATTAGCTCATTTGGAGCATTTCTAGCATGTTTGGTTGAAATTAGAAATTTACATTTTCAGTGTTGTCAGACATTTTTAATATTCTCACAATAAGCTAATTAGCTCAATTGGAGCATTTTTAGCATTTTTGGTTGAAATTGGAAATTTACATTTTTCAGTTTTGTCAGACGTTTGTAAAATTTTTACAGTAGGCTTATTTGCGCAATTTGAGCATTTCTAGCATGTTTGGTTGAAATTGGAAATTAACTTTTTTCAGTTTTGTCAGACAATTGCAATATTCTCACAATAAGCTAATTAGCTCAATTGGAGCATTTCTAGCATGTTTGGTTGAAATTGGAAATTTACATTTTTCAGTGTTGTCAGACGTTTGTAATATTCTCACAATAAGCTAATTAGCTAAATTATAGCATTTCTAGCATGTTTGGTTGAAATTGCAAATTTACATTTTTCACTTCTGTCAGACAATTGCAATATTCTCACAATAAGCAAATTAGCTCAATTGGAGCATTTCTAGCATGTTTGGTTGAAATTGGAAATTTACATTTTTCAATTTTGTTAGACGTTTGTAATATTCTCACAATAAGCTAATTAGCTCAATTGGAGCATTTCTAGCATGTTTGGTTGAAATTGGAAATTTACATTTTTCACTTTTGTCAGACAATTGCAATATTCTCACAATAAGCTAATTAGCTCAATTGGAGCATTTCTAGCATGTTTGGTTGAAATTGGAAATTTACATTTTTCACTTTTGTCAGACGTTTGTAATATTCTCACAATAAGCTAATTAGCTCAATTGGAGCATTTCTAGCACGTTTGGTTGAAATTGGAAATTTACATTTTTCAGTTTTGTCAGACAATTGCAATATTCTCACAATAAGCTAATTAGCTCAATTGGAGCATTTCTAGCATGTTTGGTTGAAATTGGATTTTTACATTTTTCAGTGTTGTCAGACGTTTGTAATATTCTCACAATAAGCTAATTAGCTAAATTATAGCATTTCTAGCATGTTTGGTTGAAATTGCAAATTTACATTTTTCACTTCTGTCAGACAATTGCAATATTCTCACAATAAGCTAATTAGCTCAATTGGAGCATTTCTAGCATGTTTGGTTGAAATTGGAAATTTACATTTTTCAATTTTGTTAGACGTTTGTAATATTCTCACAATAAGCTAATTAGCTCAATTGGAGCATTTCTAGCATGTTTGGTTGAAATTGGAAATTTACATTTTTCACTTTTGTCAGACAATTGCAATATTCTCACAATAAGCTAATTAGCTCAATTGGAGCATTTCTAGCATGTTTGGTTGAAATTGGAAATTTACATTTTTCACTTTTGTCAGACGTTTGTAATATTCTCACAATAAGCTAATTAGCTCAATTGGAGCATTTCTAGCACGTTTGGTTGAAATTGGAAATTTACATTTTTCACTTTTGTCAGACAATTGCAATATTCTCTCAAAAAGCTACTTAGCTCAATTGGAGCATTTCTAGCATCTTCGGTTGAAATTGGAAATTTACATTTTTCAGTGTTGTCAGACGTTTGTAATATTCTCACAATAAGCTAATTAGCTCAATTGGAGCATTTCTAGCATGTTTGGTTGAAATTGGAAATTTACATTTTTCAGTGTTGTCAGACGTTTGTAATATTCTCACAATAAGCTAATTAGCTAAATTATAGCATTTCTAGCATGTTTGGTTGAAATTGCAAAATTACATTTTTCACTTCTGTCAGACAATTGCAATATTCTCACAATAAGCAAATTAGCTCAATTGGAGCATTTCTAGCATGTTTGGTTGAAATTGGAAATTTACATTTTTCAATTTTGTTAGACGTTTGTAATATTCTCACAATAAGCTAATTAGCTCAATTGGAGCATTTCTAGCATGTTTGGTTGAAATTGGAAATCTACATTTTTCAGTTTTGTCAGACAATTGCAATATTCTCACAATAAG
The DNA here is from genome assembly GCF_963576615.1 of Watersipora subatra. Lineage (NCBI taxonomy): Eukaryota > Metazoa > Bryozoa > Gymnolaemata > Cheilostomatida > Watersiporidae > Watersipora > Watersipora subatra. Next base: position 234,510 of record NW_027045252.1, read on the forward strand.
CTAATTAGCTCAATTGGAGCATTTCTAGCATGTTTGGTTGAAATTGGAAATTTACATTTTTCAGTGTTGTCAGACGTTTGTAATATTCTCACAATAAGCTAATTAGCTAAATTATAGCATTTCTAGCATGTTTGGTTGAAATTGCAAATTTACATTTTTCACTTCTGTCAGACAATTGCAATATTCTCACAATAAGCTAATTAGCTCAATTGGAGCATTTCTAGCATGTTTGGTTGAAATTGGAAATTTACATTTTTCAATTTTGTTAGACGTTTGTAATATTCTCACAATAAGGTAATTAGCTCAATTGGAGCATTTCTAGCATGTTTGGTTGAAATTGGAAATTTACATTTTTCACTTTTGTCAGACAATTGCAATATTCTCACAATAAGCTAATTAGCTCAATTGGAGCATTTCTAGCATGTTTGGTTGAAATTGGAAATTTACATTTTTCACTTTTGTCAGACGTTTGTAATATTCTCACAATAAGCTAATTAGCTCAATTCGAGCATTTCTAGCACGTTTGGTTGAAATTGGAAATTTACATTTTTCACTTTTGTCAGACAATTGCAATATTCTCTCAAAAAGCTACTTAGCTCAATTGGAGCATTTCTAGCATCTTCGGTTGAAATTGGAAATTTACATTTTTCAGTGTTGTCAGACGTTTGTAATATTCTCACAATAAGCTAATTAGCTCAATTGGAGCATTTCTAGCATGTTTGGTTGAAATTGGAAATTTACATTTTTCAGTGTTGTCAGACGTTTGTAATATTCTCACAATAAGCTAATTAGCTAAATTATAGCATTTCTAGCATGTTTGGTTGAAATTGCAAATTTACATTTTTCACTTCTGTCAGACAATTGCAATATTCTCACAATAAGCTAATTAGCTCAATTGGAGCATTTCTAGCATGTTTGGTTGAAATTGGAAATTTACATTTTTCAATTTTGTTAGACGTTTGTAATATTCTCACAATAAGCTAATTAGCTCAATTGGAGCATTTCTAGCATGTTTGGTTGAAATTGGAAATCTACATTTTTCAGTTTTGTCAGACAATTGCAATATTCTCACAATAAGCTAATTAGCTCAATTGGAGCATTTCTAGCATGTTTGGTTGAAATTGGAAATTTACATTTTTCAGTGTTGTCAGACGTTTGTAATATTCTCACAATAAGCTAATTAGCTAAATTATAGCATTTCTAGCATGTTTGGTTGAAATTGCAAATTTACATTTTTCACTTCTGTCAGACAATTGCAATATTCTCACAATAAGCTAATTAGCTCAATTGGAGCATTTCTAGCATGTTTGGTTGAAATTGGAAATTTACATTTTTCAATTTTGTTAGACGTTTGTAATATTCTCACAATAAGCTAATTAGCTCAATTGGAGCATTTCTAGCATGTTTGGTTGAAATTGGAAATTTACATTTTTCACTTTTGTCAGACAATTGCAATATTCTCACAATAAGCTAATTAGCTCAATTGGAGCATTTCTAACATGTTTGGTTGAAATTGGAAATTTACATTTTTCACTTTTGTCAGACGTTTGTAATATTCTCACAATAAGCTAATTAGCTCAATTGGAGCATTTCTAGCACGTTTGGTTGAAATTGGAAATTTACATTTTTCACTTTTGTCAGACAATTGCAATATTCTCTCAAAAAGCTACTTAGCTCAATTGGAGCATTTCTAGCATCTTCGGTTGAAATTGGAAATTTACATTTTTCAGTGTTGTCAGACGTTTGTAATATTCTCGCAATAAGCTAATTAGCTCAATTGGAGCATTTCTAGCATGTTTGGTTGAAATTGGAAATTTACATTTTTCACTTTTGTCAGACAATTGCAATAATCTCACAGTAAGCTAATTAGCTCAATTGGAGCAATTCTAGCATGTTTGGTTGAAATTGGAAATTTACATTTTTCACTTTTGTCAGACAGTTGCAATATTCTCACAATAAGCTAATTAGCTCAATTGGAGCATTTCTAGCATGTTTGGTTGAAATTGGAAATTTACTTTTTTCACTTTTGTCAGACAATTGCAATATTCTCTCAATAAGCTAATTAGCTCATTTGGAGCATTTCTAGCATGTTTGGTTGAAATTAGAAATTTACATTTTTCAGTGTTGTCAGACGTTTGTAATATTCTCACAATAAGCAAATTAGCTCAATTGGAGCATTTCTAGCATGTTTGGTTGAAATTGGAAATTTACATTTTTCAATTTTGTTAGACGTTTGTAATATTCTCACAATAAGCTAATTAGCTCAATTGGAGCATTTCTAGCATGTTTGGTTGAAATTGGAAATCTACATTTTTCAGTTTTGTCAGACAATTGCAATATTCTCACAATAAGCTAATTAGCTCAATTGGAGCATTTCTAGCATGTTTGGTTGAAATTGGAAATTTACATTTTTCAGTGTTGTCAGACGTTTGTAATATTCTCACAATAAGCTAGTTAGCTAAATTATAGCATTTCTAGCATGTTTGGTTGAAATTGCAAATTTACATTTTTCACTTCTGTCAGACAATTGCAATATTCTCACAATAAGCTAATTAGCTCAATTGGAGCATTTCTAGCATGTTTGGTTGAAATTGGAAATTTACATTTTTCAATTTTGTTAGACGTTTGTAATATTCTCACAATAAGGTAATTAGCTCAATTGGAGCATTTCTAGCATGTTTGGTTGAAATTGGAAATTTACATTTTTCACTTTTGTCAGACAATTGCAATATTCTCACAATAAGCTAATTAGCTCAATTGGAGCATTTCTAGCATGTTTGGTTGAAATTGGAAATTTACATTTTTCACTTTTGTCAGACGTTTGTAATATTCTCACAATAAGCTAATTAGCTCAATTCGAGCATTTCTAGCACGTTTGGTTGAAATTGGAAATTTACATTTTTCACTTTTGTCAGACAATTGCAATATTCTCTCAAAAAGCTACTTAGCTCAATTGGAGCATTTCTAGCATCTTCGGTTGAAATTGGAAATTTACATTTTTCAGTGTTGTCAGACGTTTGTAATATTCTCACAATAAGCTAATTAGCTCAATTGGAGCATTTCTAGCATGTTTGGTTGAAATTGGAAATTTACATTTTTCAGTGTTGTCAGACGTTTGTAATATTCTCACAATAAGCTAATTAGCTAAATTATAGCATTTCTAGCATGTTTGGTTGAAATTGCAAATTTACATTTTTCACTTCTGTCAGACAATTGCAATATTCTCACAATAAGCAAATTAGCTCAATTGGAGCATTTCTAGCATGTTTGGTTGAAATTGGAAATTTACATTTTTCAATTTTGTTAGACGTTTGTAATATTCTCACAATAAGCTAATTAGCTCAATTGGAGCATTTCTAGCATGTTTGGTTGAAATTGGAAATCTACATTTTTCAGTTTTGTCAGACAATTGCAATATTCTCACAATAAGCTAATTAGCTCAATTGGAGCATTTCTAGCATGTTTGGTTGAAATTGGAAATTTACATTTTTCAGTGTTGTCAGACGTTTGTAATATTCTCACAATAAGCTAATTAGCTAAATTATAGCATTTCTAGCATGTTTGGTTGAAATTGCAAATTTACATTTTTCACTTCTGTCAGACAATTGCAATATTCTCACAATAAGCTAATTAGCTCAATTGGAGCATTTCTAGCATGTTTGGTTGAAATTGGAAATTTACATTTTTCAATTTTGTTAGACGTTTGTAATATTCTCACAATAAGCTAATTAGCTCAATTGGAGCATTTCTAGCATGTTTGGTTGAAATTGGAAATTTACATTTTTCACTTTTGTCAGACAATTGCAATGTTCTCACAATAAGCTAATTAGCTCAATTGGAGCATTTCTAACATGTTTGGTTGAAATTGGAAATTTACATTTTTCACTTTTGTCAGACGTTTGTAATATTCTCACAATAAGCTAATTAGCTCAATTGGAGCATTTCTAGCACGTTTGGTTGAAATTGGAAATTTACATTTTTCACTTTTGTCAGACAATTGCAATATTCTCTCAAAAAGCTACTTAGCTCAATTGGAGCATTTCTAGCATCTTCGGTTGAAATTGGAAATTTACATTTTTCAGTGTTGTCAGACGTTTGTAATATTCTCGCAATAAGCTAATTAGCTCAATTGGAGCATTTCTAGCATGTTTGGTTGAAATTGGAAATTTACATTTTTCACTTTTGTCAGACAATTGCAATATTCTCTCAATAAACTAATTAGCTCAATTGGAGCATTTCTAGCATGTTTGGTTGAAATTGGAAAATTACATTTTTCAGTTTTGTCAGACGTTTGTAGTATTCTGACAATAAGCTAATTAGCTCAATTGGAGCATTTCTAGCATGTTTGGTTGAAATTGGAAATTTACATTTTTCACTTTTGTCAGACAATTGCAATATTCTCACAATAAGCTAATTAGCTCAATTGGAACATTTCTAGCATGTTTGGTTGAAATTGGAAATTTACATTTTTCACTTTTGTCAGACAATTGCAATATTCTCTCAATAAGCTAATTAGCTCATTTGGAGCATTTCTAGCATGTTTGGTTGAAATTAGAAATTTACATTTTTCAGTGTTGTCAGACGTTTGTAATATTCTCACAATAAGCTAATTAGCTCAATTGTAGCATTTCTAGCATGTTTGGTTGAAATTGGAAATTTACATTTTTCACTTTTGTCAGACGTTTGTAATATTCTCACAATAAGCTAATTAGCTCAATTGGAGCATTTCTAGCATGTTTGGTTGAAATTGGAAAATTACATTTTTCACTTTTGTCAGACAATTGCAATATTCTCTCAATAAGCTAATTAGCTTAATTGGAGCCTTTCTAGCATGTTTGGTTGAAATTAGAAATTTACATTTTTCAGTGTTGTCAGACGTTTGTAATATTTTCACAATAAGCTAATTAGCTCAATTGGAGCATTTTTAGCATGTTTGGTTGAAATTGGAAATTTACATTTTTCAATTCTGTTAGACGTTTGTAATATTCTCACAATAAGCTAATTAGCTCAATTGGAGCATTTCTAGCATGTTTGCTTGAAATTGGAAAATTACATTTTTCACTTTTGTCAGACAATTGCAATATTCTCTCAATAAGCTAATTAGCTTAATTGGAGCCTTTCTAGCATGTTTGGTTGAAATTAGAAATTTACATTTTTCAGTGTTGTCAGACGTTTGTAATATTTTCACAATAAGCTAATTAGCTCAATTGGAGCATTTTTAGCATGTTTGGTTGAAATTGGAAATTTACATTTTTCAATTCTGTTAGACGTTTGTAATATTTTCACAATAAGCTAATTAGCTCAATTGTAGCATTTCAAACATGTTTGGTTGAAATTGGAAATTTACATTTTTCACTTTTGTCAGACAATTGCAATATTCTCACAATAAGCTAATTAGCTCAATTGGAGCATTTCTAGCATGTTTGGTTGAAATTGGAAATTTACATTTTTCAGTTTTGTCAGACGTTTGTAGTATTCTCACAATAAGCTAATTAGCTCAATTGGAGCATTTCTAGCATGTTTGGTTGAAATTGGAAAATTACATTTTTCACTTTTATCAGACAATTGCAATATTTTCTCAATAAGCTAATTAGCTTAATTTGAGCATTTCTAGCATGTTTGGTTGACATTAGAAATTTACATTTTTCAGTTTTGTCAGACGTTTGTAATATTCTCACAATAAGCTAATTAGCTCAATTGGAGCATTTCTAGCATGTTTGGTTGAAATTGGAAATTTACATTTTTCAGGTTTGTCAGATGTTTGTAAAATTCTTACAGTAGGCTTATTTGCGCAATTTGAGTATTTCTAGCATGTTTGGTTGAAATTGGAAATTTACATTTTTCACTTTTGTCAGACAATTGCAATATTCTCACAATAAGCTAATTAGCTCAATTGGACCATTTCTAGCATGTTTGGTTGAAATTAGAAATTTACATTTTTCAGTTTTGTCAGACGTTTGTAATATTCTCACAATAAGCTAATTAGCTCAATTAGAGCATTTCAAACATGTTTGGTTGAAATTGGAAATTTACATTTTTCACTTTTGTCAGACAATTGCAATATTCTCACAATAAGCTAATTAGCTCAATTGGAGCATTTCTAGCATGTTTGGTTGAAATTGGAAAATTACATTTTTCAGTTTTATCAGACAATTGCAATATTTTCTCAATAAGCTAATTAGCTTAATTGGAGCATTTCTAGCATGTTTGGTTGAAATTAGAAATTTACATTTTTCAGTTTTGTCAGACGTTTGTAATATTCTCACAATAAGCTAATTAGCTCAATTGGAGCATTTCTAGCATGTTTGGTTGAAATTGGAAATTTACATTTTTCAGTTTTGTCAGATGTTTTTAAACTTCTTACAGTAGGCTTATTTGCGCAATTTGAGCATTTCTAGCATGTTTGGTTGAAATTGGAAATTTACATTTTTTACTTTTGTCAGACAATTGCAATATTCTCACAATAAGCTAATTAGCTCAATTGGAGCATTTCTAGCATGTTTGGTTGAAATTAGAAATTTACATTTTTCAGTTTTGTCAGACGTTTGTAATATTCTCACAATAAGCTAATTAGCTCAATTGGAGCATTTCAAACATGTTTGGTTGAAATTGGAAATTTACATTTTTCACTTTTGTCAGACAATTGCAATATTCTCACAATAAGCTAATTAGCTCAATTGGAGCATTTCTAGCATGTTTGGTTGAAATTGGAAATTTACATTTTTCAGTTTTGTCAGACGTTTGTAATATTCTCACAATAAGCTAATTAGCTCAATTGGAACATTTCTAGCAGGTTTGGTTGAAATTGGAAATTTACATTTTTCAGTTTTGTCAGACGTTTGTAATATTCTCACAATAAGCTAATTAGCTCAATTAGAGCATTTCAAACATGTTTGGTTGAAATTGGAAATTTACATTTTTCACTTTTGTCAGACAATTGCAATATTCTCACAATAAGCTAATTAGCTCAATTGGAGCATTTCTAGCATGTTTGGTTGAAATTGGAAATTTACATTTTTCAGTTTTGTCAGACGTTTGTAATATTCTCACAATAAGCTAATTAGCTAAATTATAGCATTTCTAGCATGTTTGGTTGAAATTGCAAATTTACATTTTTCACTTCTGTCAGACAATTGCAATTTTCTCACAATAAGCTATTTAGCTCAATTGGAGCATTTCTAGCATGTTTGGTTGAAATTGGAAATTTACATTTTTCAATTTTGTTAGACGTTTGTAATATTCTCACAATAAGCTAATTAGCTCAATTGGAGCATTTCTAGCATGTTTGGTTGAAATTGGAAATTTACATTTTTCACTTTTGTCAGACAATTGCAATATTCTCACAATAAGCTAATTAGCTCAATTGGAGCATTTCTAGCATGTTTGGTTGAAATTGGAAATTTACATTTTTCAGTGTTGTCAGACGTTTGTAATATTCTCACAATAAGCTAATTAGCTAAATTATAGCATTTCTAGCATGTTTGGTTGAAATTGCAAATTTACATTTTTCACTTCTGTCAGACAATTGCAATATTCTCACAATAAGCTAATTAGCTCAATTGGAGCATTTCGAGCATGTTTGGTTGAAATTGGAATTTTACATTTTTCACTTTTGTCAGACAATTGCAATATTCTCACAATAAGCTAATTAGCTCAATTGGAGCATTTCTAGCATGTTTGGTTGAAATTGGAAATTTACATTTTTCACTTTTGTCAGACGTCTGTAATATTCTCACAATAAGCTAATTAGCTCAATTGGAGCATTTCTAGCATGTTTGGTTGAAATTGGAAATTTAAATTTTTCAATTTTGTTAGACATTTGTAATATTCTCACAATAAGCTAATTAGCTCAATTGGAGCATTTCGAGCATGTTTGGTTGAAATTGGAATTTTTCATTTTTCACTTTTGTCAGACAATTGCAATATTCTCACAATAAGCTAATTAGCTCAATTGGAGCATTTCTAGCATGTTTGGTTGAAATTGGAAATTTACATTTTTCACTTTTGTCAGACGTTTGTAATATTCCCACAATAAGCTAATTAGCTCAATTGGAGCATTTCTAGCACGTTTGGTTGAAATTGGAAATTTACATTTTTCACTTCTGTCAGACAATTGCAATATTCTCACAATAAGCTAATTAGCTCAATTGGAGCATTTCTAGCATGTTTGGTTGAAATTGGAAATTTACATTTTTCAATTTTGTTAGACGTTTGTAATATTCTCACAATAAGCTAATTAGCTCAATTGGAGCATTTCTAGCACGTTTGGTTGAAATTGGAAATTTACATTTTTCACTTTTGTCAGACAATTGCAATATTCTCTCAATAAGCTAATTAGCTCAATTGGAGCATTTCTAGCATGTTTGGTTGAAATTGGAAATTTACATTTTTCAGTTTTGTCAGACGTTTGTAATATTCTCACAATAAGCTAATTAGCTCAATTGGAGCATTTCTAGCATGTTTGGTTGAAATTGGAAATTTACATTTTTCACTTTTGTCAGACGTTTGTAATATTCTCACAATAAGCTAATTAGCTCAATTGGAGCATTTCTAGCATGTTTGGTTGAAATTGGAAATTTACATTTTTCAGTTTTGTCAGACGTTTGTAACATTCTCACAATAAGCTAATTAGCTCAATTGGAGCATTTCTAGCACGTTTGGTTGAAATTGGAAATTTACATTTTTCACTTTTGTCAAACAATTGCAATATTCTCTCAATAAGCTAATTAGCTCAATTGGAGCATTTCTAGCATGTTTGGTTGAAATTGGAATTTTACATTTTTCAGTTTTGTCAGACGTTTGTAAAATTCTTACAGTAGGCTTATTTGCGATATTTGAGCATTTCTAGCATGTTTGGTTGAAATTGGAAATTTACTTTTTTCACTTTTGTCAGACAATTGCAATATTCTCACAATAAGCTAATTAGCTCAATTGGAGCATTTCTAGCATGTTTGGTTGAAATTGGAAATTTACATTTTTCAGTGTTGTCAGACGTTTGTAATATTCTCACAATAAGCTAATTAGCTAAATTGGAGCATTTCTAGCATGTTTGGTTGAAATTGCAAATTTACATTTTTCACTTCTGTCAGACAATTGCAATATTCTCACAATAAGCTAATTAGCTCAATTGGAGCATTTCTAGCATTTGGTTGAAATTGGAAATTTACATTTTTCAGTGTTGTCAGACGTTTGTAATATTCTCACAATAAGCTAATTAGCTCAATTGGAGCATTTTTAGCATTTTTGGTTGAAATTGGAAATTTACATTTTTCAGTTTTGTCAGACGTTTGTAAAATTTTTACAGTAGGCTTATTTGCGCAATTTGAGCATTTCTAGCATGTTTGGTTGAAATTGGAAATTAACTTTTTTCAGTTTTGTCAGACAATTGCAATATTCTCACAATAAGCTAATTAGCTCAATTGGAGCATTTCTAGCATGTTTGGTTGAAATTGGAAATTTACATTTTTCAGTGTTGTCAGACGTTTGTAATATTCTCACAATAAGCTAATTAGCTAAATTATAGCATTTCTAGCATGTTTGGTTGAAATTGCAAATTTACATTTTTCACTTCTGTCAGACAATTGCAATATTCTCACAATAAGCAAATTAGCTCAATTGGAGCATTTCTAGCATGTTTGGTTGAAATTGGAAATTTACATTTTTCAATTTTGTTAGACGTTTGTAATATTCTCACAATAAGCTAATTAGCTCAATTGGAGCATTTCTAGCATGTTTGGTTGAAATTGGAAATCTACATTTTTCACTTTTGTCAGACAATTGCAATATTCTCTCAATAAGCTAATTAGCTCAATTGGAGCATTTCTAGCATGTTTGGTTGAAATTGGAAATTTACATTTTTCAGTGTTGTCAGACGTTTGTAATATTCTCACAATAAGCTAATTAGCTAAATTATAGCATTTCTAGCATGTTTGGTTGAAATTGCAAATTTACATTTTTCAATTTTGTTAGACGTTTGTAATATTCTCACAATAAGCTAATTAGCTCAATTGGAGCATTTCTAGCATGTTTGGTTGAAATTGGAAATTTACATTTTTCAGTTTTGTCAGACGTTTGTAATATTCTCACAATAAGCTAATTAGCTCAATTGGAGCATTTCTAGCACGTTTGGTTGAAATTGGAAATGTACATTTTTCACTTTTGTCAAACAATTGCAATATTCTCTCAATAAGCTAATTAGCTCAATTGGAGCATTTCTAGCATGTTTGGTTGAAATTGGAAATTTACATTTTTCACTTTTATCAGACGTTTGTAATATTCTCACAATAAGCTAATTAGCTCAATTGGAGCATTTCTAGCACGTTTGGTTGAAATTGGAAATTTACATTTTTCACTTTTGTCAGACAATTGCAATATTCTCTCAAAAAGCTACTTAGCTCAATTGGAGCATTTCTAGCATCTTCGGTTGAAATTGGAAATTTACATTTTTCAGTGTTGTCAGACGTTTGTAATATTCTCACAATAAGCTAAATAGCTCAATTGGAGCATTTCTAGCATGTTTGGTTGAAATTGGAAATTTACATTTTTCAGTTTTGTCAGACGTTTGTAAAATTCTTACAGTAGGCTTATTTGCGCAATTTGAGCATTTCTAGCATGTTTGGTTGAAATTGGAAATTTACTTTTTTCAGTTTTGTCAGACAATTGCAATATTCTCACAATAAGCTAATTAGCTCAATTGGAGCATTTCTAGCATGTTTGGTTGAAATTGGAAATTTACATTTTTCAGTGTTGTCAGACGTTTGTAATATTCTCACAATAAGCTAATTAGCTAAATTATAGCATTTCTAGCATGTTTGGTTGAAATTGCAAATTTACATTTTTCACTTCTGTCAGACAATTGCAATATTCTCACAATAAGCTAATTAGCTCAATTGGAGCATTTCTAGCATGTTTGGTTGAAATTGGAAATTTACATTTTTCAATTTTGTTAGACGTTTGTAATATTCTCACAATAAGCTAATTAGCTCAATTGGAGCACTTCTAGCATGTTTGGTTGAAATTGGAATTTTACATTTTTCACTTTTGTCAGACAATTGCAATACTCTCACAATAAGCTAATTAGCTCAATTGGAGCATTTCTAGCATGTTTGGTTGAAATTGCAAATTTAAATTTTTCACTTCTGTCAGACAATTGCAATATTCTCACAATAAGCTAATTAGCTCAATTGGAGCATTTCTAGCATCTTCGGTTGAAATTGGAAATTTACATTTTTCAGTGTTGTCAGACGTTTGTAATATTCTCACAATAAGCTAATTAGCTCAATTGGAGCATTTCTAGCATGTTTGGTTGAAATTAGAAATTTACATTTTTCACTTTTGTCAGACAATTGCAATAATCTCACAGTAAGCTAATTAGCTCAATTGGAGCAATTCTAGCATGTTTGGTTAAAATTGCAAATTTAAATTTTTCACTTCTGTCAGACAATTGCAATATTCTCACAATAAGCTAATTAGCTCAATTGGAGCATTTCTAGCATGTTTGGTTGAAATTGGAAATTTACATTTTTCAGTGTTGTCAGACATTTTTAATATTCTCACAATAAGCCAATTAGCTCAATTGGAGCATTTTTAGCATTTTTGGTTGAAATTGGAAATTTACATTTTTCAGTTTTGTCAGACGTTTGTAAAATTTTTACAGTAGGCTTATTTGCGCAATTTGAGCATTTCTAGCATGTTTGGTTGAAATTGGAAATTAACTTTTTTCAGTTTTGTCAGACAATTGCAATATTCTCACAATAAGCTAATTAGCTCAATTGGAGCATTTCTAGCATGTTTGGTTGAAATTGGAAATTTACATTTTTCAGTGTTGTCAGACGTTTGTAATATTCTCACAATAAGCTAATTAGCTAAATTATAGCATTTCTAGCATGTTTGGTTGAAATTGCAAATTTACATTTTTCACTTCTGTCAGACAATTGCAATATTCTCACAATAAGCAAATTAGCTCAATTGGAGCATTTCTAGCATGTTTGGTTGAAATTGGAAGTTTACATTTTTCAATTTTGTTAGACGTTTGTAATATTCTCACAATAAGCTAATTAGCTCAATTGGAGCATTTCTAGCATGTTTGGTTGCAATTGGAAATCTACATTTTTCAGTTTTGTCAGACAATTGCAATATTCTCACAATAAGCTAATTAGCTCAATTGGAGCATTTCTAGCATGTTTGGTTGAAATTGGAAATTTACATTTTTCAGTGTTGTCAGACGTTTGTAATATTCTCACAATAAGCTAATTAGCTAAATTATAGCATTTCTAGCATGTTTGGTTGAAATTGCAAATTTACATTTTTCACTTCTGTCAGACAATTGCAATATTCTCACAATAAGCTAATTAGCTCAATTGGAGCATTTCTAGCATGTTTGGTTGAAATTGGAAATGTACATTTTTCACTTTTGTCAAACAATTGCAATATTCTCTCAATAAGCTAATTAGCTCAATTGGAGCATTTCTAGCATGTTTGGTTGAAATTGGAAATTTACATTTTTCACTTTTGTCAGACGTTTGTAATATTCTCACAATAAGCTAATTAGCTCAATTGGAGCATTTCTAGCACGTTTGGTTGAAACTGGAAATTTACATTTTTCACTTTTGTCAGACAATTGCAATATTCTCTCAAAAAGCTACTTAGCTCAATTGGAGCATTTCTAGCATCTTCGGTTGAAATTGGAAATTTACATTTTTCAGTGTTGTCAGACGTTTGTAATATTCTCACAATAAGCTAATTAGCTCAATTGGAGCATTTCTAGCATGTTTGGTTGAAATTGGAAATTTACATTTTTCACTTTTGTCAGACAATTGCAATAATCTCACAGTAAGCTAATTAGCTCAATTGGAGCAATTCTAGCATGTTTGGTTGAAATTGGAAATTTACATTTTTCACTTTTGTCAGACAGTTGCAATATTCTCACAATAAGCTAATTAGCTCAATTGGAGCATTTCTAGCTTGTTTGGTTGAAATTGGAAATTTACTTTTTTCACTTTTGTCAGACAATTGCAATATTCTCTCAATAAGCTAATTAGCTCATTTGGAGCATTTTTAGCATTTTTGGTTGAAATTGGAAATTTACATTTTTCAGTTTTGTCAGACGTTTGTAAAATTCTTACAGTAGGCTTATTTGCGCAATTTGAGCATTTCTAGCATGTTTGGTTGAAATTGGAAATTTACTTTTTTCAGTTTTGTCAGACAATTGCAATATTCTCACAATAAGCTAATTAGCTCAATTGGAGCATTTCTAGCATGTTTGGTTGAAATTGGAAATTTACATTTTTCAGTGTTGTCAGACGTTTGTAATATTCTCACAATAAGCTAATTAGCTAAATTATAGCATTTCTAGCATGTTTGGTTGAAATTGCAAATTTACATTTTTCACTTCTGTCAGACAATTGCAATATTCTCACAATAAGCTAATTAGCTCAATTGGAGCATTTCTAGCATGTTTGGTTGAAATTGGAAATTTACATTTTTCAATTTTGTTAGACGTTTGTAATATTCTCACAATAAGCTAATTAGCTCAATTGGAGCATTTCTAGCATGTTTGGTTGAAATTGGAATTTTACATTTTTCACTTTTGTCAGACAATTGCAATATTCTCACAATAAGCTAATTAGCTCAATTGGAGCATTTCTAGCATGTTTGGTTGAAATTGGAAATTTACATTTTTCACTTTTGTCAGACAATTGCAATATTCTCACAATAAGCTAATTAGCTCAATTGGAGCATTTCTAGCATCTTCGGTTGAAATTGGAAATTTACATTTTTCAGTGTTGTCAGACGTTTGTAATATTCTCACAATAAGCTAATTAGCTCAATTGGAGCATTTCTAGCATGTTTGGTTGAAATTAGAAATTTACATTTTTCACTTTTGTCAGACAATTGCAATAATCTCACAGTAAGCTAATTAGCTCAATTGGAGCAATTCTAGCATGTTTGGTTAAAATTGCAAATTTAAATTTTTCACTTCTGTCCGACAATTGCAATATTCTCACAATAAGCTAATTAGCTCAATTGGAGCATTTCTAGCATGTTTGGTTGAAATTGGAAATTTACATTTTTCAATTTTGTTAGACGTTTGTAATATTCTCACAATAAGCTAGTTAGCTCAATTGGAGCATTTCTAGCATGTTTGGTTGAAATTGGAAATTTACATTTTTCACTTTTGTCAGACAATTGCAATATTCTCACAATAAGCTAATTAGCTCAATTGGAGCATTTCTAGCATGTTTGGTGGAAATTGGAAATTTACATTTTTCACTTTTGTCAGACGTTTGTAATATTCTCACAATAAGCTAATTAGCTCAATTGGAGCATTTCTAGCATGTTTGGTTGAAAATAGAAATTTACATTTTTCACTTTTGTCAGACAATTGCAATAATCTCACAGTAAGCTGATTAGCTCAATTGGAGCAATTCTAGCATGTTTGGTTGAAATTGGAAATTTACATTTTTCAATTTTGTTAGACGTTTGTAATATTCTCACAATAAGCTAATTAGCTCAATTGGAGCATTTCTAGCATGTTTGGTTGAAATTGGAAATTTACATTTTTCACTTTTGTCAGACAATTGCAATATTCTCACAATAAGCTAATTAGCTCAATTGGAGCATTTCTAGCATGTTTGGTTGAAATTGGAAATTTACATTTTTCACTTTTGTCAGACGTTTGTAATATTCTCACAATAAGCTAATTAGCTCAATTGGAGCATTTCTAGCATGTTTGGTTGAAATTGGAAATTTACTTTTTTCACTTTTGTCAGACAATTGCAATATTCTCACAATAAGCTAATTAGCTCAATTGGAGCATTTCTAGCATGTTTGGTTGAAATTGGAAATTTACATTTTTCAGTGTTGTCAGACGTTTGTAATATTCTCACAATAAGCTAATTAGCTAAATTATAGCATTTCTAGCATGTTTGGTTGAAATTGCAAATTTACATTTTTCACTTCTGTCAGACAATTGCAATATTCTCACAATAAGCTAATTAGCTCAATTGGAGCATTTCTAGCATGTTTGGTTGAAATTGGAAATTTACATTTTTCAGTTTTGTCAGACGTTTGTAATATTCTCACAATAAGCTAATTAGCTCAATTGGAGCATTTCTAGCATGTTTGGTTGAAATTGGAAATTTACATTTTTCAGTTTTGTCAGACGTTTGTAATATTCTCACAATAAGCTAATTAGCTCAATTGGAGCATTTCTAGCACGTTTGGTTG
The DNA here is from genome assembly GCF_963576615.1 of Watersipora subatra. Classification (NCBI taxonomy): domain Eukaryota; kingdom Metazoa; phylum Bryozoa; class Gymnolaemata; order Cheilostomatida; family Watersiporidae; genus Watersipora; species Watersipora subatra. The sequence goes on from NW_027045252.1 coordinate 249,738, forward strand.
AAATTGGAAATGTACATTTTTCACTTTTGTCAAACAATTGCAATATTCTCTCAATAAGCTAATTAGCTCAATTGGAGCATTTCTAGCATGTTTGGTTGAAATTGGAAATTTACATTTTTCACTTTTGTCAGACGTTTGTAATATTCTCACAATAAGCTAATTAGCTCAATTGGAGCATTTCTAGCACGTTTGGTTGAAATTGGAAATTTACATTTTTCACTTTTGTCAGACAATCGCAATATTCTCTCAAAAAGCTACTTAGCTCAATTGGAGCATTTCTAGCATCTTCGGTTGAAATTGGAAATTTACATTTTTCAGTGTTGTCAGACGTTTGTAATATTCTCACAATAAGCTAATTAGCTCAATTGGAGCATTTCTAGCATGTTTGGTTGAAATTGGAAATTTACATTTTTCACTTTTGTCAGACAATTGCAATAATCTCACAGTAAGCTAATTAGCTCAATTGGAGCATTTCTAGCATGTTTGGTTGAAATTGGAAATTTACATTTTTCACTTTTGTCAGAAAATTGCAATATTCTCTCAAAAAGCTACTTAGCTCAATTGGAGCATTTCTAGCATCTTCGGTTGAAATTGGAAATTTACATTTTTCAGTGTTGTCAGACGTTTGTAATATTCTCACAATAAGCTAATTAGCTCAATTGGAGCATTTCTAGCATGTTTGGTTGAAATTGGAAATTTACATTTTTCACTTTTGTCAGACAATTGCAATAATCTCACAGTAAGCTAATTAGCTCAATTGGAGCATTTCTAGCATGTTTGGTTGAAATTGGAAATTTACATTTTTCAGTTTTGTCAGACGTTTGTAATATTCTCACAATAAGCTAATTAGCTCAATTGGAGCATTTCTAGCACGTTTGGTTGAAATTGGAAATGTACATTTTTCACTTTTGTCAAACAATTGCAATATTCTCTCAATAAGCTAATTAGCTCAATTGGAGCATTTCTAGCATGTTTGGTTGAAATTGGAAATTTACATTTTTCACTTTTGTCAGACGTTTGTAATATTCTCACAATAAGCTAATTAGCTCAATTGGAGCATTTCTAGCACGTTTGGTTGAAATTGGAAATTTACATTTTTCACTTTTGTCAGACAATTGCAATATTCTCTCAAAAAGCTACTTAGCTCAATTGGAGCATTTCTAGCATCTTCGGTTGAAATTGGAAATTTACATTTTTCAGTGTTGTCAGACGTTTGTAATATTCTCACAATAAGCTAATTAGCTCAATTGGAGCATTTCTAGCATGTTTGGTTGAAATTGGAAATTTACATTTTTCACTTTTGTCAGACAATTGCAATAATCTCACAGTAAGCTAATTAGCTCAATTGGAGCAATTCTAGCATGTTTGGTTGAAATTGGAAATTTACATTTTTCACTTTTGTCAGACAGTTGCAATATTTTCACAATAAGCTAATTAGCTCAATTGGAGCATTTCTAGCATGTTTGGTTGAAATTGGAAATTTACATTTTTCACTTTTGTCAGACAATTGCAATATTCTCTCAATAAGCTAATTAGCTCATTTGGAGCATTTCTAGCATGTTTGGTTGAAATTGGAAATTTACATTTTTCACTTTTGTCAGACAATTGCAATAATCTCACAGTAAGCTAATTAGCTCAATTGGAGCAATTCTAGCATGTTTGGTTGAAATTGGAAATTTACATTTTTCACTTTTGTCAGACAGTTGCAATATTCTCACAATAAGCTAATTAGCTCAATTGGAGCATTTCTAGCATGTTTGGTTGAAATTGGAAATTTACTTTTTTCACTTTTGTCAGACAATTGCAATATTCTCTCAATAAGCTAATTAGCTCATTTGGAGCATTTTTAGCATTTTTGGTTGAAATTGGAAATTTACATTTTTCAGTTTTGTCAGACGTTTGTAAAATTCTTACAGTAGGCTTATTTGCGCAATTTGAGCATTTCTAGCATGTTTGGTTGAAATTGGAAATTTACTTTTTTCAGTTTTGTCAGACAATTGCAATATTCTCACAATAAGCTAATTAGCTCAATTGGAGCATTTCTAGCATGTTTGGTTGAAATTGGAAATTTACATTTTTCAGTGTTGTCAGACGTTTGTAATATTCTCACAATAAGCTAATTAGCTAAATTATAGCATTTCTAGCATGTTTGGTTGAAATTGCAAATTTACATTTTTCACTTCTGTCAGACAATTGCAATATTCTCACAATAAGCTAATTAGCTCAATTGGAGCATTTCTAGCATGTTTGGTTGAAATTGGAAATTTACATTTTTCAATTTTGTTAGACGTTTGTAATATTCTCACAATAAGCTAATTAGCTCAATTGGAGCATTTCTAGCATGTTTGGTTGAAATTGGAATTTTACATTTTTCACTTTTGTCAGACAATTGCAATATTCTCACAATAAGCTAATTAGCTCAATTGGAGCATTTCTAGCATGTTTGGTTGAAATTGGAAATTTACATTTTTCACTTTTGTCAGACAATTGCAATATTCTCACAATAAGCTAATTAGCTCAATTGGAGCATTTCTAGCATCTTCGGTTGAAATTGGAAATTTACATTTTTCAGTGTTGTCAGACGTTTGTAATATTCTCACAATAAGCTAATTAGCTCAATTGGAGCATTTCTAGCATGTTTGGTTGAAATTAGAAATTTACATTTTTCACTTTTGTCAGACAATTGCAATAATCTCACAGTAAGCTAATTAGCTCAATTGGAGCAATTCTAGCATGTTTGGTTAAAATTGCAAATTTAAATTTTTCACTTCTGTCCGACAATTGCAATATTCTCACAATAAGCTAATTAGCTCAATTGGAGCATTTCTAGCATGTTTGGTTGAAATTGGAAATTTACATTTTTCAATTTTGTTAGACGTTTGTAATATTCTCACAATAAGCTAGTTAGCTCAATTGGAGCATTTCTAGCATGTTTGGTTGAAATTGGAAATTTACATTTTTCACTTTTGTCAGACAATTGCAATATTCTCACAATAAGCTAATTAGCTCAATTGGAGCATTTCTAGCATGTTTGGTGGAAATTGGAAATTTACATTTTTCACTTTTGTCAGACGTTTGTAATATTCTCACAATAAGCTAATTAGCTCAATTGGAGCATTTCTAGCATGTTTGGTTGAAAATAGAAATTTACATTTTTCACTTTTGTCAGACAATTGCAATAATCTCACAGTAAGCTGATTAGCTCAATTGGAGCAATTCTAGCATGTTTGGTTGAAATTGGAAATTTACATTTTTCAATTTTGTTAGACGTTTGTAATATTCTCACAATAAGCTAATTAGCTCAATTGGAGCATTTCTAGCATGTTTGGTTGAAATTGGAAATTTACATTTTTCACTTTTGTCAGACAATTGCAATATTCTCACAATAAGCTAATTAGCTCAATTGGAGCATTTCTAGCATGTTTGGTTGAAATTGGAAATTTACATTTTTCACTTTTGTCAGACGTTTGTAATATTCTCACAATAAGCTAATTAGCTCAATTGGAGCATTTCTAGCATGTTTGGTTGAAATTGGAAATTTACTTTTTTCACTTTTGTCAGACAATTGCAATATTCTCACAATAAGCTAATTAGCTCAATTGGAGCATTTCTAGCATGTTTGGTTGAAATTGGAAATTTACATTTTTCAGTGTTGTCAGACGTTTGTAATATTCTCACAATAAGCTAATTAGCTAAATTATAGCATTTCTAGCATGTTTGGTTGAAATTGCAAATTTACATTTTTCACTTCTGTCAGACAATTGCAATATTCTCACAATAAGCTAATTAGCTCAATTGGAGCATTTCTAGCATGTTTGGTTGAAATTGGAAATTTACATTTTTCAGTTTTGTCAGACGTTTGTAATATTCTCACAATAAGCTAATTAGCTCAATTGGAGCATTTCTAGCATGTTTGGTTGAAATTGGAAATTTACATTTTTCAGTTTTGTCAGACGTTTGTAATATTCTCACAATAAGCTAATTAGCTCAATTGGAGCATTTCTAGCACGTTTGGTTGAAATTGGAAATGTACATTTTTCACTTTTGTCAAACAATTGCAATATTCTCTCAATAAGCTAATTAGCTCAATTGGAGCATTTCTAGCATGTTTGGTTGAAATTGGAAATTTACATTTTTCACTTTTGTCAGACGTTTGTAATATTCTCACAATAAGCTAATTAGCTCAATTGGAGCATTTCTAGCACGTTTGGTTGAAATTGGAAATTTACATTTTTCACTTTTGTCAGACAATCGCAATATTCTCTCAAAAAGCTACTTAGCTCAATTGGAGCATTTCTAGCATCTTCGGTTGAAATTGGAAATTTACATTTTTCAGTGTTGTCAGACGTTTGTAATATTCTCACAATAAGCTAATTAGCTCAATTGGAGCATTTCTAGCATGTTTGGTTGAAATTGGAAATTTACATTTTTCACTTTTGTCAGACAATTGCAATAATCTCACAGTAAGCTAATTAGCTCAATTGGAGCATTTCTAGCATGTTTGGTTGAAATTGGAAATTTACATTTTTCACTTTTGTCAGAAAATTGCAATATTCTCTCAAAAAGCTACTTAGCTCAATTGGAGCATTTCTAGCATCTTCGGTTGAAATTGGAAATTTACATTTTTCAGTGTTGTCAGACGTTTGTAATATTCTCACAATAAGCTAATTAGCTCAATTGGAGCATTTCTAGCATGTTTGGTTGAAATTGGAAATTTACATTTTTCACTTTTGTCAGACAATTGCAATAATCTCACAGTAAGCTAATTAGCTCAATTGGAGCATTTCTAGCATGTTTGGTTGAAATTGGAAATTTACATTTTTCAGTTTTGTCAGACGTTTGTAATATTCTCACAATAAGCTAATTAGCTCAATTGGAGCATTTCTAGCACGTTTGGTTGAAATTGGAAATGTACATTTTTCACTTTTGTCAAACAATTGCAATATTCTCTCAATAAGCTAATTAGCTCAATTGGAGCATTTCTAGCATGTTTGGTTGAAATTGGAAATTTACATTTTTCACTTTTGTCAGACGTTTGTAATATTCTCACAATAAGCTAATTAGCTCAATTGGAGCATTTCTAGCACGTTTGGTTGAAATTGGAAATTTACATTTTTCACTTTTGTCAGACAATTGCAATATTCTCTCAAAAAGCTACTTAGCTCAATTGGAGCATTTCTAGCATCTTCGGTTGAAATTGGAAATTTACATTTTTCAGTGTTGTCAGACGTTTGTAATATTCTCACAATAAGCTAATTAGCTCAATTGGAGCATTTCTAGCATGTTTGGTTGAAATTGGAAATTTACATTTTTCACTTTTGTCAGACAATTGCAATAATCTCACAGTAAGCTAATTAGCTCAATTGGAGCAATTCTAGCATGTTTGGTTGAAATTGGAAATTTACATTTTTCACTTTTGTCAGACAGTTGCAATATTTTCACAATAAGCTAATTAGCTCAATTGGAGCATTTCTAGCATGTTTGGTTGAAATTGGAAATTTACTTTTTTCACTTTTGTCAGACAATTGCAATATTCTCTCAATAAGCTAATTAGCTCATTTGGAGCATTTCTAGCATGTTTGGTTGAAATTAGAATATTACATTTTTCAGTGTTGTCAGACGTTTGTAATATTCTCACAATAAGCTAATTAGCTCAATTGGAGCATTTTTAGCATTTTTGGTTGAAATTGGAAATTTACATTTTTCAGTTTTGTCAGACGTATGTAAAATTCTTACAGTAGGCTTATTTGCGCAATTTGAGCATTTCTAGCATGTTTGGTTGAAATTGGAAATTTACTTTTTTCAGTTTTGTCAGACAATTGCAATATTCTCACAATAAGCTAATTAGCTCAATTGGAGCATTTCTAGCATGTTTGGTTGAAATTGGAAATTTACATTTTTCAGTGTTGTCAGACGTTTGTAATATTCTCACAATAAGCTAATTAGCTAAATTATAGCATTTCTAGCATGTTTGGTTGAAATTGCAAATTTACATTTTTCACTTCTGTCAGACAATTGCAATATTCTCACAATAAGCTAATTAGCTCAATTGGAGCAATTCTAGCATGTTTGGTTAAAATTGCAAATTTAAATTTTTCACTTCTGTCAGACAATTGCAATATTCTCACAATAAGCTAATTAGCTCAATTGGAGCATTTCTAGCATGTTTGGTTGAAATTGGAAATTTACATTTTTCAATTTTGTTAGACGTTTGTAATATTCTCACAATAAGTTAGTTAGCTCAATTGGAGCATTTCTAGCATGTTTGGTTGAAATTGGAAATTTACATTTTTCACTTTTGTCAGACAATTGCAATATTCTCACAATAAGCTAATTAGCTCAATTGGAGCATTTCTAGCATGTTTGGTGGAAATTGGAAATTTACATTTTTCACTTTTGTCAGACGTTTGTAATATTCTCACAATAAGCTAATTAGCTCAATTGGAGCATTTCTAGCATGTTTGGTTGAAAATAGAAATTTACATTTTTCACTTTTGTCAGACAATTGCAATAATCTCACAGTAAGCTGATTAGCTCAATTGGAGCAATTCTAGCATGTTTGGTTGAAATTGGAAATTTACATTTTTCAATTTTGTTAGACGTTTGTAATATTCTCACAATAAGCTAATTAGCTCAATTGGAGCATTTCTAGCATGTTTGGTTGAAATTGGAAATTTACATTTTTCACTTTTGTCAGACAATTGCAATATTCTCACAATAAGCTAATTAGCTCAATTGGAGCATTTCTAGCATGTTTGGTTGAAATTGGAAATTTACATTTTTCAGTTTTGTCAGACGTTTGTAATATTCTCACAATAAGCTAATTAGCTCAATTGGAGCATTTCTAGCATGTTTGGTTGAAATTGGAAATTTACATTTTTCAGTTTTGTCAGACGTTTGTAATATTCTCACAATAAGCTAATTAGCTCAATTGGAGCATTTCTAGCACGTTTGGTTGAAATTGGAAATGTACATTTTTCACTTTTGTCAAACAATTGCAATATTCTCTCAATAAGCTAATTAGCTCAATTGGAGCATTTCTAGCATGTTTGGTTGAAATTGGAAATTTACATTTTTCACTTTTGTCAGACGTTTGTAATATTCTCACAATAAGCTAATTAGCTCAATTGGAGCATTTCTAGCATGTTTGGTTGAAATTGGAAATTTACTTTTTTCACTTTTGTCAGACAATTGCAATATTCTCTCAATAAGCTAATTAGCTCATTTGGAGCATTTCTAGCATGTTTGGTTGAAATTAGAAATTTACATTTTTCAGTGTTGTCAGACGTTTGTAATATTCTCACAATAAGCTAATTAGCTCAATTGGAGCATTTTTAGCATTTTTGGTTGAAATTGGAAATTTACATTTTTCAGTTTTGTCAGACGTTTGTAAAATTCTTACAGTAGGCTTATTTGCGCAATTTGAGCATTTCTAGCATGTTTGGTTGAAACTGGAAATTTACTTTTTTCAGTTTTGTCAGACAATTGCAATATTCTCACAATAAGCTAATTAGCTCAATTGGAGCATTTCTAGCATGTTTGGTTGAAATTGGAAATTTACATTTTTCAGTGTTGTCAGACGTTTGTAATATTCTCACAATAAGCTAATTAGCTAAATTATAGCATTTCTAGCATGTTTGGTTGAAATTGCAAATTTACATTTTTCACTTCTGTCAGACAATTGCAATATTCTCACAATAAGCTAATTAGCTCAATTGGAGCATTTCTAGCATGTTTGGTTGAAATTGGAAATTTACATTTTTCAATTTTGTTAGACGTTTGTAATATTCTCACAATAAGCTAATTAGCTCAATTGGAGCATTTCTAGCATGTTTGGTTGAAATTGGAAATTTACATTTTTCACTTTTGTCAATCAATTGCAATATTCTCACAATAAGCTAATTAGCTCAATTGGAGCATTTCTAGCATGTTTGGTTGAAATTGGAAATTTACATTTTTCACTTTTGTCAGACAATTGCAATATTCTCACAATAAGCTAATTAGCTCAATTGGAGCATTTCTAGCATCTTCGGTTGAAATTGGAAATTTACATTTTTCAGTGTTGTCAGACGTTTGTAATATTCTCACAATAAGCTAATTAGCTCAATTGGAGCATTTCTAGCATGTTTGGTTGAAATTAGAAATTTACATTTTTCACTTTTGTCAGACAATTGCAATAATCTCACAGTAAGCTAATTAGCTCAATTGGAGCAATTCTAGCATGTTTGGTTGAAAATAGAAATTTACATTTTTCACTTTTGTCAGACAATTGCAATAATCTCACAGTAAGCTGATTAGCTCAATTGGAGCAATTCTAGCATGTTTGGTTGAAATTGGAAATTTACATTTTTCAATTTTGTTAGACGTTTGTAATATTCTCACAATAAGCTAATTAGCTCAATTGGAGCATTTCTAGCATGTTTGGTTGAAATTGGAAATTTACATTTTTCACTTTTGTCAGACAATTGCAATATTCTCACAATAAGCTAATTAGCTCAATTGGAGCATTTCTAGCATGTTTGGTTGAAATTGGAAATTTACATTTTTCACTTTTGTCAGACGTTTGTAATATTCTCACAATAAGCTAATTAGCTCAATTGGAGCATTTCTAGCATGTTTGGTTGAAATTGGAAATTTACTTTTTTCACTTTTGTCAGACAATTGCAATATTCTCACAATAAGCTAATTAGCTCAATTGGAGCATTTCTAGCATGTTTGGTTGAAATTGGAAATTTACATTTTTCAGTGTTGTCAGACGTTTGTAATATTCTCACAATAAGCTAATTAGCTAAATTATAGCATTTCTAGCATGTTTGGTTGAAATTGCAAATTTACATTTTTCACTTCTGTCAGACAATTGCAATATTCTCACAATAAGCTAATTAGCTCAATTGGAGCATTTCTAGCATGTTTGGTTGAAATTGGAAATTTACATTTTTCAGTTTTGTCAGACGTTTGTAATATTCTCACAATAAGCTAATTAGCTCAATTGGAGCATTTCTAGCACGTTTGGTTGAAATTGGAAATGTACATTTTTCACTTTTGTCAAACAATTGCAATATTCTCTCAATAAGCTAATTAGCTCAATTGGAGCATTTCTAGCATGTTTGGTTGAAATTGGAAATTTACATTTTTCACTTTTGTCAGACGTTTGTAATATTCTCACAATAAGCTAATTAGCTCAATTGGAGCATTTCTAGCACGTTTGGTTGAAATTGGAAATTTACATTTTTCACTTTTGTCAGACAATTGCAATATTCTCTCAAAAAGCTACTTAGCTCAATTGGAGCATTTCTAGCATCTTCGGTTGAAATTGGAAATTTACATTTTTCAGTGTTGTCAGACGTTTGTAATATTCTCACAATAAGCTAATTAGCTCAATTGGAGCATTTCTAGCATGTTTGGTTGAAATTGGAAATTTACATTTTTCACTTTTGTCAGACAATTGCAATAATCTCACAGTAAGCTAATTAGCTCAATTGGAGCATTTCTAGCATGTTTGGTTGAAATTGGAAATTTACATTTTTCACTTTTGTCAGAAAATTGCAATATTCTCTCAAAAAGCTACTTAGCTCAATTGGAGCATTTCTAGCATCTTCGGTTGAAATTGGAAATTTACATTTTTCAGTGTTGTCAGACGTTTGTAATATTCTCACAATAAGCTAATTAGCTCAATTGGAGCATTTCTAGCATGTTTGGTTGAAATTGGAAATTTACATTTTTCACTTTTGTCAGACAATTGCAATAATCTCACAGTAAGCTAATTAGCTCAATTGGAGCATTTCTAGCATGTTTGGTTGAAATTGGAAATTTACATTTTTCAGTTTTGTCAGACGTTTGTAATATTCTCACAATAAGCTAATTAGCTCAATTGGAGCATTTCTAGCACGTTTGGTTGAAATTGGAAATGTACATTTTTCACTTTTGTCAAACAATTGCAATATTCTCTCAATAAGCTAATTAGCTCAATTGGAGCATTTCTAGCATGTTTGGTTGAAATTGGAAATTTACATTTTTCACTTTTGTCAGACGTTTGTAATATTCTCACAATAAGCTAATTAGCTCAATTGGAGCATTTCTAGCACGTTTGGTTGAAATTGGAAATTTACATTTTTCACTTTTGTCAGACAATTGCAATATTCTCTCAAAAAGCTACTTAGCTCAATTGGAGCATTTCTAGCATCTTCGGTTGAAATTGGAAATTTACATTTTTCAGTGTTGTCAGACGTTTGTAATATTCTCACAATAAGCTAATTAGCTCAATTGGAGCATTTCTAGCATGTTTGGTTGAAATTGGAAATTTACATTTTTCACTTTTGTCAGACAATTGCAATAATCTCACAGTAAGCTAATTAGCTCAATTGGAGCAATTCTAGCATGTTTGGTTGAAATTGGAAATTTACATTTTTCACTTTTGTCAGACAGTTGCAATATTTTCACAATAAGCTAATTAGCTCAATTGGAGCATTTCTAGCATGTTTGGTTGAAATTGGAAATTTACTTTTTTCACTTTTGTCAGACAATTGCAATATTCTCTCAATAAGCTAATTAGCTCATTTGGAGCATTTCTAGCATGTTTGGTTGAAATTAGAATATTACATTTTTCAGTGTTGTCAGACGTTTGTAATATTCTCACAATAAGCTAATTAGCTCAATTGGAGCATTTTTAGCATTTTTGGTTGAAATTGGAAATTTACATTTTTCAGTTTTGTCAGACGTATGTAAAATTCTTACAGTAGGCTTATTTGCGCAATTTGAGCATTTCTAGCATGTTTGGTTGAAATTGGAAATTTACTTTTTTCAGTTTTGTCAGACAATTGCAATATTCTCACAATAAGCTAATTAGCTCAATTGGAGCATTTCTAGCATGTTTGGTTGAAATTGGAAATTTACATTTTTCAGTGTTGTCAGACGTTTGTAATATTCTCACAATAAGCTAATTAGCTAAATTATAGCATTTCTAGCATGTTTGGTTGAAACTGCAAATTTACATTTTTCACTTCTGTCAGACAATTGCAATATTCTCACAATAAGCTAATTAGCTCAATTGGAGCAATTCTAGCATGTTTGGTTAAAATTGCAAATTTAAATTTTTCACTTCTGTCAGACAATTGCAATATTCTCACAATAAGCTAATTAGCTCAATTGGAGCATTTCTAGCATGTTTGGTTGAAATTGGAAATTTACATTTTTCAATTTTGTTAGACGTTTGTAATATTCTCACAATAAGTTAGTTAGCTCAATTGGAGCATTTCTAGCATGTTTGGTTGAAATTGGAAATTTACATTTTTCACTTTTGTCAGACAATTGCAATATTCTCACAATAAGCTAATTAGCTCAATTGGAGCATTTCTAGCATGTTTGGTGGAAATTGGAAATTTACATTTTTCACTTTTGTCAGACGTTTGTAATATTCTCACAATAAGCTAATTAGCTCAATTGGAGCATTTCTAGCATGTTTGGTTGAAAATAGAAATTTACATTTTTCACTTTTGTCAGACAATTGCAATAATCTCACAGTAAGCTGATTAGCTCAATTGGAGCAATTCTAGCATGTTTGGTTGAAATTGGAAATTTACATTTTTCAATTTTGTTAGACGTTTGTAATATTCTCACAATAAGCTAATTAGCTCAATTGGAGCATTTCTAGCATGTTTGGTTGAAATTGGAAATTTACATTTTTCACTTTTGTCAGACAATTGCAATATTCTCACAATAAGCTAATTAGCTCAATTGGAGCATTTCTAGCATGTTTGGTTGAAATTGGAAATTTACATTTTTCAGTTTTGTCAGACGTTTGTAATATTCTCACAATAAGCTAATTAGCTCAATTGGAGCATTTCTAGCATGTTTGGTTGAAATTGGAAATTTACATTTTTCAGTTTTGTCAGACGTTTGTAATATTCTCACAATAAGCTAATTAGCTCAATTGGAGCATTTCTAGCACGTTTGGTTGAAATTGGAAATGTACATTTTTCACTTTTGTCAAACAATTGCAATATTCTCTCAATAAGCTAATTAGCTCAATTGGAGCATTTCTAGCATGTTTGGTTGAAATTGGAAATTTACATTTTTCACTTTTGTCAGACGTTTGTAATATTCTCACAATAAGCTAATTAGCTCAATTGGAGCATTTCTAGCATGTTTGGTTGAAATTGGAAATTTACTTTTTTCACTTTTGTCAGACAATTGCAATATTCTCTCAATAAGCTAATTAGCTCATTTGGAGCATTTCTAGCATGTTTGGTTGAAATTAGAAATTTACATTTTTCAGTGTTGTCAGACGTTTGTAATATTCTCACAATAAGCTAATTAGCTCAATTGGAGCATTTTTAGCATTTTTGGTTGAAATTGGAAATTTACATTTTTCAGTTTTGTCAGACGTTTGTAAAATTCTTACAGTAGGCTTATTTGCGCAATTTGAGCATTTCTAGCATGTTTGGTTGAAACTGGAAATTTACTTTTTTCAGTTTTGTCAGACAATTGCAATATTCTCACAATAAGCTAATTAGCTCAATTGGAGCATTTCTAGCATGTTTGGTTGAAATTGGAAATTTACATTTTTCAGTGTTGTCAGACGTTTGTAATATTCTCACAATAAGCTAATTAGCTAAATTATAGCATTTCTAGCATGTTTGGTTGAAATTGCAAATTTACATTTTTCACTTCTGTCAGACAATTGCAATATTCTCACAATAAGCTAATTAGCTCAATTGGAGCATTTCTAGCATGTTTGGTTGAAATTGGAAATTTACATTTTTCAATTTTGTTAGACGTTTGTAATATTCTCACAATAAGCTAATTAGCTCAATTGGAGCATTTCTAGCATGTTTGGTTGAAATTGGAAATTTACATTTTTCACTTTTGTCAATCAATTGCAATATTCTCACAATAAGCTAATTAGCTCAATTGGAGCATTTCTAGCATGTTTGGTTGAAATTGGAAATTTACATTTTTCACTTTTGTCAGACAATTGCAATATTCTCACAATAAGCTAATTAGCTCAATTGGAGCATTTCTAGCATCTTCGGTTGAAATTGGAAATTTACATTTTTCAGTGTTGTCAGACGTTTGTAATATTCTCACAATAAGCTAATTAGCTCAATTGGAGCATTTCTAGCATGTTTGGTTGAAATTAGAAATTTACATTTTTCACTTTTGTCAGACAATTGCAATAATCTCACAGTAAGCTAATTAGCTCAATTGGAGCAATTCTAGCATGTTTGGTTAAAATTGCAAATTTAAATTTTTCACTTCTGTCAGACAATTGCAATATTCTCACAATAAGCTAATTAGCTCAATTGGAGCATTTCTAGCATGTTTGGTTGAAATTGGAAATTTACATTTTTCAATTTTGTTAGACGTTTGTAATATTCTCACAATAAGCTAGTTAGCTCAATTGGAGCATTTCTAGCATGTTTGGTTGAAATTGGAAATTTACATTTTTCACTTTTGTCAGACAATTGCAATATTCTCACAATAAGCTAATTAGCTCAATTGGAGCATTTCTAGCATGTTTGGTTGAATTTGGAAATTTACATTTTTCACTTTTGTCAGACGTTTGTAATATTCTCACAATAAGCTAATTAGCTCAATTGGAGCATTTCTAGCACGTTTGGTTGAAATTGGAAATGTACATTTTTCACTTTTGTCAAACAATTGCAATATTCTCTCAATAAGCTAATTAGCTCAATTGGAGCATTTCTAGCATGTTTGGTTGATATTGGAAATTTACATTTTTCACTTTTGTCAGACGTTTGTAATATTCTCACAATAAGCTAATTAGCTCAAATGGAGCATTTCTAGCACGTTTGGTTGAAATTGGAAATTTACATTTTTCACTTTTGTCAGACAATTGCAATATTCTCTCAAAAAGCTAATTAGCTCAATTGGAGCATTTCTAGCATCTTCGGTTGAAATTGGAAATTTACATTTTTCAGTGTTGTCAGACGTTTGTAATATTCTCACAATAAGCTAATTAGCTCAATTGGAGCATTTCTAGCATGTTTGGTTGAAATTGGAAATTTACATTTTTCACTTTTGTCAGACAATTGCAATAATCTCACAGTAAGCTAATTAGCTCAATTGGAGCAATTCTAGCATGTTTGGTTGAAATTGGAAATTTACATTTTTCACTTTTGTCAGACAGTTGCAATATTCTCACAATAAGCTAATTAGCTCAATTGGAGCATTTCTAGCATGTTTGGTTGAAAATGGAAATTTACTTTTTTCACTTTTGTCAGACAATTGCAATATTCTCTCAATAAGCTAATTAGCTCATTTGGAGCATTTCTAGCATGTTTGGTTGAAATTAGAAATTTACATTTTTCAGTGTTGTCAGACGTTTGTAATATTCTCACAATAAGCTAATTAGCTCAATTGGAGCATTTCTAGCATGTTTGGTTGAAATTGGAAATTTACATTTTTCAGTGTTGTCAGACGTTTGTAATATTCTCACAATAAGCTAATTAGCTAAATTATAGCATTTCTAGCATGTTTGGTTGAAATTGCAAATTTACATTTTTCACTTCTGTCAGACAATTGCAATATTCTCACAATAAGCTAATTAGCTCAATTGGAGCAATTCTAGCATGTTTGGTTAAAATTGCAAATTTAAATTTTTCACTTCTGTCAGACAATTGCAATATTCTCACAATAAGCTAATTAGCTCAATTGGAGCATTTCTAGCATGTTTGGTTGAAATTGGAAATTTACATTTTTCAATTTTGTTAGACGTTTGTAATATTCTCACAATAAGTTAGTTAGCTCAATTGGAGCATTTCTAGCATGTTTGGTTGAAATTGGAAATTTACATTTTTCACTTTTGTCAGACAATTGCAATATTCTCTCAAAAAGCTACTTAGCTCAATTGGAGCATTTCTAGCATCTTCGGTTGAAATTGGAAATTTACATTTTTCAGTGTTGTCAGACGTTTGTAATATTCTCACAATAAGCTAATTAGCTCAATTGGAGCATTTCTAGCATGTTTGGTTGAAATTGGAAATTTACATTTTTCACTTTTGTCAGACAATTGCAATAATCTCACAGTAAGCTAATTAGCTCAATTGGAGCAATTCTAGCATGTTTGGTTGAAATTGGAAATTTACATTTTTCACTTTTGTCAGACAGTTGCAATATTTTCACAATAAGCTAATTAGCTCAATTGTAGCATTTCTAGCATGTTTGGTTGAAATTGGAAATTTACTTTTTTCACTTTTGTCAGACAATTGCAATATTCTCTCAATAAGCTAATTAGCTCATTTGGAGCATTTCTAGCATGTTTGGTTGAAATTAGAATATTACATTTTTCAGTGTTGTCAGACGTTTGTAATATTCTCACAATAAGCTAATTAGCTCAATTGGAGCATTTTTAGCATTTTTGGTTGAAATTGGAAATTTACATTTTTCAGTTTTGTCAGACGTATGTAAAATTCTTACAGTAGGCTTATTTGCGCAATTTGAGCATTTCTAGCATGTTTGGTTGAAATTGGAAATTTACTTTTTTCAGTTTTGTCAGACAATTGCAATATTCTCACAATAAGCTAATTAGCTCAATTGGAGCATTTCTAGCATGTTTGGTTGAAATTGGAAATTTACATTTTTCAGTGTTGTCAGACGTTTGTAATATTCTCACAATAAGCTAATTAGCTAAATTATAGCATTTCTAGCATGTTTGGTTGAAATTGCAAATTTACATTTTTCACTTCTGTCAGACAATTGCAATATTCTCACAATAAGCTAATTAGCTCAATTGGAGCAATTCTAGCATGTTTGGTTAAAATTGCAAATTTAAATTTTTCACTTCTGTCAGACAATTGCAATATTCTCACAATAAGCTAATTAGCTCAATTGGAGCATTTCTAGCATGTTTGGTTGAAATTGGAAATTTACATTTTTCAATTTTGTTAGACGTTTGTAATATTCTCACAATAAGTTAGTTAGCTCAATTGGAGCATTTCTAGCATGTTTGGTTGAAATTGGAAATTTACATTTTTCACTTTTGTCAGACAATTGCAATATTCTCACAATAAGCTAATTAGCTCAATTGGAGCATTTCTAGCATGTTTGGTGGAAATTGGAAATTTACATTTTTCACTTTTGTCAGACGTTTGTAATATTCTCACAATAAGCTAATTAGCTCAATTGGAGCATTTCTAGCATGTTTGGTTGAAAATAGAAATTTACATTTTTCACTTTTGTCAGACAATTGCAATAATCTCACAGTAAGCTGATTAGCTCAATTGGAGCAATTCTAGCATGTTTGGTTGAAATTGGAAATTTACATTTTTCAATTTTGTTAGACGTTTGTAATATTCTCACAATAAGCTAATTAGCTCAATTGGAGCATTTCTAGCATGTTTGGTTGAAATTGGAAATTTACATTTTTCACTTTTGTCAGACAATTGCAATATTCTCACAATAAGCTAATTAGCTCAATTGGAGCATTTCTAGCATGTTTGGTTGAAATTGGAAATTTACATTTTTCAGTTTTGTCAGACGTTTGTAATATTCTCACAATAAGCTAATTAGCTCAATTGGAGCATTTCTAGCATGTTTGGTTGAAATTGGAAATTTACATTTTTCAGTTTTGTCAGACGTTTGTAATATTCTCACAATAAGCTAATTAGCTCAATTGGAGCATTTCTAGCACGTTTGGTTGAAATTGGAAATGTACATTTTTCACTTTTGTCAAACAATTGCAATATTCTCTCAATAAGCTAATTAGCTCAATTGGAGCATTTCTAGCATGTTTGGTTGAAATTGGAAATTTACATTTTTCACTTTTGTCAGACGTTTGTAATATTCTCACAATAAGCTAATTAGCTCAATTGGAGCATTTCTAGCATGTTTGGTTGAAATTGGAAATTTACTTCTTTCACTTTTGTCAGACAATTGCAATATTCTCTCAATAAGCTAATTAGCTCATTTGGAGCATTTCTAGCATGTTTGGTTGAAATTAGAAATTTACATTTTTCAGTGTTGTCAGACGTTTGTAATATTCTCACAATAAGCTAATTAGCTCAATTGGAGCATTTTTAGCATTTTTGGTTGAAATTGGAAATTTACATTTTTCAGTTTTGTCAGACGTTTGTAAAATTCTTACAGTAGGCTTATTTGCGCAATTTGAGCATTTCTAGCATGTTTGGTTGAAACTGGAAATTTACTTTTTTCAGTTTTGTCAGACAATTGCAATATTCTCACAATAAGCTAATTAGCTCAATTGGAGCATTTCTAGCATGTTTGGTTGAAATTGGAAATTTACATTTTTCAGTGTTGTCAGACGTTTGTAATATTCTCACAATAAGCTAATTAGCTAAATTATAGCATTTCTAGCATGTTTGGTTGAAATTGCAAATTTACATTTTTCACTTCTGTCAGACAATTGCAATATTCTCACAATAAGCTAATTAGCTCAATTGGAGCATTTCTAGCATGTTTGGTTGAAATTGGAAATTTACATTTTTCAATTTTGTTAGACGTTTGTAATATTCTCACAATAAGCTAATTAGCTCAATTGGAGCATTTCTAGCATGTTTGGTTGAAATTGGAAATTTACATTTTTCACTTTTGTCAATCAATTGCAATATTCTCACAATAAGCTAATTAGCTCAATTGGAGCATTTCTAGCATGTTTGGTTGAAATTGGAAATTTACATTTTTCACTTTTGTCAGACAATTGCAATATTCTCACAATAAGCTAATTAGCTCAATTGGAGCATTTCTAGCATCTTCGGTTGAAATTGGAAATTTACATTTTTCAGTGTTGTCAGACGTTTGTAATATTCTCACAATAAGCTAATTAGCTCAATTGGAGCATTTCTAGCATGTTTGGTTGAAATTAGAAATTTACATTTTTCACTTTTGTCAGACAATTGCAATAATCTCACAGTAAGCTAATTAGCTCAATTGGAGCAATTCTAGCATGTTTGGTTAAAATTGCAAATTTAAATTTTTCACTTCTGTCAGACAATTGCAATATTCTCACAATAAGCTAATTAGCTCAATTGGAGCATTTCTAGCATGTTTGGTTGAAATTGGAAATTTACATTTTTCAATTTTGTTAGACGTTTGTAATATTCTCACAATAAGCTAGTTAGCTCAATTGGAGCATTTCTAGCATGTTTGGTTGAAATTGGAAATTTACATTTTTCACTTTTGTCAGACAATTGCAATATTCTCACAATAAGCTAATTAGCTCAATTGGAGCATTTCTAGCATGTTTGGTTGAATTTGGAAATTTACATTTTTCACTTTTGTCAGACGTTTGTAATATTCTCACAATAAGCTAATTAGCTCAATTGGAGCATTTCTAGCACGTTTGGTTGAAATTGGAAATGTACATTTTTCACTTTTGTCAAACAATGGCAATATTCTCTCAATAAGCTAATTAGCTCAATTGGAGCATTTCTAGCATGTTTGGTTGATATTGGAAATTTACATTTTTCACTTTTGTCAGACGTTTGTAATATTCTCACAATAAGCTAATTAGCTCAAATGGAGCATTTCTAGCACGTTTGGTTGAAATTGGAAATTTACATTTTTCACTTTTGTCAGACAATTGCAATATTCTCTCAAAAAGCTAATTAGCTCAATTGGAGCATTTCTAGCATCTTCGGTTGAAATTGGAAATTTACATTTTTCAGTGTTGTCAGACGTTTGTAATATTCTCACAATAAGCTAATTAGCTCAATTGGAGCATTTCTAGCATGTTTGGTTGAAATTGGAAATTTACATTTTTCACTTTTGTCAGACAATTGCAATAATCTCACAGTAAGCTAATTAGCTCAATTGGAGCAATTCTAGCATGTTTGGTTGAAATTGGAAATTTACATTTTTCACTTTTGTCAGACAGTTGCAATATTCTCACAATAAGCTAATTAGCTCAATTGGAGCATTTCTAGCATGTTTGGTTGAAAATGGAAATTTACTTTTTTCACTTTTGTCAGACAATTGCAATATTCTCTCAATAAGCTAATTAGCTCATTTGGAGCATTTCTAGCATGTTTGGTTGAAATTAGAAATTTACATTTTTCAGTGTTGTCAGACGTTTGTAATATTCTCACAATAAGCTAATTAGCTCAATTGGAGCATTTTTAGCATTTTTGGTTGAAATTGGAAAATTACATTTTTCAGTTTTGTCAGACGTTTGTAAAATTCTTACAGTAGGCTTATTTGCGCAATTTGAGCATTTCTAGCATGTTTGGTTGAAATTGGAAATTTACTTTTTTCAGTTTTGTCCGACAATTGCAATATTCTCACAATAAGCTAATTAGCTCAATTGGAGCATTTCTAGCATGTTTGGTTGAAATTGGAAATTTACATTTTTCAGTGTTGTCAGACGTTTGTAATATTCTCACAATAAGCTAATTAGCTAAATTATAGCATTTCTAGCATGTTTGGTTGAAATTGCAAATTTACATTTTTCACTTCTGTCAGACAATTTCAATATTCTCACAATAAGCTAATTAGCTCAATTGGAGCATTTCTAGCAAGTTTGGTTGAAATTGGAAATTTACATTTTTCAATTTTGTTAGACGTTTGTAATATTCTCACAATAAGCTAATTAGCTCAATTGGAGCATTTCTAGCATGTTTGGTTGAAATTGGAAATTTACATTTTTCACTTTTGTCAGACAATTGCAATATTCTCACAATAAGCTAATTAGCTCAATTGGAGCATTTCTAGCATGTTTGGTTGAAATTGGAAATTTACATTTTTCACTATTGTCAGACAATTGCAATATTCTCACAATAAGCTAATTAGCTCAATTGGAGCATTTCTAGCATCTTCGGTTGAAATTGGAAATTTACATTTTTCAGTGTTGTCAGACGTTTGTAATATTCTCACAATAAGCTAATTAGCTCAATTGGAGCATTTCTAGCATGTTTGGTTGAAATTAGAAATTTACATTTTTCACTTTTGTCAGACAATTGCAATAATCTCACAGTAAGCTAATTAGCTCAATTGGAGCAATTCTAGCATGTTTGGTTAAAATTGCAAATTTAAATTTTTCACTTTTGTCAGACAATTGCAATATTTTCACAATAAGCTAATTAGCTCAATTGGAGCATTTCTAGCATGTTTGGTTGAAATTGGAAATTTACATTTTTCAATTTTGTTAGACGTTTGCAATATTCTCACAATAAGCTAGTTAGCTCAATTGGAGCATTTCTAGCATGTTTGGTTGAAATTGGAAATTTACATTTTTCACTTTTGTCAGACAATTGCAATATTCTCACAATAAGCTAATTAGCTCAATTGGAGCATTTCTAGCATGTTTGGTTGAAATTGGAAATTTACATTTTTCACTTTTGTCAGACGTTTGTAATATTCTCACAATAAGCTAATTAGCTCAATTGGAGCATTTCTAGCAAGTTTGGTTGAAAATAGAAATTTACATTTTTCACTTTTGTCAGACAATTGCAATAATCTCACAGTAAGCTGATTAGCTCAATTGGAGCAATTCTAGCATGTTTGGTTGAAATTGGAAATTTACATTTTCAATTTTGTTAGACGTTTGTAATATTCTTACAATAAGCTAATTAGCTCAATTGGAGCATTTCTCGCATGTTTGGTTGAAATTGGAAATTTACATTTTTCACTTTTGTCAGACAATTGCAATGTTCTCACAATAAGCTAATTAGCTCAATTGGAGCATTTCTAGCATGTTTGGTTGAAATTGGAAATTTACATTTTTCACTTTTGTCAGACGTTTGTAATATTCTCACAATAAGCTAATTAGCTCAATTGGAGCATTTCTAGCATGTTTGGTTGAAATTGGAAATTTACTTCTTTCACTTTTGTCAGACAATTGCAATATTCTCTCAATAAGCTAATTAGCTCATTTGGAGCATTTCTAGCATGTTTGGTTGAAATTAGAAATTTACATTTTTCAGTGTTGTCAGACGTTTGTAATATTCTCACAATAAGCTAATTAGCTCAATTGGAGCATTTTTAGCATTTTTGGTTGAAATTGGAAATTTACATTTTTCAGTTTTGTCAGACGTTTGTAAAATTCTTACAGTAGGCTTATTTGCGCAATTTGAGCATTTCTAGCATGTTTGGTTGAAACTGGAAATTTACTTTTTTCAGTTTTGTCAGACAATTGCAATATTCTCACAATAAGCTAATTAGCTCAATTGGAGCATTTCTAGCATGTTTGGTTGAAATTGGAAATTTACATTTTTCAGTGTTGTCAGACGTTTGTAATATTCTCACAATAAGCTAATTAGCTAAATTATAGCATTTCTAGCATGTTTGGTTGAAATTGCAAATTTACATTTTTCACTTCTGTCAGACAATTGCAATATTCTCACAATAAGCTAATTAGCTCAATTGGAGCATTTCTAGCATGTTTGGTTGAAATTGGAAATTTACATTTTTCAATTTTGTTAGACGTTTGTAATATTCTCACAATAAGCTAATTAGCTCAATTGGAGCATTTCTAGCATGTTTGGTTGAAATTGGAAATTTACATTTTTCACTTTTGTCAATCAATTGCAATATTCTCACAATAAGCTAATTAGCTCAATTGGAGCATTTCTAGCATGTTTGGTTGAAATTGGAAATTTACATTTTTCACTTTTGTCAGACAATTGCAATATTCTCACAATAAGCTAATTAGCTCAATTGGAGCATTTCTAGCATCTTCGGTTGAAATTGGAAATTTACATTTTTCAGTGTTGTCAGACGTTTGTAATATTCTCACAATAAGCTAATTAGCTCAATTGGAGCATTTCTAGCATGTTTGGTTGAAATTAGAAATTTACATTTTTCACTTTTGTCAGACAATTGCAATAATCTCACAGTAAGCTAATTAGCTCAATTGGAGCAATTCTAGCATGTTTGGTTAAAATTGCAAATTTAAATTTTTCACTTCTGTCAGACAATTGCAATATTCTCACAATAAGCTAATTAGCTCAATTGGAGCATTTCTAGCATGTTTGGTTGAAATTGGAAATTTACATTTTTCAATTTTGTTAGACGTTTGTAATATTCTCACAATAAGCTAGTTAGCTCAATTGGAGCATTTCTAGCATGTTTGGTTGAAATTGGAAATTTACATTTTTCACTTTTGTCAGACAATTGCAATATTCTCACAATAAGCTAATTAGCTCAATTGGAGCATTTCTAGCATGTTTGGTTGAATTTGGAAATTTACATTTTTCACTTTTGTCAGACGTTTGTAATATTCTCACAATAAGCTAATTAGCTCAATTGGAGCATTTCTAGCACGTTTGGTTGAAATTGGAAATGTACATTTTTCACTTTTGTCAAACAATGGCAATATTCTCTCAATAAGCTAATTAGCTCAATTGGAGCATTTCTAGCATGTTTGGTTGATATTGGAAATTTACATTTTTCACTTTTGTCAGACGTTTGTAATATTCTCACAATAAGCTAATTAGCTCAAATGGAGCATTTCTAGCACGTTTGGTTGAAATTGGAAATTTACATTTTTCACTTTTGTCAGACAATTGCAATATTCTCTCAAAAAGCTAATTAGCTCAATTGGAGCATTTCTAGCATCTTCGGTTGAAATTGGAAATTTACATTTTTCAGTGTTGTCAGACGTTTGTAATATTCTCACAATAAGCTAATTAGCTCAATTGGAGCATTTCTAGCATGTTTGGTTGAAATTGGAAATTTACATTTTTCACTTTTGTCAGACAATTGCAATAATCTCACAGTAAGCTAATTAGCTCAATTGGAGCAATTCTAGCATGTTTGGTTGAAATTGGAAATTTACATTTTTCACTTTTGTCAGACAGTTGCAATATTCTCACAATAAGCTAATTAGCTCAATTGGAGCATTTCTAGCATGTTTGGTTGAAAATGGAAATTTACTTTTTTCACTTTTGTCAGACAATTGCAATATTCTCTCAATAAGCTAATTAGCTCATTTGGAGCATTTCTAGCATGTTTGGTTGAAATTAGAAATTTACATTTTTCAGTGTTGTCAGACGTTTGTAATATTCTCACAATAAGCTAATTAGCTCAATTGGAGCATTTTTAGCATTTTTGGTTGAAATTGGAAAATTACATTTTTCAGTTTTGTCAGACGTTTGTAAAATTCTTACAGTAGGCTTATTTGCGCAATTTGAGCATTTCTAGCATGTTTGGTTGAAATTGGAAATTTACTTTTTTCAGTTTTGTCCGACAATTGCAATATTCTCACAATAAGCTAATTAGCTCAATTGGAGCATTTCTAGCATGTTTGGTTGAAATTGGAAATTTACATTTTTCAGTGTTGTCAGACGTTTGTAATATTCTCACAATAAGCTAATTAGCTAAATTATAGCATTTCTAGCATGTTTGGTTGAAATTGCAAATTTACATTTTTCACTTCTGTCAGACAATTTCAATATTCTCACAATAAGCTAATTAGCTCAATTGGAGCATTTCTAGCAAGTTTGGTTGAAATTGGAAATTTACATTTTTCAATTTTGTTAGACGTTTGTAATATTCTCACAATAAGCTAATTAGCTCAATTGGAGCATTTCTAGCATGTTTGGTTGAAATTGGAAATTTACATTTTTCACTTTTGTCAGACAATTGCAATATTCTCACAATAAGCTAATTAGCTCAATTGGAGCATTTCTAGCATGTTTGGTTGAAATTGGAAATTTACATTTTTCACTATTGTCAGACAATTGCAATATTCTCACAATAAGCTAATTAGCTCAATTGGAGCATTTCTAGCATCTTCGGTTGAAATTGGAAATTTACATTTTTCAGTGTTGTCAGACGTTTGTAATATTCTCACAATAAGCTAATTAGCTCAATTGGAGCATTTCTAGCATGTTTGGTTGAAATTAGAAATTTACATTTTTCACTTTTGTCAGACAATTGCAATAATCTCACAGTAAGCTAATTAGCTCAATTGGAGCAATTCTAGCATGTTTGGTTAAAATTGCAAATTTAAATTTTTCACTTTTGTCAGACAATTGCAATATTTTCACAATAAGCTAATTAGCTCAATTGGAGCATTTCTAGCATGTTTGGTTGAAATTGGAAATTTACATTTTTCAATTTTGTTAGACGTTTGCAATATTCTCACAATAAGCTAGTTAGCTCAATTGGAGCATTTCTAGCATGTTTGGTTGAAATTGGAAATTTACATTTTTCACTTTTGTCAGACAATTGCAATATTCTCACAATAAGCTAATTAGCTCAATTGGAGCATTTCTAGCATGTTTGGTTGAAATTGGAAATTTACATTTTTCACTTTTGTCAGACGTTTGTAATATTCTCACAATAAGCTAATTAGCTCAATTGGAGCATTTCTAGCAAGTTTGGTTGAAAATAGAAATTTACATTTTTCACTTTTGTCAGACAATTGCAATAATCTCACAGTAAGCTGATTAGCTCAATTGGAGCAATTCTAGCATGTTTGGTTGAAATTGGAAATTTACATTTTCAATTTTGTTAGACGTTTGTAATATTCTTACAATAAGCTAATTAGCTCAATTGGAGCATTTCTCGCATGTTTGGTTGAAATTGGAAATTTACATTTTTCACTTTTGTCAGACAATTGCAATGTTCTCACAATAAGCTAATTAGCTCAATTGGAGCATTTCTAGCATGTTTGGTTGAAATTGGAAATTTACATTTTTCAGTGTTGTCAGACGTTTGTAATATTCTCACAATAAGGTAATTAGCTAAATTATAGCATTTCTAGCATGTTTGGTTGAAATTGCAAATTTACATTTTTCACTTCTGTCAGACAATTGCAATATTCTCACAATAAGCTAATTAGCTCAATTGGAGCATTTCTAGCATGTTTGGTTGAAATTGGAAATTTACATTTTTCAATTTTGTTAGACGTTTGTAATATTCTCACAATAAGCTAATTAGCTCAATTGGAGCATTTCTAGGATGTTTGGTTGAAATTGGAAATTTACATTTTTCACTTTTGTCAGACAATTGCAATATTCTCACAATAAGCTAATTAGCTCAATTGGAGCATTTCTAGCATGTTTGGTTGAAATTAGAAATTTACATTTTTCACTTTTGTCAGACGTTTGTAATATTCTCACAATAAGCTAATTAGCTCAATTGGAGCATTTCTAGCACGTTTGGTTGAAATCGGAAATGTACATTTTTCACTTTTGTCAAACAATTGCAATATTCTCTCAATAAGCTAATTAGCTCAATTGGAGCATTTCTAGCATGTTTGGTTGAAATTGGAAATTTACATTTTTCACTTTTGTCAGACAATTGCAATATTCTCTCAAAAAGCTAATTAGCTCAATTGGAGCATTTCTAGCATCTTCGGTTGAAATTGGAAATTTACATTTTTCAGTGTTGTCAGACGTTTGTAATATTCTCACAATAAGCTAATTAGCTCAATTGGAGCATTTCTAGCATGTTTGGTTGAAATTGGAAATTTACATTTTTCACTTTTGTCAGACAATTGCAATAATCTCACAGTAAGCTAATTAGCTCAATTGGAGCAATTCTAGCATGTTTGGTTGAAATTGGAAATTTACATTTTTCACTTTTGTCAGACAGTTGCAATATTCTCACAATAAGCTAATTAGCTCAATTGGAGCATTTCTAGCATGTTTGGTTGAAAATGGAAATTTACTTTTTTCACTTTTGTCAGACAATTGCAATATTCTCTCAATAAGCTAATTAGCTCATTTGGAGCATTTCTAGCATGTTTGGTTGAAATTAGAAATTTACATTTTTCAGTGTTGTCAGACGTTTGTAATATTCTCACAATAAGCTAATTAGCTCAATTGGAGCATTTTTAGCATTTTTGGTTGAAATTGGAAATTTACATTTTTCAGTTTTGTCAGACGTTTGTAAAATTCTTACAGTAGGCTTATTTGCGCAATTTGAGCATTTCTAGCATGTTTGGTTGAAATTGGAAATTTACTTTTTTCAGTTTTGTCCGACAATTGCAATATTCTCACAATAAGCTAATTAGCTCAATTGGAGCATTTCTAGCATGTTTGGTTGAAATTGGAAATTTACATTTTTCAGTGTTGTCAGACGTTTGTAATATTCTCACAATAAGCTAATTAGCTAAATTATAGCATTTCTAGCATGTTTGGTTGAAATTGCAAATTTCCATTTTTCACTTCTGTCAGACAATTTCAATATTCTCACAATAAGCTAATTAGCTCAATTGGAGCATTTCTAGCAAGTTTGGTTGAAATTGGAAATTTACATTTTTCAATTTTGTTAGACGTTTGTAATATTCTCACAATAAGCTAATTAGCTCAATTGGAGCATTTCTAGCATGTTTGGTTGAAATTGGAAATTTACATTTTTCACTTTTGTCAGACAATTGCAATATTCTCACAATAAGCTAATTAGCTCAATTGGAGCATTTCTAGCATGTTTGGTTGAAATTGGAAATTTACATTTTTCACTATTGTCAGACAATTGCAATATTCTCACAATAAGCTAATTAGCTCAATTGGAGCATTTCTAGCATCTTCGGTTGAAATTGGAAATTTACATTTTTCAGTGTTGTCAGACGTTTGTAATATTCTCACAATAAGCTAATTAGCTCAATTGGAGCATTTCTAGCATGTTTGGTTGAAATTAGAAATTTACATTTTTCACTTTTGTCAGACAATTGCAATAATCTCACAGTAAGCTAATTAGCTCAATTGGAGCAATTCTAGCATGTTTGGTTAAAATTGCAAATTTAAATTTTTCACTTTTGTCAGACAATTGCAATATTTTCACAATAAGCTAATTAGCTCAATTGGAGCATTTCTAGCATGTTTGGTTGAAATTGGAAATTTACATTTTTCAATTTTGTTAGACGTTTGCAATATTCTCACAATAAGCTAGTTAGCTCAATTGGAGCATTTCTAGCATGTTTGGTTGAAATTGGAAATTTACATTTTTCACTTTTGTCAGACAATTGCAATATTCTCACAATAAGCTAATTAGCTCAATTGGAGCATTTCTAGCATGTTTGGTTGAAATTGGAAATTTACATTTTTCACTTTTGTCAGACGTTTGTAATATTCTCACAATAAGCTAATTAGCTCAATTGGAGCATTTCTAGCAAGTTTGGTTGAAAATAGAAATTTACATTTTTCACTTTTGTCAGACAATTGCAATAATCTCACAGTAAGCTGATTAGCTCAATTGGAGCAATTCTAGCATGTTTGGTTGAAATTGGAAATTTACATTTTCAATTTTGTTAGACGTTTGTAATATTCTTACAATAAGCTAATTAGCTCAATTGGAGCATTTCTCGCATGTTTGGTTGAAATTGGAAATTTACATTTTTCACTTTTGTCAGACAATTGCAATGTTCTCACAATAAGCTAATTAGCTCAATTGGAGCATTTCTAGCATGTTTGGTTGAAATTGGAAATTTACATTTTTCAGTGTTGTCAGACGTTTGTAATATTCTCACAATAAGGTAATTAGCTAAATTATAGCATTTCTAGCATGTTTGGTTGAAATTGCAAATTTACATTTTTCACTTCTGTCAGACAATTGCAATATTCTCACAATAAGCTAATTAGCTCAATTGGAGCATTTCTAGCATGTTTGGTTGAAATTGGAAATTTACATTTTTCAATTTTGTTAGACGTTTGTAATATTCTCACAATAAGCTAATTAGCTCAATTGGAGCATTTCTAGGATGTTTGGTTGAAATTGGAAATTTACATTTTTCACTTTTGTCAGACAATTGCAATATTCTCACAATAAGCTAATTAGCTCAATTGGAGCATTTCTAGCATGTTTGGTTGAAATTAGAAATTTACATTTTTCACTTTTGTCAGACGTTTGTAATATTCTCACAATAAGCTAATTAGCTCAATTGGAGCATTTCTAGCACGTTTGGTTGAAATCGGAAATGTACATTTTTCACTTTTGTCAAACAATTGCAATATTCTCTCAATAAGCTAATTAGCTCAATTGGAGCATTTCTAGCATGTTTGGTTGAAATTGGAAATTTACATTTTTCACTTTTGTCAGACGTTTGTAATATTCTCACAATAAGCTAATTAGCTCAATTGGAGCATTTCTAGCACGTTTGGTTGAAATTGGAAATTTACATTTTTCACTTTTGTCAGACAATTGCAATATTCTCTCAAAAAGCTAATTAGCTCAATTGGAGCATTTCTAGCATCTTCGGTTGAAATTGGAAATTTACATTTTTCAGTGTTGTCAGACGTTTGTAATATTCTCACAATAAGCTAATTAGCTCAATTGGAGCATTTCTAGCATGTTTGGTTGAAATTGGAAATTTACATTTTTCACTTTTGTCAGACAATTGCAATAATCTCACAGTAAGCTAATTAGCTCAATTGGAGCAATTCTAGCATGTTTGGTTGAAATTGGAAATTTACATTTTTCACTTTTGTCAGACAGTTGCAATATTCTCACAATAAGCTAATTAGCTCAATTGGAGCATTTCTAGCATGTTTGGTTGAAATTGGAAATTTACATTTTTCAATTTTGTTAGACGTTTGTAATATTCTCACAATAAGCTAATTAGCTAAATTGGAGCATTTCTAGCATGTTTGGTTGAAATTGGAAATTTACATTTTTCACTTTTGTCAAACAATTGCAATATTCTCTCAATAAGCTAATTAGCTCAATTGGAGCATTTCTAGCATGTTTGGTTGAAATTGGAAATTTACATTTTTCACTTTTGTCAGACGTTTGTAATACTCTCACAGTAAGCTAATTAGCTCAATTGGAGCATTTCTAGCACGTTTGGTTGAAATTGGAAATTTACATTTTTCACTTTTGTCAGACGTTTGTAATATTCTCACAATAAGCTAATTAGCTCAATTGGAGCATTTCTAGCACGTTTGGTTGAAATTGGAAATTTACATTTTTCACTTTTGTCAGAAAATTGCAATATTCTCTCAATAAGCTAATTAGCTCAATTGGAGCATTTCTAGCATGTTTGGTTGAAATTGGAAATTTACATATTTCAGTTTTGTCAGATGTTTGTAACATTCTCACAATAAGCTAATTAGCTCAATTGGAGCATTTCTAGCACGTTTGGTTGAAATTGGAAATTTACATTTTTCACTTTTGTCAAACAATTGCAATATTCTCTCAATAAGCTAATTAGCTCAATTGGAGCATTTCTAGCATGTTTGGTTGAAATTGGAAATTTACATTTTCAGTTTTGTCAGACATTTGTAATATTCTCACAATAAGCTAATTAGCTAAATTGGAGCATTTCTAGCATGTTTGGTTGAAATTGCAAATTTACATTTTTCACTTCTGTCAGACAATTGCAATATTCTCACAATAAGCTAATTAGCTCAATTGGAGCATTTCTAGCATTTGGTTGAAATTGGAAATTTACATTTTTCACTGTTGTCAGACGTTTGTAATATTCTCACAATAAGCTAATTAGCTCAATTGGAGCATTTCTAGCATGTTTGGTTGAAATTGGAAATTTACATTTTTCACTTTTGTCAGACAATTGCAATAATCTCACAGTAAGCTAATTAGCTCATTTGGAGCATTTCTAGCATGTTTGGTTGAAATTAGAAATTTACATTTTTCAGTGTTGTCAGACGTTTGTAATATTCTCACAATAAGCTAATTAGCTCAATTGGAGCATTTCTAGCATTTTTGGTTGAAATTGGAAATTTACATTTTTCAGTTTTGTCAGACGTTTGTAAAATTTTTACAGTAGGCTTATGTGCGCAATTTGAGCATTTCTAGCATGTTTGGTTGAAATTGGAAATTTACTTTTTTCAGTTTTGTCAGACAATTGCAATATTCTCACAATAAGCTAATTAGCTCAATTGGAGCATTTCTAGCATGTTTGGTTGAAATTGGAAATTTACATTTTTCAGTGTTGTCAGACGTTTGTAATATTCTCACAATAAGCTAATTAGCTAAATTATAGCATTTCTAGCATGTTTGGTTGAAATTGCAAATTTACATTTTTCACTTCTGTCAGACAATTGCAATATTCTCACAATAAGCTAATTAGCTCAATTGGAGCATTTCTAGCATGTTTGGTTGAAATTGGAAATTTACATTTTTCAATTTTGTTAGACGTTTGTAATATTCTCACAATAAGCTAATTAGCTCAATTGGAGCATTTCTAGCATGTTTGGTTGAAATTGGAAATCTACATTTTTCAGTTTTGTCAGACATTTGTAATATTCTCACAATAAGCTAATTAGCTCAATTGGAGCATGTTTGGTTGAAATTGGAAATTTACATTTTTCACTTTTGTCAGACAATTGTAATATTCTCACAATAAGCTTATTAGCTCAATTGGAGCATTTCTAGCATGTTTGGTTAAAATTGGAAATTTACATTTTTCACTATTTTCAAACAATTGCAATATTCTCTCAATAAGCTAATTAGCTCAATTTGAGCATTTCTAGCATGTTTGGTTGAAATTGGAAATTTACATTTTTCACTTTTGTCAAACAATTGCAATATTCTCTCAATAAGCTAATTAGCTCAATTGGAGCATTTCTAGCATGTT
Source organism: Watersipora subatra (assembly GCF_963576615.1). Classification (NCBI taxonomy): domain Eukaryota; kingdom Metazoa; phylum Bryozoa; class Gymnolaemata; order Cheilostomatida; family Watersiporidae; genus Watersipora; species Watersipora subatra. Next base: position 280,195 of record NW_027045252.1, read on the forward strand.
TGGTTGAAATTGGAAATTTACATTTTTCACTTTTGTCAGACGTTTGTAATATTCTCACAATAAGCTAATTAGCTCAATTGGAGCATTTCTAGCACGTTTGGTTGAAATTGGAAATTTACATTTTTCACTTTTGTCAGACAATTGCAATATTCTCTCAAAAAGCTAATTAGCTCAATTGGAGCATTTCTAGCATCTTCGGTTGAAATTGGAAATTTACATTTTTCAGTGTTGTCAGACGTTTGTAATATTCTCACAATAAGCTAATTAGCTCAATTGGAGCATTTCTAGCATGTTTGGTTGAAATTGGAAATTTACATTTTTCACTTTTGTCAGACAATTGCAATAATCTCACAGTAAGCTAATTAGCTCAATTGGAGCAATTCTAGCATGTTTGGTTGAAATTGGAAATTTACATTTTTCACTTTTGTCAGACAGTTGCAATATTCTCACAATAAGCTAATTAGCTCAATTGGAGCATTTCTAGCATGTTTGGTTGAAATTGGAAATTTACATTTTTCAATTTTGTTAGACGTTTGTAATATTCTCACAATAAGCTAATTAGCTAAATTGGAGCATTTCTAGCATGTTTGGTTGAAATTGGAAATTTACATTTTTCACTTTTGTCAAACAATTGCAATATTCTCTCAATAAGCTAATTAGCTCAATTGGAGCATTTCTAGCATGTTTGGTTGAAATTGGAAATTTACATTTTTCACTTTTGTCAGACGTTTGTAATACTCTCACAGTAAGCTAATTAGCTCAATTGGAGCATTTCTAGCACGTTTGGTTGAAATTGGAAATTTACATTTTTCACTTTTGTCAGACGTTTGTAATATTCTCACAATAAGCTAATTAGCTCAATTGGAGCATTTCTAGCACGTTTGGTTTAAATTGGAAATTTACATTTTTCACTTTTGTCAGAAAATTGCAATATTCTCTCAATAAGCTAATTAGCTCAATTGGAGCATTTCTAGCATGTTTGGTTGAAATTGGAAATTTACATATTTCAGTTTTGTCAGATGTTTGTAACATTCTCACAATAAGCTAATTAGCTCAATTGGAGCATTTCTAGCACGTTTGGTTGAAATTGGAAATTTACATTTTTCACTTTTGTCAAACAATTGCAATATTCTCTCAATAAGCTAATTAGCTCAATTGGAGCATTTCTAGCATGTTTGGTTGAAATTGGAAATTTACATTTTCAGTTTTGTCAGACATTTGTAATATTCTCACAATAAGCTAATTAGCTAAATTGGAGCATTTCTAGCATGTTTGGTTGAAATTGCAAATTTACATTTTTCACTTCTGTCAGACAATTGCAATATTCTCACAATAAGCTAATTAGCTCAATTGGAGCATTTCTAGCATTTGGTTGAAATTGGAAATTTACATTTTTCACTGTTGTCAGACGTTTGTAATATTCTCACAATAAGCTAATTAGCTCAATTGGAGCATTTCTAGCATGTTTGGTTGAAATTGGAAATTTACATTTTTCACTTTTGTCAGACAATTGCAATAATCTCACAGTAAGCTAATTAGCTCATTTGGAGCATTTCTAGCATGTTTGGTTGAAATTAGAAATTTACATTTTTCAGTGTTGTCAGACGTTTGTAATATTCTCACAATAAGCTAATTAGCTCAATTGGAGCATTTCTAGCATTTTTGGTTGAAATTGGAAATTTACATTTTTCAGTTTTGTCAGACGTTTGTAAAATTTTTACAGTAGGCTTATTTGCGCAATTTGAGCATTTCTAGCATGTTTGGTTGAAATTGGAAATTTACTTTTTTCAGTTTTGTCAGACAATTGCAATATTCTCACAATAAGCTAATTAGCTCAATTGGAGCATTTCTAGCATGTTTGGTTGAAATTGGAAATTTACATTTTTCAGTGTTGTCAGACGTTTGTAATATTCTCACAATAAGCTAATTAGCTAAATTATAGCATTTCTAGCATGTTTGGTTGAAATTGCAAATTTACATTTTTCACTTCTGTCAGACAATTGCAATATTCTCACAATAAGCTAATTAGCTCAATTGGAGCATTTCTAGCATGTTTGGTTGAAATTGGAAATTTACATTTTTCAATTTTGTTAGACGTTTGTAATATTCTCACAATAAGCTAATTAGCTCAATTGGAGCATTTCTAGCATGTTTGGTTGAAATTGGAAATCTACATTTTTCAGTTTTGTCAGACATTTGTAATATTCTCACAATAAGCTAATTAGCTCAATTGGAGCATGTTTGGTTGAAATTGGAAATTTACATTTTTCACTTTTGTCAGACAATTGTAATATTCTCACAATAAGCTTATTAGCTCAATTGGAGCATTTCTAGCATGTTTGGTTAAAATTGGAAATTTACATTTTTCACTTTTGTCAGACGTTTGTAATATTCTCACAATAAGCTAATTAGCTCAATTGGAGCATTTCTAGCACGTTTGGTTGAAATTGGAAATTTACATTTTTCACTTTTGTCAAACAATTGCAATATTCTCTCAATAAGCTAATTAGCTCAATTGGAGCATTTCTAGCATGTTCGGTTGAAATTGGAATTTTACATTTTTCACTTTCGTCAGACGTTTGTAATATTCTCACAATAAGCTAATTAGCTCAATTGGAGCATCTCTAGCACGTTTGGTTGAAATTGGAAATTTACATTTTTCACTTTTGTCAAACAATTGCAATATTCTCACAATAAGCTAATTAGCTCAATTGGAGCATTTCTAGCATGTTTGGTTGAAATTGGAAATCTACATTTTTCAGTTTTGTCAGACGTTTGTAATATTCTCACAATAACCTAATTAGCTCAATTGGAGCATTTCTAGCATGTTTGGTTGAAATTGGAAATTTACATTTTTCAGTTTTGTCAGACGTTTGTAAAATTCTTACAGTAGGTTTATTTGCGCAATTTGAGCATTTCTAGCATGTTTGGTTGAAGTTGGAAATTTACATTTTTCACTTTTGTCAGACAATTGCAATATTCTCACAATAAGCTAATTAGCTCAATTGGAGCATTTCTAGCATGTTTGGTTGAAATTGGAAATTTACATTTTTCAGTGTTGTCAGACGTTTGTAATATTCTCACAATAAGCTAATTAGCTCAATTGGAGCATTTCTAGCATGTTTGGTTGAAATTGGAAATTTACATTTTTCACTTTTGTCAGACAATTGCAATATTCTCACAATAAGCTAATTAGCTCAATTGGAGCATTTCTAGCATGTTTGGTTGAAATTGGAAATTTACATTTTCACTTTTGTCAGACAATTGCAGTATTCTCTCAATAAGCTAATTAGCTCATTTGGAGCATTTCTAGCATGTTTGGTTGAAATTGGAAATTTACTTTTTTCACTTTTGTCAGACAATTGCAATATTCTCACAATAAGCTAATTAGCTCAATTGGAGCATTTCTAGCATGTTTGGTTGAAATTGGAAATTTACATTTTTCAGTGTTGTCAGACGTTTGTAATATTCTCACAATAAGCTAATTAGCTAAATTGGAGCATTTCTAGCATGTTTGGTTGAAATTGGAAATTTACATTTTTCACTTCTGTCAGACAATTGCAATATTCTCACAATAAGCTAATTAGCTCAATTGGAGCATTTCTAGCATGTTTGGTTGAAATTGGAAATTTACATTTTTCAATTTTGTTAGACGTTTGTAATATTCTCACAATAAGCTAATTAGCTCAATTGGAGCATTTCTAGCATGTTTGGTTGAAACTGGAAATTTACATTTTTCACTTTTGTCAGACAATTGCAATATTCTCACAATAAGCTAATTAGCTCAAATGGAGCATTTCTAGCATGTTTGGTTGAAATTGGAAATTTACATTTTTCACTTTTGTCAGACGTTTGTAATATTCTCACAATAAGCTAATTAGCTCAATTGGAGCATTTCTAGCACGTTTGGTTGAAATTGGAAATTTACATTTTTCACTTTTGTCAAACAATTGCAATATTCTCTAAATAAGCTAATTAGCTCAATTGGAGCATTTCTAGCATGTTTGGTTGAAATTGGAAATTTACATTTTTCACTTTTGTCAAACAATTGCAATATTCTCTCAATTAGCTAATTAGCTCAATTGGAGCATTTCTAGCATGTTTGGTTGAAATTGGAAATTTACATTTTTCACTTTTGTCAGACGTTTGTAATATTCTCACAATAAGCTAATTAGCTCAATTGGAGCATTTCTACCACGTTTGGTTGAAATTGGAAATTTAAATTTTTCACTTTTGTCAGACAATTGCAATATTCTCACAATAAGCTAATTAGCTCAATTGGAGCATTTCTGGCATCTTCGGTTGAAATTGGAAATTTACATTTTTCAGTGTTGTCAGACGTTTGTAATATTCTCACAATAAGCTAATTAGCTCAATTGGAGCATTTCTAGCATGTTTGGTTGAAATTGGAAATTTACATTTTTTACTTCTGTCAGACAATTGCAATATTCTCACAATAAGCTAATTAGCTCAATTGGAGCATTTCTAGCACGTTTGGTTGAAATTGGAAATTTACATTTTTCAGTTTTGTCAGACGTTTGTAAAATTCTTACAGTAGGCTTATTTGCGCCATTTGAGCATTTCTAGTATGTTTGGTTGAAATTAGAAATTTACATTTTTCAGTGTTGTCAGACGTTTGTAATATTCTCACAATAGGCTAATTAGCTAAATTGGAGCATTTCTAGCATGTTTGGTTGAAATTGCAAATTTACATTTTTCACTTCTGTCAGACAATTGCAATATTCTCACAATAAGCTAATTAGCTCAATTGGAGCATTTCTAGCATGTTTGGTTGAAATTGGAAATTTACATTTTTCGATTTTGTTAGACGTTTGTAATATTCTCACAATAAGCTAATTAGCTCAATTGGAGCATTTCTACCACGTTTGGTTGAAATTGGAAATTTAAATTTTCCACTTGTGTCAGACAATTGCAATATTCTCACAATAAGCTAATTAGCTCAATTGGAGCATTTCTAGCATCTTCGGTTGAAATTGGAAATTTACATTTTTCACTTTTGTCAGACAATTGCAATATTCTCTCAATAAGCTAATTAGCTCAATTGGAGCATTTCTAGCATGTTTGGTTGAAATTGGAAATTTACATTTTTTACTTCTGTCAGACAATTGCAATATTCTCACAATAAGCTAATTAGCTCAATTGGAGCATTTCTAGCACGTTTGGTTGAAATTGGAAATTTACATTTTTCAGTTTTGTCAGACGTTTGTAAAATTCTTACAGTAGGCTTATTTGCGCCATTTGAGCATTTCTAGTATGTTTGGTTGAAATTAGAAATTTACATTTTTCAGTGTTGTCAGACGTTTGTAATATTCTCACAATAGGCTAATTAGCTAAATTGGAGCATTTCTAGCATGTTTGGTTGAAATTGCAAATTTACATTTTTCACTTCTGTCAGACAATTGCAATATTCTCACAATAAGCTAATTAGCTCAATTGGAGCATTTCTAGCATGTTTGGTTGAAATTGGAAATTTACATTTTTCGATTTTGTTAGACGTTTGTAATATTCTCACAATAAGCTAATTAGCTCAATTGGAGCATTTCTAGCATGTTTGGTTGAAATTGGAAATTTACATTTTTCACTTTTGTCAGACAATTGCAATATTCTCACAATAAGCTAATTAGCTCAATTGGAGCATTTCTAGCATGTTTGGTTGAAATTGGAAATTTACATTTTTCACTTTTGTCAGACGTTTGTAATATTCTCACAATAAGCTAATTAGCTCAATTGGAGCATTTCTAGCACGTTTGGTTGAAATTGGAAATTTACATTTTTCACTTTTGTCAAACAATTGCAATATTCTCTCAATAAGCTAATTAGCTCAATTGGAGCATTTCCAGCATGTTCGAATGAAATTGGAAATTTACATTTTTCACTTTTGTCAGACGTTTGTAATATTCTCACAATAAGCTAATTAGCTCAATTGGAGCATTTCTAGCACGTTTGGTTGAAATTGGAAATTTACATTTTTCACTTTTGTCAGACAATTGCAATATTCTCTCAATAAGCTAATTAGCTCAATTGGAGCATTTCTAGCATGTTTGGTTGAAATTGGAAATTTACATTTTTCACTTTTGTCAGACAATTGCAATATTCTCACAATAAGCTAATTAGCTCAATTGGAGCATTTCTAGCATGTTTGGTTGAAATTGGAAATTTACATTTTTCACTTTTGTCAGACAATTGCAATATTCTCACAATAAGCTAATTAGCTCAATTGGAGCATTTCTAGCATGTTTGGTTGAAATTGGAAATTTACATTTTTCAGTGTTGTCAGACGTTTGTAATATTCTCACAATAAGCTAATTAGCTAAATTGGAGCATTTCTAGCATGTTTGGTTGAAACTGGAAATTTACATTTTTCACTTCTGTCAGACAATTGCAATATTCTCACAATAAGCTAATTAGCTCAATTGGAGCATTTCTAGCATGTTTGGTTGAAATTGGAAATTTACATTTTTCACTTTTGTCAGACGTTTGTAATATTCTCACAGTAGGCTTATTTGCGCCATTTGAGCATTTCTAGCATGTTTGGTTGAAATTGGAAATTTACATTTTTCACTTTTGTCAGACGTTTGTAATATTCTCACAATAAGCTAATTAGCTCAATTGGAGCATTTCTAGCACGTTTGGTTGAAATTGGAATTTTACATTTTTCACTTTTGTCAAACAATTGCAATATTCTCTCAATAAGCTAATTAGCTCAATTGGAGCATTTCTAGCATGTTTGGTTGAAATTGGAAATTTACATTTTTCACTTTTGTCAAACAATTGCAATATTCTCTCAATAAGCTAATTAGCTCAATTGGAGCATTTCTAGCATGTTTGGTTGAAATTGGAAATTTACATTTTTCACTTTTGTCAGACGTTTGTAATATTCTCACAATAAGCTAATTAGCTCAATTGGAGCATTTCTAGCACGTTTGGTTGAAATTGGAAATTTAAATTTTTCACTTTTGTCAGACAATTGCAATATTCTCACAATAAGCTAATTAGCTCAATTGGAGCATTTCTAGCATCTTCGGTTGAAATTGGAAATTTACATTTTTCAGTGTTGTCAGACGTTTGTAATATTCTCACAATAAGCTAATTAGCTCAATTGGAGCATTTCTAGCATGTTTGGTTGAAATTGGAAATTTACATTTTTCACTTTTGTCAGACAATTGCAATATTCTCTCAATAAGCTAATTAGCTCATTTGGAGCATTTCTAGCATGTTTGGTTGAAATTAGAAATTTAAATTTTTCAGTGTTGTCAGACGTTTGTAATATTCTCACAATAAGCTAATTAGCTCAATTGGAGCATTTTTAGCATGTTTGGTTGAAATTGGAAATTTACATTTTTCAGTTTTGTCAGACGTTTGTAAAATTCTTACAGTAGGCTTATTTGCGCCATTTGAGCATTTCTAGCATGTTTGGTTGAAATTAGAAATTTACATTTTTCAGTGTTGTCAGACGTTTGTAATATTCTCACAATAGGCTAATTAGCTAAATTGGAGCATTTCTAGCATGTTTGGTTGAAATTGCAAATTTACATTTTTCACTTCTGTCAGACAATTGCAATATTCTCACAATAAGCTAATTAGCTCAATTGGAGCATTTCTAGCATGTTTGGTTGAAATTGGAAATTTACATTTTTCGATTTTGTTAGACGTTTGTAATATTCTCACAATAAGCTAATTAGCTCAATTGGAGCATTTCTAGCATGTTTGGTTGAAATTGGAAATTTACATTTTTCACTTTTGTCAGACAATTGCAATATTCTCACAATAAGCTAATTAGCTCAATTGGAGCATTTCTAGCATGTTTGGTTGAAATTGGAAATTTACATTTTTCACTTTTGTCAGACGTTTGTAATATTCTCACAATAAGCTAATTAGCTCAATTGGAGCATTTCTAGCACGTTTGGTTGAAATTGGAAATTTACATTTTTCACTTTTGTCAAACAATTGCAATATTCTCTCAATAAGCTAATTAGCTCAATTGGAGCATTTCCAGCATGTTCGGTTGAAATTGGAAATTTACATTTTTCACTTTTGTCAGACGTTTGTAATATTCTCACAATAAGCTAATTAGCTCAATTGGAGCATTTCTAGCACGTTTGGTTGAAATTGGAAATTTACATTTTTCACTTGTGTCAGACAATTGCAATATTCTCTCAATAAGCTAATTAGCTCAATTGGAGCATTTCTAGCATGTTTGGTTGAAATTGGAAATTTACATTTTTCACTTTTGTCAGACAATTGCAATATTCTCACAATAAGCTAATTAGCTCAATTGGAGCATTTCTAGCATGTTTGGTTGAAATTGGAAATTTACATTTTTCACTTTTGTCAGACAATTGCAATATTCTCACAATAAGCTAATTAGCTCAATTGGAGCATTTCTAGCATGTTTGGTTGAAATTGGAAATTTACATTTTTCAGTGTTGTCAGACGTTTGTAATATTCTCACAATAAGCTAATTAGCTCAATTGGAGCATTTTTAGCATGTTTGGTTGAAATTGGAAATTTACATTTTTCACTTTTGTCAAACAATTGCAATATTCTCTCAATAAGCTAATTAGCTCAATTGGAGCATTTCTAGCATGTTTGGTTGAAATTGGAAATTTACATTTTTCAGTTTTGTCAGACGTTTGTAAAATTCTTACAGTAGGCTTATTTGCGCAATTTGAGCATTTCTAGCATGTTTGGTTGAAGTTGGAAATTTACATTTTTCACTTTTGTCAGACAATTGCAATATTCTCACAATAAGCTAATTAGCTCAATTGGAGCATTTCTAGCATGTTTGGTTGAAATTGGAAATTTACATTTTTCAGTGTTGTCAGACGTTTGTAATATTCTCACAATAAGCTAATTAGCTCAATTGGAGCATTTTTAGCATGTTTGGTTGAAATTGGAAATTTACATTTTTCAGTTTGGTCAGACGTTTGTATTATTCTCACAATAAGCTAATTAGCTCAATTGGAGCATTTCTAGCATGTTTGGTTGAAATTGGAAGTTTACTTTTTTCACTTTTGTCAGACAATTGCAATATTCTCACAATAAGCTAATTAGCTCAATTGGAGCATTTCTAGCATGTTTGGTTGAAATTGGAAATTTACATTTTTCAGTGTTGTCAGACGTTTGTAATATTCTCACAATAAGCTAATTAGCTAAATTGGAGCATTTCTAGCATGTTTGGTTGAAATTGCAAATTTACATTTTTCACTTCTGTCAGACGTTTGTAATATTCTCACAATAAGCTAATTAGCTCAATTGGAGCATTTCTAGCATGTTTGGTTGAAACTGGAAATTTACATTTTTCACTTTTGTCAGACAATTGCAATATTCTCACAATAAGCTAATTAGCTCAATTGGAGCATTTCTAGCATGTTTGGTTGAAATTGGAAATTTACATTTTTCACTTTTGTCAGACGTTTGTAATATTCTCACAATAAGCTAATTAGCTCAATTGGAGCATTTCTAGCACGTTTGGTTGAAATTGGAAATTTACATTTTTCACTTTTGTCAAACAATTGCAATATTCTCTCAATAAGCTAATTAGCTAAATTGGAGCATTTCTAGCATGTTTGGTTGAAATTGCAAATTTACATTTTTCACTTCTGTCAGACGTTTGTAATATTCTCACAATAAGCTAATTAGCTCAATTGGAGCATTTCTAGCATGTTTGGTTGAAACTGGAAATTTACATTTTTCACTTTTGTCAGACAATTGCAATATTCTCACAATAAGCTAATTAGCTCAATTGGAGCATTTCTAGCATCTTCGGTTGAAATTGGAAATTTACATTTTTCAGTGTTGTCAGACGTTTGTAATATTCTCACAATAAGCTAATTAGCTCAATTGGAGCATTTCTAGCATGGTTGGTTGAAATTGGAAATTTACATTTTTCACTTTTGTCAGACAATTGCAATATTCTCTCAATAAGCTAATTAGCTCATTTGGAGCATTTCTAGCATGTTTGGTTGAAATTAGAAATTTAAATTTTTCAGTGTTGTCAGACGTTTGTAATATTCTCACAATAAGCTAATTAGCTCAATTGGAGCATTTTTAGCATGTTTGGTTGAAATTGGAAATTTACATTTTTCAGTTTTGTCAGACGTTTGTAAAATTCTTACAGTAGGCTTATTTGCGCCATTTGAGCATTTCTAGCATGTTTGGTTGAAATTGGAAATTTACTTTTTTCACTTTTGTAAGACAATTGCAATATTCTCACAATAAGCTAATTAGCTGAATTGGAGCATTTCTAGCATGTTTGGTTGAAATTGGAAATTTACATTTTTCAGTGTTGTCAGACGTTTGTAATATTCTCACAATAGGCTAATTAGCTAAATTGGAGCATTTCTAGCATGTTTGGTTGAAATTGCAATTTTACATTTTTCACTTCTGTCAGACAATTGCAATATTCTCACAATAAGCTAATTAGCTCAATTGGAGCATTTCTAGCATGTTTGGTTGAAATTGGAAATTTACGTTTTTCGATTTTGTTAGACGTTTGTAATATTCTCACAATAAGCTAATTAGCTCAATTGGAGCATTTCTAGCATGTTTGGTTGAAATTGGAAATTTACATTTTTCACTTTTGTCAGACAATTGCAATATTCTCACAATAAGCTAATTAGCTCAATTGGAGCATTTCTAGCATGTTTGGTTGAAATTGGAAATTTACATTTTTCACTTTTGTCAGACGTTTGTAATATTCTCACAATAAGCTAATTAGCTCAATTGGAGCATTTCTAGCACGTTTGGTTGAAATTGGAAATTTACATTTTTCACTTTTGTCAAACAATTGCAATATTCTCTCAATAAGCTAATTAGCTCAATTGGAGCATTTCTAGCATGTTCGGTTGAAATTGGAAATTTACATTTTTCACTTTTGTCAGACGTTTGTAATATTCTCACAATAAGCTAATTAGCTCAATTGGAGCATTTCTAGCACGTTTGGTTGAAATTGGAAATTTACATTTTTCACTTTTGTCAGACAATTGCAATATTCTCTCAATAAGCTAATTAGCTCAATTGGAGCATTTCTAGCATGTTTGGTTGAAATTGGAAATTTACATTTTTCACTTTTGTCAGACAATTGCAATATTCTCACAATAAGCTAATTAGCTCAATTGGAGCATTTCTAGCATGTTTGGTTGAAATTGGAAATTTACATTTTTCACTTTTGTCAGACAATTGCAATATTCTCACAATAAGCTAATTAGCTCAATTGGAGCATTTCTAGCATGTTTGGTTGAAATTGGAAATTTACATTTTTCACTTTTGTCAGACAATTGCAATATTCTCACAATAAGCTAATTAGCTCAATTGGAGCTTTTCTAGCATGTTTGGTTGAAATTGGAAATTTACATTTTTCAGTGTTGTCAGACGTTTGTAATATTCTCACAATAAGCTAATTAGCTCAATTGGAGCATTTCTAGCATGTTTGGTTGAAATTGGAAATTTACATTTTTCACTTCTGTCAGACAATTGCAATATTCTCACAATAAGCTAATTAGCTCAATTGGAGCATTTCTAGCATGTTTGGTTGAAATTGGAAATTTACATTTTTCACTTTTGTCAGACAATTGCAATATTCTCTCAATAAGCTAATTAGCTCATTTGGAGCATTTCTAGCATGTTTGGTTGAAATTAGAAATTTACATTTTTCAGTGTTGTCAGACGTTTGTAATATTCTCACAATAAGCTAATTAGCTCAATTGGAGCATTTTTAGCATGTTTGGTTGAAATTGGAAATTTACATTTTTCAGTTTTGTCAGACGTTTGTAATAATCTCACAATAAGCTAATTAGCTCAATTGGAGCATTTCTAGCATGTTTGGTTGAAATTGGAAATTTACATTTTTCAGTGTTGTCAGACGTTTGTAATATTCTCACAATAAGCTAATTAGCTAAATTGGAGCATTTCTAGCATGTTTGGTTGAAATTGGAAATTTACATTTTTCTGTTTTGTCAGACGTTTGTAAAATTCTTACAGTAGGCTTATTTGCGCAATTTGAGCATTTCTAGCATGTTTGATTGAAATTGGAAATTTACATTTTTCAGTGTTGTCAGACGTTTGTAATATTCTCACAATAAGCTAATTAGCTCAATTGGAGCATTTCTAGCATGTTTGGTTGAAATTGGAAATTTACTTTTTTCACTTTTGTCAGACAATTGCAATATTCTCACAATAAGCTAATTAGCTCAATTGGAGCATTTCTAGCATGTTTGGTTGAAATTGGAAATTTACATTTTTCACTTTTGTCAGACAATTGCAATATTCTCTCAATAAGCTAATTAGCTCAATTGGAGCATTTCTAGCATGTTTGGTTGAAATTGGAAATTTACATTTTTCAGTGTTGTCAGACGTTTGTAATATTCTCACAATAAGCTAATTAGCTAAATTGGAGCATTTCTAGCATGTTTGGTTGAAATTGCAAATTTACATTTTTCACTTCTGTCAGACGTTTGTAATATTCTCACAATAAGCTAATTAGCTCAATTGGAGCATTTCTAGCATCTTCGGTTGAAATTGGAAATTTACATTTTTCAGTGTTGTCAGACGTTTGTAATATTCTCACAATAAGCTAATTAGCTCAATTGGAGCATTTCTAGCATGTTTGGTTGAAATTGGAAATTTACATTTTTCACTTTTGTCAGACAATTGCAATATTCTCTCAATAAGCTAATTAGCTCAATTGGAGTATTTCTAGCATGTTTGGTTGAAATTGGAAATTTACATTTTTCACTTCTGTCAGACAATTGCAATATTCTCACAATAAGCTAATTAGCTCAATTGGAGCATTTCTAGCACGTTTGGTTGAAATTGGAAATTTACATTTTTCACTTTTGTCAAACAATCGCAATATTCTCACAATAAGCTAATTAGCTCAATTGGAGCATTTCTAGCATGTTTGGTTGAAATTGGAAATTTACATTTTTCAGTGTTGTCAGACGTTTGTAATATTCTCACAATAAGCTAATTAGCTCAATTGGAGCATTTCTAGCATGTTTGGTTGAAATTGGAAATTTACATTTTTCAGTGTAGTCAGACGTTTGTAATATTCTCACAATAAGCTAATTAGCTCAATTGGAGCATTTTTAGCATGTTTGGTTGAAATTGGAAATTTACATTTTTCACTTTTGTCAAACAATTGCAATATTCTCTCAATAAGCTAATTAGCTCAATTGGAGCATTTCTAGCATGTTTGGTTGAAATTGGAAATTTACATTTTTCAGTTTTGTCAGACGTTTGTAAAATTCTTACAGTAGGCTTATTTGCGCAATTTGAGCATTTCTAGCATGTTTGGTTGAAGTTGGAAATTTACATTTTTCACTTTTGTCAGACAATTGCAATATTCTCACAATAAGCTAATTAGCTCAATTGGAGCATTTCTAGCATGTTTGGTTGAAATTGGAAATTTACATTTTTCAGTGTTGTCAGACGTTTGTAATATTCTCACAATAAGCTAATTAGCTCAATTGGAGCATTTTTAGCATGTTTGGTTGAAATTGGAAATTTACATTTTTCAGTTTGGTCAGACGTTTGTAATATTCTCACAATAAGCTAATTAGCTCAATTGGAGCATTTCTAGCATGTTTGGTTGAAATTGGAAATTTACTTTTTTCACTTTTGTCAGACAATTGCAATATTCTCACAATAAGCTAATTAGCTCAATTGGAGCATTTCTAGCATGTTTGGTTGAAATTGGAAATTTACATTTTTCAGTGTTGTCAGACGTTTGTAATATTCTCACAATAAGCTAATTAGCTATATTGGAGCATTTCTAGCATGTTTGGTTGAAATTGCAAATTTACATTTTTCACTTCTGTCAGACGTTTGTAATATTCTCACAATAAGCTAATTAGCTCAATTGGAGCATTTCTAGCATGTTTGGTTGAAACTGGAAATTTACATTTTTCACTTCTGTCAGACAATTGCAATATTCTCACAATAAGCTAATTAGCTCAATTGGAGCATTTCTAGCATGTTTGGTTGAAATTGGAAATTTACATTTTTCACTTTTGTCAGACGTTTGTAATATTCTCACAATAAGCTAATTAGCTCAATTGGAGCATTTCTAGCACGTTTGGTTGAAATTGCAAATTTACATTTTTCACTTCTGTCAGACGTTTGTAATATTCTCACAATAAGCTAATTAGCTCAATTGGAGCATTTCTAGCATCTTCGGTTGAAATTGGAAATTTACATTTTTCAGTGTTGTCAGACGTTTGTAATATTCTCACAATAAGCTAATTAGCTCAATTGGAGCATTTCTAGCATGTTTGGTTGAAATTGGAATTTTACATTTTTCACTTTTGTCAAACAATTGCAATATTCTCTCAATAAGCTCATTAGCTCAATTGGAGCATTTCTAGCATGTTTGGTTGAAATTGGAAATTTACATTTTTCACTTTTGTCAAACAATTGCAATATTCTCTCAATAAGCTAATTAGCTCAATTGGAGCATTTCTAGCATGTTTGGTTGAAATTGGAAATTTACATTTTTCACTTTTGTCAGACGTTTGTAATATTCTCACAATAAGCTAATTAGCTCAATTGGAGCATTTCTAGCACGTTTGGTTGAAATTGGAAATTTAAATTTTTCACTTTTGTCAGACAATTGCAATATTCTCACAATAAGCTAATTAGCTCAATTGGAGCATTTCTAGCATCTTCGGTTGAAATTGGAAATTTACATTTTTCAGTGTTGTCAGACGTTTGTAATATTCTCACAATAAGCTAATTAGCTCAATTGGAGCATTTCTAGCATGTTCGGTTGAAATTGGAATTTTACATTTTTCACTGTTGTCAGACGTTTGTAATATTCTCACAATAAGCTAATTAGCTCAATTGGAGCATTTCTAGCACGTTTGGTTGAAATTGGAAATTTACATTTTTCACTTTTGTCAGACAATTGCAATATTCTCTCAATAAGCTTATTAGCTCAATTGGAGCATTTCTAGCATGTTTGGTTGAAATTGGAAATTTACATTTTTCAGTGTTGTCAGACGTTTGTAATATTCTCACAATAAGCTAATTAGCTCAATTGGAGCATTTCTAGCATGTTTGGTTGAAATTGGAAATTTACATTTTTCAGTGTTGTCAGACGTTTGTAATATTCTCACAATAAGCTAATTAGCTCAATTGGAGCATTTTTAGCATGTTTGGTTGAAATTGGAAATTTACATTTTTCACTTTTGTCAAACAATTGCAATATTCTCTCAATAAGCTAATTAGCTCAATTGGAGCATTTCTAGCATGTTTGGTTGAAATTGGAAATTTACATTTTTCAGTTTTGTCAGACGTTTGTAAAATTCTTACAGTAGGCTTATTTGCGCAATTTGAGCATTTCTAGCATGTTTGGTTGAAGTTGGAAATTTACATTTTTCACTTTTGTCAGACAATTGCAATATTCTCACAATAAGCTAATTAGCTCAATTGGAGCATTTCTAGCATGTTTGGTTGAAATTGGAAATTTACATTTTTCAGTGTTGTCAGACGTTTGTAATATTCTCACAATAAGCTAATTAGCTCAATTGGAGCATTTTAAGCATGTTTGGTTGAAATTGGAAATTTACATTTTTCAGTTTGGTCAGACGTTTGTAATATTCTCACAATAAGCTAATTAGCTCAATTGGAGCATTTCTAGCATGTTTGGTTGAAATTGGAAATTTACTTTTTTCACTTTTGTCAGACAATTGCAATATTCTCACAATAAGCTAATTAGCTCAATTGGAGCATTTCTAGCATGTTTGGTTGAAATTGGAAATTTACATTTTTCAGTGTTGTCAGACGTTTGTAATATTCTCACAATAAGCTAATTAGCTAAATTGGAGCATTTCTAGCATGTTTGGTTGAAATTGCAAATTTACATTTTTCACTTCTGTCAGACGTTTGTAATATTCTCACAATAAGCTAATTAGCTCAATTGGAGCATTTCTAGCATCTTCGGTTGAAATTGGAAATTTACATTTTTCAGTGTTGTCAGACGTTTGTAATATTCTCACAATAAGCTAATTAGCTCAATTGGAGCATTTCTAGCATGTTTGGTTGAAATTGGAAATTTACATTTTTCAGTGTTGTCAGACGTTTGTAATATTCTCACAATAAGCTAATTAGCTCAATTGGAGCATTTCTAGCATGTTTGGTTGAAATTGGAAATTTACATTTTTCACTTTTGTCAGACAATTGCAATATTCTCTCAATAAGCTAATTAGCTCAATTGGAGCATTTCTAGCATGTTCGGTTGAAATTGGAATTTTACATTTTTCACTTTTGTCAGACGTTTGTAATATTCTCACAATAAGCTCATTAGCTCAATTGGAGCATTTCTAGCACGTTTGGTTGAAATTGGAAATTTACATTTTTCACTTTTGTCAGACAATTGCAATATTCTCTCAATAAGCTAATTAGCTCAATTGGAGCATTTCTAGCATGTTTGGTTGAAATTGGAAATTTACATTTTTCAGTGTTGTCAGACGTTTGTAATATTCTCACAATAAGCTAATTAGCTCAATTGGAGCATTTCTAGCATGTTTGGTTGAAATTGGAAATTTACATTTTTCAGTGTTGTCAGACGTTTGTAATATTCTCACAATAAGCTAATTAGCTCAATTGGAGCATTTTTAGCATGTTTGGTTGAAATTGGAAATTTACATTTTTCACTTTTGTCAAACAATTGCAATATTCTCTCAATAAGCTAATTAGCTCAATTGGAGCATTTCTAGCATGTTTGGTTGAAATTGGAAATTTACATTTTTCAGTTTTGTCAGACGTTTGTAAAATTCTTACAGTAGGCTTATTTGCGCAATTTGAGCATTTTTAGCATGTTTGGTTGAAATTGGAAATTTACATTTTTCAGTTTGGTCAGACGTTTGTAAAATTCTTACAGTAGGCTTATTTGCGCAATTTGAGCATTTCTAGCATGTTTGGTTGAAGTTGGAAATTTACATTTTTCAGTGTTGTCAGACGTTTGTAATATTCTCACAATAAGCTAATTAGCTCAATTGGAGCATTTCTAGCATGTTTGGTTGAAATTGGAAATTTACATTTTTCACTTTTGTCAGACAATTGCAATAATCTCACAGTAAGCTAATTAGCTCAATTGGAGCAATTCTAGCATGTTTGGTTGAAATTGGAAATTTACTTTTTTCACTTTTGTCAGACAATTGCAATATTCTCACAATAAGCTAATTAGCTCAATTGGAGCATTTCTAGCATGTTTGGTTGAAATTGGAAATTTACATTTTTCAGTGTTGTCAGACGTTTGTAATATTCTCACAATAAGCTAATTAGCTCAATTGGAGCATTTCTAGCATGTTTGGTTGAAATTGGAAATTTACATTTTTCACTTTTGTCAGACAATTGCAATATTCTCTCAATAAGCTAATTAGCTCAATTGGAGCATTTCTAGCATGTTTGGTTGAAATTGGAAATTTACATTTTTCAGTGTTGTCAGACGTTTGTAATATTCTCACAATAAGCTAATTAGCTAAATTGGAGCATTTCTAGCATGTTTGGTTGAAATTGCAAATTTACATTTTTCACTTCTGTCAGACGTTTGTAATATTCTCACAATAAGCTAATTAGCTCAATTGGAGCATTTCTAGCATCTTCGGTTGAAATTGGAAATTTACATTTTTCAGTGTTGTCAGACGTTTGTAATATTCTCACAATAAGCTAATTAGCTCAATTGGAGCATTTCTAGCATGTTTGGTTGAAATTGGAAATTTACATTTTTCACTTCTGTCAGACAATTGCAATATTCTCACAATAAGCTAATTAGCTCAATTGGAGCATTTCTAGCACGTTTGGTTGAAATTGGAAATTTACATTTTTCACTTTTGTCAAACAATTGCAATATTCTCACAATAAGCTAATTAGCTCAATTGGAGCATTTCTAGCATGTTCGGTTGAAATTGGAATTTTACATTTTTCACTTTTGTCAGACGTTTGTAATATTCTCACAATAAGCTAATTAGCTCAATTGGAGCATTTCTAGCACGTTTGGTTGAAATTGGAAATTTACATTTTTCACTTTTGTCAGACAATTGCAATATTCTCTCAATAAGCTAATTAGCTCAATTGGAGCATTTCTAGCATGTTTGGTTGAAATTGGAAATTTACATTTTTCAGTGTTGTCAGACATTTGTAATATTCTCACAATAAGCTAATTAGCTCAATTGGAGCATTTCTAGCATGTTTGGTTGAAATTGGAAATTTACATTTTTCAGTGTTGTCAGACGTTTGTAATATTCTCACAATAAGCTAATTAGCTCAATTGGAGCATTTTTAGCATGTTTGGATGAAATTGGAAATTTACATTTTTCACTTTTGTCAAACAATTGCAATATTCTCTCAATAAGCTAATTAGCTCAATTGGAGCATTTCTAGCATGTTTGGTTGAAATTGGAAATTTACATTTTTCAGTTTTGTCAGACGTTTGTAAAATTCTTACAGTAGGCTTATTTGCGCAATTTGAGCATTTCTAGCATGTTTGGTTGAAGTTGGAAATTTACATTTTTCACTTTTGTCAGACAATTGCAATATTCTCACAATAAGCTAATTAGCTCAATTGGAGCATTTCTAGCATGTTTGGTTGAAATTGGAAATTTACATTTTTCAGTGTTGTCAGACGTTTGTAATATTCTCACAATAAGCTAATTAGCTCAATTGGAGCATTTTTAGCATGTTTGGTTGAAATTGGAAATTTACATTTTTCAGTTTGGTCAGACGTTTGTAATATTCTCACAATAAGCTAATTAGCTCAATTGGAGCATTTCTAGCATGTTTGGTTGAAATTGGAAATTTACTTTTTTCACTTTTGTCAGACAATTGCAATATTCTCACAATAAGCTAATTAGCTCAATTGGAGCATTTCTAGCATGTTTGGTTGAAATTGGAAATTTACATTTTTCAGTGTTGTCAGACGTTTGTAATATTCTCACAATAAGCTAATTAGCTATATTGGAGCATTTCTAGCATGTTTGGTTGAAATTGCAAATTTACATTTTTCAATTCTGTCAGACAATTGTAATATTCTCACAATAAGCTAATTAGCTCAATTGGAGCATTTCTAGCATGTTTGGTTGAAACTGGAAATTTACATTTTTCACTTCTGTCAGACAATTGCAATATTCTCACAATAAGCTAATTAGCTCAATTGGAGCATTTCTAGCATGTTTGGTTGAAATTGGAAATTTACATTTTTCACTTTTGTCAGACGTTTGTAATATTCTCACAATAAGCTAATTAGCTCAATTGGAGCATTTCTAGCACGTTTGGTTGAAATTGCAAATTTACATTTTTCACTTCTGTCAGACGTTTGTAATATTCTCACAATAAGCTAATTAGCTCAATTGGAGCATTTCTAGCATCTTCGGTTGAAATTGGAAATTTACATTTTTCAGTGTTGTCAGACGTTTGTAATATTCTCACAATAAGCTAATTAGCTCAATTGGAGCATTTCTAGCATGTTTGGTTGAAATTGGAATTTTACATTTTTCACTTTTGTCAAACAATTGCAATATTCTCTCAATAAGCTAATTAGCTCAATTGGAGCATTTCTAGCATGTTTGGTTGAAATTGGAAATTTACATTTTTCACTTTTGTCAAACAATTGCAATATTCTCTCAATAAGCTAATTAGCTCAATTGGAGCATTTCTAGCATGTTTGGTTGAAATTGGAAATTTACATTTTTCACTTTTGTCAGACAATTGCAATATTCTCTCAATAAGCTAATTAGCTCAATTGGAGCATTTCTAGCATGTTTGGTTGAAATTGGAAATTTACATTTTTCAGTGTTGTCAGACGTTTGTAATATTCTCACAATAAGCTAATTAGCTAAATTGGAGCATTTCTAGCATGTTTGGTTGAAATTGCAAATTTACATTTTTCACTTCTGTCAGACGTTTGTAATATTCTCACAATAAGCTAATTAGCTCAATTGGAGCATTTCTAGCATCTTCGGTTGAAATTGGAAATTTACATTTTTCAGTGTTGTCAGACGTTTGTAATATTCTCACAATAAGCTAATTAGCTCAATTGGAGCATTTCTAGCATGTTTGGTTGAAATTGGAAATTTACATTTTTCACTTTTGTCAGACAATTGCAATATTCTCTCAATAAGCTAATTAGCTCAATTGGAGTATTTCTAGCATGTTTGGTTGAAATTGGAAATTTACATTTTTCACTTCTGTCAGACAATTGCAATATTCTCACAATAAGCTAATTAGCTCAATTGGAGCATTTCTAGCACGTTTGGTTGAAATTGGAAATTTACATTTTTCACTTTTGTCAAACAATTGCAATATTCTCACAATAAGCTAATTAGCTCAATTGGAGCATTTCTAGCATGTTTGGTTGAAATTGGAAATTTACATTTTTCAGTGTTGTCAGACGTTTGTAATATTCTCACAATAAGCTAATTAGCTCAATTGGAGCATTTCTAGCATGTTTGGTTGAAATTGGAAATTTACATTTTTCAGTGTAGTCAGACGTTTGTAATATTCTCACAATAAGCTAATTAGCTCAATTGGAGCATTTTTAGCATGTTTGGTTGAAATTGGAAATTTACATTTTTCACTTTTGTCAAACAATTGCAATATTCTCTCAATAAGCTAATTAGCTCAATTGGAGCATTTCTAGCATGTTTGGTTGAAATTGGAAATTTACATTTTTCAGTTTTGTCAGACGTTTGTAAAATTCTTACAGTAGGCTTATTTGCGCAATTTGAGCATTTCTAGCATGTTTGGTTGAAGTTGGAAATTTACATTTTTCACTTTTGTCAGACAATTGCAATATTCTCACAATAAGCTAATTAGCTCAATTGGAGCATTTCTAGCATGTTTGGTTGAAATTGGAAATTTACATTTTTCAGTGTTGTCAGACGTTTGTAATATTCTCACAATAAGCTAATTAGCTCAATTGG
The DNA here is from genome assembly GCF_963576615.1 of Watersipora subatra. Classification (NCBI taxonomy): domain Eukaryota; kingdom Metazoa; phylum Bryozoa; class Gymnolaemata; order Cheilostomatida; family Watersiporidae; genus Watersipora; species Watersipora subatra. The sequence goes on from NW_027045252.1 coordinate 301,137, forward strand.
AGCATTTTTAGCATGTTTGGTTGAAATTGGAAATTTACATTTTTCAGTTTGGTCAGACGTTTGTAATATTCTCACAATAAGCTAATTAGCTCAATTGGAGCATTTCTAGCATGTTTGGTTGAAATTGGAAATTTACTTTTTTCACTTTTGTCAGACAATTGCAATATTCTCACAATAAGCTAATTAGCTCAATTGGAGCATTTCTAGCATGTTTGGTTGAAATTGGAAATTTACATTTTTCAGTGTTGTCAGACGTTTGTAATATTCTCACAATAAGCTAATTAGCTATATTGGAGCATTTCTAGCATGTTTGGTTGAAATTGCAAATTTACATTTTTCACTTCTGTCAGACGTTTGTAATATTCTCACAATAAGCTAATTAGCTCAATTGGAGCATTTCTAGCATGTTTGGTTGAAACTGGAAATTTACATTTTTCACTTCTGTCAGACAATTGCAATATTCTCACAATAAGCTAATTAGCTCAATTGGAGCATTTCTAGCATGTTTGGTTGAAATTGGAAATTTACATTTTTCACTTTTGTCAGACGTTTGTAATATTCTCACAATAAGCTAATTAGCTCAATTGGAGCATTTCTAGCACGTTTGGTTGAAATTGCAAATTTACATTTTTCACTTCTGTCAGACGTTTGTAATATTCTCACAATAAGCTAATTAGCTCAATTGGAGCATTTCTAGCATCTTCGGTTGAAATTGGAAATTTACATTTTTCAGTGTTGTCAGACGTTTGTAATATTCTCACAATAAGCTAATTAGCTCAATTGGAGCATTTCTAGCATGTTTGGTTGAAATTGGAATTTTACATTTTTCACTTTTGTCAAACAATTGCAATATTCTCTCAATAAGCTCATTAGCTCAATTGGAGCATTTCTAGCATGTTTGGTTGAAATTGGAAATTTACATTTTTCACTTTTGTCAAACAATTGCAATATTCTCTCAATAAGCTAATTAGCTCAATTGGAGCATTTCTAGCATGTTTGGTTGAAATTGGAAATTTACATTTTTCACTTTTGTCAGACGTTTGTAATATTCTCACAATAAGCTAATTAGCTCAATTGGAGCATTTCTAGCACGTTTGGTTGAAATTGGAAATTTAAATTTTTCACTTTTGTCAGACAATTGCAATATTCTCACAATAAGCTAATTAGCTCAATTGGAGCATTTCTAGCATCTTCGGTTGAAATTGGAAATTTACATTTTTCAGTGTTGTCAGACGTTTGTAATATTCTCACAATAAGCTAATTAGCTCAATTGGAGCATTTCTAGCATGTTCGGTTGAAATTGGAATTTTACATTTTTCACTGTTGTCAGACGTTTGTAATATTCTCACAATAAGCTAATTAGCTCAATTGGAGCATTTCTAGCACGTTTGGTTGAAATTGGAAATTTACATTTTTCACTTTTGTCAGACAATTGCAATATTCTCTCAATAAGCTTATTAGCTCAATTGGAGCATTTCTAGCATGTTTGGTTGAAATTGGAAATTTACATTTTTCAGTGTTGTCAGACGTTTGTAATATTCTCACAATAAGCTAATTAGCTCAATTGGAGCATTTCTAGCATGTTTGGTTGAAATTGGAAATTTACATTTTTCAGTGTTGTCAGACGTTTGTAATATTCTCACAATAAGCTAATTAGCTCAATTGGAGCATTTTTAGCATGTTTGGTTGAAATTGGAAATTTACATTTTTCACTTTTGTCAAACAATTGCAATATTCTCTCAATAAGCTAATTAGCTCAATTGGAGCATTTCTAGCATGTTTGGTTGAAATTGGAAATTTACATTTTTCAGTTTTGTCAGACGTTTGTAAAATTCTTACAGTAGGCTTATTTGCGCAATTTGAGCATTTCTAGCATGTTTGGTTGAAGTTGGAAATTTACATTTTTCACTTTTGTCAGACAATTGCAATATTCTCACAATAAGCTAATTAGCTCAATTGGAGCATTTCTAGCATGTTTGGTTGAAATTGGAAATTTACATTTTTCAGTGTTGTCAGACGTTTGTAATATTCTCACAATAAGCTAATTAGCTCAATTGGAGCATTTTAAGCATGTTTGGTTGAAATTGGAAATTTACATTTTTCAGTTTGGTCAGACGTTTGTAATATTCTCACAATAAGCTAATTAGCTCAATTGGAGCATTTCTAGCATGTTTGGTTGAAATTGGAAAATTACTTTTTTCACTTTTGTCAGACAATTGCAATATTCTCACAATAAGCTAATTAGCTCAATTGGAGCATTTCTAGCATGTTTGGTTGAAATTGGAAATTTACATTTTTCAGTGTTGTCAGACGTTTGTAATATTCTCACAATAAGCTAATTAGCTAAATTGGAGCATTTCTAGCATGTTTGGTTGAAATTGCAAATTTACATTTTTCACTTCTGTCAGACGTTTGTAATATTCTCACAATAAGCTAATTAGCTCAATTGGAGCATTTCTAGCATCTTCGGTTGAAATTGGAAATTTACATTTTTCAGTGTTGTCAGACGTTTGTAATATTCTCACAATAAGCTAATTAGCTCAATTGGAGCATTTCTAGCATGTTTGGTTGAAATTGGAAATTTACATTTTTCAGTGTTGTCAGACGTTTGTAATATTCTCACAATAAGCTAATTAGCTCAATTGGAGCATTTCTAGCATGTTTGGTTGAAATTGGAAATTTACATTTTTCACTTTTGTCAGACAATTGCAATATTCTCTCAATAAGCTAATTAGCTCAATTGGAGCATTTCTAGCATGTTCGGTTGAAATTGGAATTTTACATTTTTCACTTTTGTCAGACGTTTGTAATATTCTCACAATAAGCTCATTAGCTCAATTGGAGCATTTCTAGCATGTTTGGTTGAAATTGGAAATTTACATTTTTCACTTTTGTCAGACAATTGCAATATTCTCTCAATAAGCTAATTAGCTCAATTGGAGCATTTCTAGCATGTTTGGTTGAAATTGGAAATTTACATTTTTCAGTGTTGTCAGACGTTTGTAATATTCTCACAATAAGCTAATTAGCTCAATTGGAGCATTTCTAGCATGTTTGGTTGAAATTGGAAATTTACATTTTTCAGTGTTGTCAGACGTTTGTAATATTCTCACAATAAGCTAATTAGCTCAATTGGAGCATTTTTAGCATGTTTGGTTGAAATTGGAAATTTACATTTTTCACTTTTGTCAAACAATTGCAATATTCTCTCAATAAGCTAATTAGCTCAATTGGAGCATTTCTAGCATGTTTGGTTGAAATTGGAAATTTACATTTTTCAGTTTTGTCAGACGTTTGTAAAATTCTTACAGTAGGCTTATTTGCGCAATTTGAGCATTTTTAGCATGTTTGGTTGAAATTGGAAATTTACATTTTTCAGTTTGGTCAGACGTTTGTAAAATTCTTACAGTAGGCTTATTTGCGCAATTTGAGCATTTCTAGCATGTTTGGTTGAAGTTGGAAATTTACATTTTTCAGTGTTGTCAGACGTTTGTAATATTCTCACAATAAGCTAATTAGCTCAATTGGAGCATTTCTAGCATGTTTGGTTGAAATTGGAAATTTACATTTTTCACTTTTGTCAGACAATTGCAATAATCTCACAGTAAGCTAATTAGCTCAATTGGAGCAATTCTAGCATGTTTGGTTGAAATTGGAAATTTACTTTTTTCACTTTTGTCAGACAATTGCAATATTCTCACAATAAGCTAATTAGCTCAATTGGAGCATTTCTAGCATGTTTGGTTGAAATTGGAAATTTACATTTTTCAGTGTTGTCAGACGTTTGTAATATTCTCACAATAAGCTAATTAGCTCAATTGGAGCATTTCTAGCATGTTTGGTTGAAATTGGAAATTTACATTTTTCACTTTTGTCAGACAATTGCAATATTCTCTCAATAAGCTAATTAGCTCAATTGGAGCATTTCTAGCATGTTTGGTTGAAATTGGAAATTTACATTTTTCAGTGTTGTCAGACGTTTGTAATATTCTCACAATAAGCTAATTAGCTAAATTGGAGCATTTCTAGCATGTTTGGTTGAAATTGCAAATTTACATTTTTCACTTCTGTCAGACGTTTGTAATATTCTCACAATAAGCTAATTAGCTCAATTGGAGCATTTCTAGCATCTTCGGTTGAAATTGGAAATTTACATTTTTCAGTGTTGTCAGACGTTTGTAATATTCTCACAATAAGCTAATTAGCTCAATTGGAGCATTTCTAGCATGTTTGGTTGAAATTGGAAATTTACATTTTTCACTTCTGTCAGACAATTGCAATATTCTCACAATAAGCTAATTAGCTCAATTGGAGCATTTCTAGCACGTTTGGTTGAAATTGGAAATTTACATTTTTCACTTTTGTCAAACAATTGCAATATTCTCACAATAAGCTAATTAGCTCAATTGGAGCATTTCTAGCATGTTCGGTTGAAATTGGAATTTTACATTTTTCACTTTTGTCAGACGTTTGTAATATTCTCACAATAAGCTAATTAGCTCAATTGGAGCATTTCTAGCACGTTTGGTTGAAATTGGAAATTTACATTTTTCACTTTTGTCAGACAATTGCAATATTCTCTCAATAAGCTAATTAGCTCAATTGGAGCATTTCTAGCATGTTTGGTTGAAATTGGAAATTTACATTTTTCAGTGTTGTCAGACATTTGTAATATTCTCACAATAAGCTAATTAGCTCAATTGGAGCATTTCTAGCATGTTTGGTTGAAATTGGAAATTTACATTTTTCAGTGTTGTCAGACGTTTGTAATATTCTCACAATAAGCTAATTAGCTCAATTGGAGCATTTTTAGCATGTTTGGATGAAATTGGAAATTTACATTTTTCACTTTTGTCAAACAATTGCAATATTCTCTCAATAAGCTAATTAGCTCAATTGGAGCATTTCTAGCATGTTTGGTTGAAATTGGAAATTTACATTTTTCAGTTTTGTCAGACGTTTGTAAAATTCTTACAGTAGGCTTATTTGCGCAATTTGAGCATTTCTAGCATGTTTGGTTGAAGTTGGAAATTTACATTTTTCACTTTTGTCAGACAATTGCAATATTCTCACAATAAGCTAATTAGCTCAATTGGAGCATTTCTAGCATGTTTGGTTGAAATTGGAAATTTACATTTTTCAGTGTTGTCAGACGTTTGTAATATTCTCACAATAAGCTAATTAGCTCAATTGGAGCATTTTTAGCATGTTTGGTTGAAATTGGAAATTTACATTTTTCAGTTTGGTCAGACGTTTGTAATATTCTCACAATAAGCTAATTAGCTCAATTGGAGCATTTCTAGCATGTTTGGTTGAAATTGGAAATTTACTTTTTTCACTTTTGTCAGACAATTGCAATATTCTCACAATAAGCTAATTAGCTCAATTGGAGCATTTCTAGCATGTTTGGTTGAAATTGGAAATTTACATTTTTCAGTGTTGTCAGACGTTTGTAATATTCTCACAATAAGCTAATTAGCTATATTGGAGCATTTCTAGCATGTTTGGTTGAAATTGCAAATTTACATTTTTCAATTCTGTCAGACAATTGTAATATTCTCACAATAAGCTAATTAGCTCAATTGGAGCATTTCTAGCATGTTTGGTTGAAACTGGAAATTTACATTTTTCACTTCTGTCAGACAATTGCAATATTCTCACAATAAGCTAATTAGCTCAATTGGAGCATTTCTAGCATGTTTGGTTGAAATTGGAAATTTACATTTTTCACTTTTGTCAGACGTTTGTAATATTCTCACAATAAGCTAATTAGCTCAATTGGAGCATTTCTAGCACGTTTGGTTGAAATTGCAAATTTACATTTTTCACTTCTGTCAGACGTTTGTAATATTCTCACAATAAGCTAATTAGCTCAATTGGAGCATTTCTAGCATCTTCGGTTGAAATTGGAAATTTACATTTTTCAGTGTTGTCAGACGTTTGTAATATTCTCACAATAAGCTAATTAGCTCAATTGGAGCATTTCTAGCATGTTTGGTTGAAATTGGAATTTTACATTTTTCACTTTTGTCAAACAATTGCAATATTCTCTCAATAAGCTAATTAGCTCAATTGGAGCATTTCTAGCATGTTTGGTTGAAATTGGAAATTTACATTTTTCACTTTTGTCAAACAATTGCAATATTCTCTCAATAAGCTAATTAGCTCAATTGGAGCATTTCTAGCATGTTTGGTTGAAATTGGAAATTTACATTTTTCACTTTTGTCAGACGTTTGTAATATTCTCACAATAAGCTAATTAGCTCAATTGGAGCATTTCTAGCACGTTTGGTTGAAATTGGAAATTTACATTTTTCACTTTTGTCATACAATTGCAATATTCTCTCAATAAGCTAATTAGCTCATTTGGAGCATTTCTAGCATCTTCGGTTGAAATTGGAAATTTACATTTTTCAGTGTTGTCAGACGTTTGTAATATTCTCACAATAAGCTAATTAGCTCAATTGGAGCATTTCTAGCATGTTTGGTTGAAATTGGAAATTTACATTTTTCACTTTTGTCATACAATTGCAATATTCTCTCAATAAGCTAATTAGCTCATTTGGCGCATTTCTAGCATGTTTGGTTGAAATTAGAAATTTAAATTTTTCAGTGTTGTCAGACGTTTGTAATATTCTCACAATAAGCTAATTAGCTCAATTGGAGCATTTTCAGCATGTTTGGTTGAAATTGGAAATTTACATTTTTCAGTTTTGTCAGACGTTTGTAAAATTCTTACAGTAGGCTTATTTGCGCCATTTGAGCATTTCTAGCATGTTTGGTTGAAATTGGAAATTTACTTTTTCACTTTTGTAAGACAATTGCAATATTCTCACAATAAGCTAATTAGCTCAATTGGAGCATTTCTAGCATGTTTGGTTGAAATTGGAAATTTACATTTTTCAGTGTTGTCAGACGTTTGTAATATTCTCACAATAGGCTAATTAGCTAAATTGGAGCATTTCTAGCATGTTTGGTTGAAATTGCAAATTTACATTTTTCACTTCTGTCAGACAATTGCAATATTCTCACAATAAGCTAATTAGCTCAATTGGAGCATTTCTAGCATGTTTGGTTGAAATTGGAAATTTACATTTTTCGATTTTGTTAGACGTTTGTAATATTCTCACAATAAGCTAATTAGCTCAATTGGAGCATTTCTTGCATGTTTGGTTTAATTTGGAAATTTACATTTTTCACTTTTGTCAGACGTTTGTAAAATTCTTACAGTAGGCTTATTTGCGCAATTTGAGCATTTCTAGCATGTTTAGTTGAAATTGGAAATTTACATTTTTCACTTTTGTCAGACAATTGCAATATTCTCACAATAAGCTAATTAGCTCAATTGGAGCATTTCTAGCATGTTTGGTTGAAATTGGAAATTTACATTTTTCAGTGTTGTCAGACGTTTGTAATATTCTCACAATAAGCTAATTAGCTCAATTGGAGCATTTTTAGCATGTTTGGTTGAAATTGGAAATTTACATTTTTCAGTTTGGTCAGACGTTTGTAATATTCTCACAATAAGCTAATTAGCTCAATTGGAGCATTTCTAGCATGTTTGGTTGAAATTGGAAGTTTACTTTTTTCACTTTTGTCAGACAATTGCAATATTCTCACAATAAGCTAATTAGCTCAATTGGAGCATTTCTAGCATGTTTGGTTGAAATTGGAAATTTACATTTTTCAGTGTTGTCAGACGTTTGTAATATTCTCACAATAAGCTAATTAGCTAAATTGGAGCATTTCTAGCATGTTTGGTTGAAATTGCAAATTTACATTTTTCACTTCTGTCAGACGTTTGTAATATTCTCACAATAAGCTAATTAGCTCAATTGGAGCATTTCTAGCATGTTTGGTTGAAACTGGAAATTTACATTTTTCACTTTTGTCAGACAATTGCAATATTCTCACAATAAGCTAATTAGCTCAATTGGAGCATTTCTAGCATGTTTGGTTGAAATTGGAAATTTACATTTTTCACTTTTGTCAGACGTTTGTAATATTCTCACAATAAGCTAATTAGCTCAATTGGAGCATTTCTAGCACGTTTGGTTGAAATTGGAATTTTACATTTTTCACTTTTGTCAAACAATTGCAATATTCTCTCAATAAGCTAATTAGCTCAATTGGAGCATTTCTAGCATGTTTGGTTGAAATTGGAAATTTACATTTTTCACTTTTGTCAGACGTTTGTAATATTCTCACAATAAGCTAATTAGCTCAATTGGAGCATTTCTAGCACGTTTGGTTGAAATTGCAAATTTACATTTTTCACTTCTGTCAGACGTTTGTAATATTCTCACAATAAGCTAATTAGCTCAATTGGAGCATTTCTAGCATCTTCGGTTGAAATTGGAAATTTACATTTTTCAGTGTTGTCAGACGTTTGTAATATTCTCACAATAAGCTAATTAGCTCAATTGGAGCATTTCTAGCATGTTTGGTTGAAATTGGAATTTTACATTTTTCACTTTTGTCAAACAATTGCAATATTCTCTCAATAAGCTCATTAGCTCAATTGGAGCATTTCTAGCATGTTTGGTTGAAATTGGAAATTTACATTTTTCACTTTTGTCAAACAATTGCAATATTCTCTCAATAAGCTAATTAGCTCAATTGGAGCATTTCTAGCATGTTTGGTTGAAATTGGAAATTTACATTTTTCACTTTTGTCAGACGTTTGTAATATTCTCACAATAAGCTAATTAGCTCAATTGGAGCATTTCTAGCACGTTTGGTTGAAATTGGAAATTTAAATTTTTCACTTTTGTCAGACAATTGCAATATTCTCACAATAAGCTAATTAGCTCAATTGGAGCATTTCTAGCATCTTCGGTTGAAATTGGAAATTTACATTTTTCAGTGTTGTCAGACGTTTGTAATATTCTCACAATAAGCTAATTAGCTCAATTGGAGCATTTCTAGCATGTTCGGTTGAAATTGGAATTTTACATTTTTCACTTTTGTCAGACGTTTGTAATATTCTCACAATAAGCTAATTAGCTCAATTGGAGCATTTCTAGCACGTTTGGTTGAAATTGGAAATTTACATTTTTCACTTTTGTCAGACAATTGCAATATTCTCTCAATAAGCTTATTAGCTCAATTGGAGCATTTCTAGCATGTTTGGTTGAAATTGGAAATTTACATTTTTCAGTGTTGTCAGACGTTTGTAATATTCTCACAATAAGCTAATTAGCTCAATTGGAGCATTTCTAGCATGTTTGGTTGAAATTGGAAATTTACATTTTTCAGTGTTGTCAGACGTTTGTAATATTCTCACAATAAGCTAATTAGCTCAATTGGAGCATTTTTAGCATGTTTGGTTGAAATTGGAAATTTACATTTTTCACTTTTGTCAAACAATTGCAATATTCTCTCAATAAGCTAATTAGCTCAATTGGAGCATTTCTAGCATGTTTGGTTGAAATTGGAAATTTACATTTTTCAGTTTTGTCAGACGTTTGTAAAATTCTTACAGTAGGCTTATTTGCGCAATTTGAGCATTTCTAGCATGTTTGGTTGAAGTTGGAAATTTACATTTTTCACTTTTGTCAGACAATTGCAATATTCTCACAATAAGCTAATTAGCTCAATTGGAGCATTTCTAGCATGTTTGGTTGAAATTGGAAATTTACATTTTTCAGTGTTGTCAGACGTTTGTAATATTCTCACAATAAGCTAATTAGCTCAATTGGAGCATTTTAAGCATGTTTGGTTGAAATTGGAAATTTACATTTTTCAGTTTGGTCAGACGTTTGTAATATTCTCACAATAAGCTAATTAGCTCAATTGGAGCATTTCTAGCATGTTTGGTTGAAATTGGAAATTTACTTTTTTCACTTTTGTCAGACAATTGCAATATTCTCACAATAAGCTAATTAGCTCAATTGGAGCATTTCTAGCATGTTTGGTTGAAATTGGAACTTTACATTTTTCAGTGTTGTCAGACGTTTGTAATATTCTCACAATAAGCTAATTAGCTAAATTGGAGCATTTCTAGCATGTTTGGTTGAAATTGCAAATTTACATTTTTCACTTCTGTCAGACGTTTGTAATATTCTCACAATAAGCTAATTAGCTCAATTGGAGCATTTCTAGCATCTTCGGTTGAAATTGGAAATTTACATTTTTCAGTGTTGTCAGACGTTTGTAATATTCTCACAATAAGCTAATTAGCTCAATTGGAGCATTTCTAGCATGTTTGGTTGAAATTGGAAATTTACATTTTTCAGTGTTGTCAGACGTTTGTAATATTCTCACAATAAGCTAATTAGCTCAATTGGAGCATTTCTAGCATGTTTGGTTGAAATTGGAAATTTACATTTTTCACTTTTGTCAGACAATTGCAATATTCTCTCAATAAGCTAATTAGCTCAATTGGAGCATTTCTAGCATGTTCGGTTGAAATTGGAATTTTACATTTTTCACTTTTGTCAGACGTTTGTAATATTCTCACAATAAGCTAATTAGCTCAATTGGAGCATTTCTAGCACGTTTGGTTGAAATTGGAAATTTACATTTTTCACTTTTGTCAGACAATTGCAATATTCTCTCAATAAGCTAATTAGCTCAATTGGAGCATTTCTAGCATGTTTGGTTGAAATTGGAAATTTACATTTTTCAGTGTTGTCAGACGTTTGTAATATTCTCACAATAAGCTAATTAGCTCAATTGGAGCATTTCTAGCATGTTTGGTTGAAATTGGAAATTTACATTTTTCAGTGTTGTCAGACGTTTGTAATATTCTCACAATAAGCTAATTAGCTCAATTGGAGCATTTTTAGCATGTTTGGTTGAAATTGGAAATTTACATTTTTCACTTTTGTCAAACAATTGCAATATTCTCTCAATAAGCTAATTAGCTCAATTGGAGCATTTCTAGCATGTTTGGTTGAAATTGGAAATTTACATTTTTCAGTTTTGTCAGACGTTTGTAAAATTCTTACAGTAGGCTTATTTGCGCAATTTGAGCATTTTTAGCATGTTTGGTTGAAATTGGAAATTTACATTTTTCAGTTTGGTCAGACGTTTGTAAAATTCTTACAGTAGGCTTATTTGCGCAATTTGAGCATTTCTAGCATGTTTGGTTGAAGTTGGAAATTTACATTTTTCAGTGTTGTCAGACGTTTGTAATATTCTCACAATAAGCTAATTAGCTCAATTGGAGCATTTCTAGCATGTTTGGTTGAAATTGGAAATTTACATTTTTCACTTTTGTCAGACAATTGCAATAATCTCACAGTAAGCTAATTAGCTCAATTGGAGCAATTCTAGCATGTTTGGTTGAAATTGGAAATTTACTTTTTTCACTTTTGTCAGACAATTGCAATATTCTCACAATAAGCTAATTAGCTCAATTGGAGCATTTCTAGCATGTTTGGTTGAAATTGGAAATTTACATTTTTCAGTGTTGTCAGACGTTTGTAATATTCTCACAATAAGCTAATTAGCTCAATTGGAGCATTTCTAGCATGTTTGGTTGAAATTGGAAATTTACATTTTTCACTTTTGTCAGACAATTGCAATATTCTCTCAATAAGCTAATTAGCTCAATTGGAGCATTTCTAGCATGTTTGGTTGAAATTGGAAATTTACATTTTTCAGTGTTGTCAGACGTTTGTAATATTCTCACAATAAGCTAATTAGCTAAATTGGAGCATTTCTAGCATGTTTGGTTGAAATTGCAAATTTACATTTTTCACTTCTGTCAGACGTTTGTAATATTCTCACAATAAGCTAATTAGCTCAATTGGAGCATTTCTAGCATCTTCGGTTGAAATTGGAAATTTACATTTTTCAGTGTTGTCAGACGTTTGTAATATTCTCACAATAAGCTAATTAGCTCAATTGGAGCATTT